>NC_140330.1:985424-1303400 GCF_964211825.1 Aythya ferina
CCCCGCACAGCTGAGGCCGGTTTGGGGCCGGGGCCGTTTTAGGGCCGTTCCTTGGGGTGGGGGGGGGGGGTGGGAAATTTTGGGGAGGGGGGGTGATGGCGGAGCAGCTGTTCCAGGAGGGGCACCCCCCCGACTTCTCGCTCCTGCAGCGCCTCCTCTGCCTCGAGCCCGAGCCCTGCGGCCCCCCCCCACCGCCCCCCCCACCCCCGGACAGCCCGGGGGGGGGCACGAAACGGGACCCCCGGGGCTGCAGGTGGGGATGGGGGGGAAACCGGGGGGAGAGGGAGGGGGCACAGCGGGGATCGGTGCCCCCCCCTTAACCTCGTGTCCCCCCCCCCCAACCTCGTGTCCCCCCCCCCAACCTCGTGTCCCCCCCCAACTTCGACCCCCGACCCCATAACCTCTCTCCCTTACCCCCCCCGACCCCATAACCCTTCTCCTACCCCCCCAACCCCAAAACCTCCCTCCCCGACCCCATAACCCCATAACCTCTCCCTTCCCCCCCCCACCCCAAAACCTCCCCCCCCGACCCCATAACCCCGTAACCTCTCCCTTACCCCCCCCCAACCCCATAACCTCTCCCTCCCCCCCCATGACCCCATAACCTCTCCCCCCACCCCACACCCCCCCCCCATCCCATAACCCCCCCCCAGCAGTGCCCCCCCACCCCCCCCCTCCCTTTTCCCCCCCCTCCCCCCCCGCCCGTGCCCTCGCTTTCCTGCAGGAATCCGCCCGGCTGCTGCCCCCCCCCTCGGCGACCCCCCCCCCGAGGGACCCCCATCCGGACCCCCCCGCGACCCCCCCGGGGCATCCCCGAGCCCCCCCCCGCGGCCTGGACCCCCTGAGCCTCATCAGCCTCCAGTGCCGCCACTTGGCCCCCCCCCGGCCCCGACCCCGCAAGCAGGAGACCCCCAAGCGGGGGGCCCCCCCCCGGGACCCCCATTTCCGCGGGGTCACCCTCAGCCTGCGCCTGGGCCCCCCCCCGGCCGGGGGGGGGGGGAGATGATGAAGGTCGCGGCCTCCTCATCGTCGCCCGCCGCAGGTAACCCTAAGGGGGGGGGGGGGGCAGGGTCATGGGTGTCCCTTGGGTGGCTCCCTCTGTCCGTCTGTCTGTCCAGGCAGGGTGCTGGGTGTCCCTTGGGTGCCTCCGTCCATCTGTCCGTCTGTCCAGGCTGGGTGTCCCTTGGGTGCCTCCCTCTGTCCGTCCGTCTGTCTGGACACGGTGCTGGGTGTCCCTTGGGTGCCTCTGTCCGTCTGTCTGTCCAGGCTGGGTGTCTCTTGGGTGCCTCCCTCTGTCCGTCTGTCTGTCTGGACGTGGTGCTGGGTGTCCCTTGGGTGCCTCTGTCCGTCTGTCTGTCCAGGCAGGGTGCTGGGCGCCCCTTGGGTGCCTCCCTCTGTCTGTCTGTCTGGATGAGGCACTGGGTGTCCTTTGGGTGACTCCGTCCGTCGGTCTGTCTGTCCGGGCAGGGTGCTGGGTGTCCCTTGGGTGCCTTTGTCCGTCCGTCTGTCCAGGCAGGGTGCTGGGTGTCCCTTGGGTGCCTCCTTTTGTCCGTCTGTCTGTCCAGATATGGTCCTGGATGTCCCTTGGGTGTCTCTGTCCATCTGTCTGTCCGTCTGGGCAGGGTGCTGGGCGTCCCTTGGGTGCCTCTGTCCGTCTGTCTGTCCAGGCAGGGTGCTGGGTGTCCCTTGGGTGCCTCCGTCCATCTGTCCGTCTGTCCAGGCTGGGTGTCCCTTGGGTGGCTCCCTCTGTCCGTCTGTCTGTCCAGATATGGTGCTGGGTGTCCCTTGGGTGCCTCTGTCCATCTGTCTGTCCAGGCTGGGTGTCCCTTGGGTGCCTCCCTCTGTCCATCTGTCTGTCTGGATGAGGCACTGGGTGTCCTTTGGGTGACTCCGTCCGTCTGTCTGTCTGTCCGGGCAGGGTGCTGGGTGTCCCTTGGGTGCCTTTGTCCGTCCGTCTGTCCAGTCAGGGTGCTGGGCATCCCTTGGGTGCCTCTGTCCGTCTGTCTGTCCAGACAGGGCAATGGGTGTCCCTTGGGTGCCTCTGTCCATCTGTCTGTCCGTCTGTCCAGGCTGGGTGTCCCTTGGGTGCCTCCATCCGTCTGTCCGTCCGAACGCACCCTTGGGTGCCCTCCCGTCCGTCTCTCCATCCGGGTGGGGGCTCCCAGGGCTTCTCCATCCATCCGTCCGTCTGTCCGTCCATGCGCCCCCCCCCCAAATTTCACCCTCTCCTCTCCCCGCAGCCGGGGGGGCAGCGCCCGCGCCCCCCACTCCAGGACCCCCGGGGCCGGCAGCAGCTCGGACGACGACGCCCCCCCCGCTCAGGGTAAGGCTTTGGGGGGGGGGAAAAAATCCCAATTTAGGGATTTTTTTTTTTGGGGTGGGGGTCACCAAATCCCTTTATTTTTTTCCCCAAGGGGGGGCCAAGAGCTGCGCCTCCTGCAAAACCCAGCGCACCCCCCTGTGGAGGGCGGCCGAGAACGGGACCCCCCTGTGCAACGCCTGCGGGATCAGGTAGAGACCCCCCCCCCCAGCACCCCAATAACCCCTCCACGAGGGTCTGACCCCCCCCAAAAAAAAATTATTGCCCCCCCCCAGGTACAAGAAGTACCGGCAGCGGTGCCAGCGGTGCTGGAGCGTCCCGCGGAGAAGCGCCCCCCCCGGCTCCCGGTGCCCCCACTGCGGGGACGGGGACGCGCAGGGCAGGGGGTGACAGCAGGGCTGGACCCCCCCCCTTAATTTTTTTTTTGGGGGGGGTGGGAGCTGGGGTTGTGAATTTGGGGTGTTTGGGGGCTATTAAACGCCCCCCCTGGTGGAGGGGGCACTCGGCACGGCCCCGCGTCACCTCTTTTTTTTGGGGGGGGGGGGGGGACTTTGGGGGGGGTCGGGGGAGGTTGGTGGCTGCGGGGGGGGGATTAGGGGGGGTTGGAGGGGGGCAAGGGGGTGGCAGGGGGCTGTGTCCCCTTATGGGGTGGGGGCTCTTTTGGGGGTCTCCGGTAATGGGTTGGGGATGTGGTGAAGGATTTGGGGGGGGGGCAGGGGGTGGGGGCCATGCTGGGGGTCCCCATATCTGATAATGGGTTGGGGACAGGGGGTAGAATTTGGGGACGGGGGTGGGGGCTGTTTTGGGGGTCTCCGGTAATAGGCTGGGGACATGGGGTGGGATTTGGGGACGGGGGGTGGGGGCTGTGCTGGGGGCTCTCTGGTAACGGTTTTGGGGCCGCGGGGCAGGATTTGGGGTTACAGGAGTTGGGGGCTGCGCTGGGGGGTCTCCGGTAACAGTTTTGGGGACAAGGGGCAGGATTTGGGGGGTCCAGGAGACGGGGGCCATGCTGGGGGTCTCCGGTAACGGTTTTGGGGCCATGGGGCAGGATTTGGGGTTACAGGAGTTGGGGGCTGCACTGGGGGGTCTCTGGTAACGGTTTTGGGGACAAGGGGCAGGATTTGGGGGGTCCAGGAGTTGGGGGCTGCGCTGGGGGGTGTCCAGTAATGGGTTGGGGATGTGGGACAGGATTTGGGGAGCTGGGGGGGTCCATGCTGGGGGTCCCCATATCTGATAATGGGTTGGGGACAGGGAGTAGGATTTGGGGCCAGGAGGTGAGGGCAGTGCTGGGGGTCTCTGGTAACGGTTTTGGGGACATGGGGAAGGATTTGGGGTTACAGGAGACGGAGGCCGTGCTGGGGGTCTCTGGTAACGGTTTTGGGGCCATGGGGCAGGATTTGGGGCCAGGAGGTGGGGGCTGCACTGGGGGGTCTCCGGTAACAGTTTTGGGGCCGCGGGGCAGGATTTGGGGGTGGTGGCACCGCGGCCGTGGCGGTGCAGGCAGGAAGGGTGGGCAGGAAAAGGGACAGGAAGGTGACGCTTCCCAGCGAGGGGACTTCCCAGGGCTGGCAGTGGGAATGTGACGCCGCCACCGCCCAGCAGGACTCGGGGACACCCGCGGAGCTGCCACCCATGGGACCGACCGCGGGGCTGCTGCCCCCCCTGCTCCTGGCCCTGGCAGGTAGAAGGGGAGAGGGGGTGTGGGGGGGGGCACTGGGGGGCGTGGGGGGCTCACCCCAAAAAACTGTGGGAAAGGGGTGGTGGCCGGGGGGGGGGACGCGGCAGTGGGTGTGGGGCTGGGGTCCCGGTATGGGGCTGGGGTCCTGGGCTGTGGTTCCAGGCTCCCAGTTTGGAGCTTGGGGGGTCCTGTTTTTGGGTTCTGGGCTCCCAGTTTGGTTCCGGGGTCCCAGTATGGAACTGGAGGGTCCTGGGTTTGGGGATGGGGCCCTGGTTTGGTTCCGAGCTCCCAGTTTGGAACTGGAGGGTCCTGTTCTGGGCTCCTGAATTTGGGGACGGGCTCCTGGGTTTTGGTTCTGAGCTCCCAGTTTGGTACTTGGGTCCCAGTTTGGTTCCGGGGTCCCAGTTTGGACATTGGGGGGGTCCTGTTTTGGGTTCTGGACTCCTGGGTTTGGGGCTGGGGCACTGGTTTGGTTCCGAGCTCCCAGTTTGGTTCCAGGCTCCCCGTTTGGTTCCAGGCTCCCAGTTTGGAACTGGAGGGTCCTGTTCTGGGTTCTGGGCTCCTGAATTTGGGGATGGGCTCCTGGGTTTTGGTACCGGGCTCCCAGTTTGCTTCTCCCCACCTCTCAGTTTACACCTTGGAGGGAGGGGGGGGATCCTCCTCCAGCTTTTGGGGTCCTTCTTGGGGCTTTTGGTTCTGGGGGTCCTGCATTTAATTCCTACTCCCGTTCTGGGGCTGGGGGGGCTCCCGCTGGGGCACGGACCCCGTCCCCGCTGGCTGCCCACGGGGGGGCTCTTACAGGGGTCGCCCGGGGCACGTTCACGGTGCGCGCCTGGCCCCAGGTGGCCGTGGTGCCCTTCGGGGGCTCGGTGGCCATCAACTGCAGCCACAGCGGCTGCTCGGACCCCGAGACCACCTTGGGGCTGGAGACGTCGCTCACCAAAAACGCCACGGAGGCCGGCAGCAGCTGGCAAAAATTCCTCCTGGTCAACGTCTCCGAGTGGAACCCGCAGCCTGCCCTCTGCTACGCGACCTGCGGGGAGCAGCGGGCCACGGCGCCCGCCGCCGTCCTCGTCTACCGTGAGTGCTGGCGATGGACAAGGGGGACGGCGGCACCGTGGGGGTCCCGGCTGCACCCCACAGCTCTGCATCTGCCCCCCCCCAGGGGTGCCGGAGCGCGTGGTGCTGGATCCGGTGTCCCCCGTGGCCGTGGGCGAGAGCCGCAACCTGACGTGCCGGGTGGCGGAGGCGGCCCCGCTGGCCAACCTGACGGTCACCCTGCGCCGGGGCGGCGAGACGCTGCGCACCCAAAACTTCGGGGCCGCCGTCGGCAGCGCCAGCGTGGCCGTCAGCCACCCGCTGACCCTCGGCCCCGGGGACCACGGGCAGGACGTCTCCTGTTGCTTCAACCTGTCCCTGGAGCCCCACCGGAGCTTCTCCAACTGCAGCGCCGTGCCCGTGCAGCTGACGGTGTACGGTGAGGACCTGCACGGTTCGGGGCATCCCGCCCCTTTCCCTTCGGCCACCACTTTCCCCTTTTTTTCTCGTCAGCCGCCCCTTTGCCCCTTTCCCTTTCACTTTCCCCTCGGCCGCTCCTTTCCCTTTCGCTTTCCCATTCAGCCACCCCTTTCCTTTTCCATTTTTTCCCCTTGGCCACCCCTTTTCCTCTTTCCCTTTCACTTTCCCTTCAGCCACCCCTTTTCCCCTTTTCCCCTTTCCCTTTTTCCCCCTTGGCCACCCCTTTTCCCCTTTCCCTTCCCTTTTTTTTCCCCATTGGCCACCCCTTTTCCCCTTTCCCTTTCCCTTTTTCCCCCTTGGCCACCCCTTTTCCCCTTTTCCCCTTTCCCTTTTTCCCCCTTGGCCACCCCTTTTCCCCTTTTCCCCTTTCCCTTTTTTTCCCCTTGGCCATCACTTTTCCCCTTTTTTCCCCCTTGGCCACCCCTTTTCCCTTTCCCTTTTTCCCCCTTGGCCGTCCCTTTTCCCCTTTTCCCCTTTCCCTTTCCCTTTTTCCCCCTTGGCCACCCCTTTTCCCCTTTTCCCCTTTTCCCCTTTCCCTTTCCCTTTTTTTCCCCTTGGCCACCCCTTTTCCCCTTTTTTCCCCCTTGGCCGTCCCTTTTCCCCTTTCCTTTTTTTTCCCCTTGGCCACCTCTTTTCCCCTTTTCCCCTTTCCCTTTTTCCCCCTTGGCCACCCCTTTCCCCTTTTTCCCCCTTCAGCCCCCCCTCTTTTCCCCCCCTGCCTCCTTTTTTCCCCATCTCCACCCCCAACCCATTTCCAGCCCCTCTCCCATCCCTCACCCCGCTCCCATCAATTGGGCACCGTGGTGGCTCCCAGCCATCCCCAGGTGCCACCCCCTTTATTTTTTTTTTTTTTATTTTGATTTCCCCCCCCCCCCCCAGCTGTCCCCATAAAGGTGATGCTGGAGCCGGTGCCGCGGATGGCGCCGGGCCAGAACTACACCGTGACGTGCCAGGTGGAGAGCGATGGGGTCATCCACAACCTGACGGTGACCTTGTGCCGCGGCGGCGAGGAGCTGGCGGCGACCACCTTCCCCCAGACCCCCAGCGTCACCGTGTCCTACGGCGTCACCGCCCGCAAGCAGGACCACGGGGAGAACCTCACCTGCCAGGCCAGCGGGCCCCGCTTCAACCGCACCTCCGCCCCGGTGACCATGGAGGTGGTGGGTGAGTCCCCCGGGGGCGCCCATGGCCCCGTCTCATCCCTGTCCTGTTCCTATTCCTGGTCCTGTTTCCGTCTTCTTGGCCCCATCCCTGTCCCCATCCCGTTCCCAGCCCCATCCTGTCCCCATCCCATCGTTGTCATCACTCGTCCCCGTCCCCATCCTATTTCTGTCCCCATCTTGTCCCTGATCCCATCCATTCCCTGCCCTCACTCTCATCCCTGTCCTTATCCCATTTCCATCCCGATCTCGTCTCCGTCCCCGTTCCGTTTCCATCCCTGACCTCACCTTCATCTGCCCCATTCCCATCCTGTCCCCATTCCCATCCTGTCCCCATTCCCATCCTGTCCCCATTCCCATCTCATTCCCATGTCGTTCCTTTCCCTGTTCCCATTCTCTTCCCATCCCTGTCCTCATTCCTGTGTTGTCCCTCTCCCCATCCCTGTTTCCATCCTCATCCCATTCCCATACCTCTTCCTCTCACCGTCCCCATCCCGTTCCCATCCCAGCTCCTGCCCTCATTCCCCATCCCCATCCCATCCCTCCTCCTCCCCTCATTCCCTCATCCTCTCCCCATCCCATTCCCACCTCCGTCCCTGTCCCCATCCCCATTTCACCCCCCCCTGTCCCCCCAGAGCCCCCGTCCTACGTCCTCCTGGCCCTGCTGCTAACGCTGCTGTTCGTTGCCGTGCTCGGCGGCGCCGGCTTCATCTACGCCGCCCATTACCACGCGGAGAAGTGCGGCATCTACCACCTGCTGCGGTGGCAGAACAGGGACAAGAGCTGAAGCGCCGGGGGGGGGACACCCAGGGGGGGCTCCCAGCACCGTGCAGGGCCTCAGGAAGCAGCGCAGGGCGGTCCCTGGCTGTCTCATTAAATTTATTTTTTCCTGCCCTGATGCCATCTGCACGGCTCCGTTCCCATCGGATCCAGGGGGGAGGACTGGAGGGGGAGATATTCAGTGGGGTGCCCCCCCCCCCCCCATCTTTGCAGGGCAGAGCTGGGTGCTCTGAGCAGGGTCCCATCCTGCCAGCGTCCTCCTCCCTCTCTTTAAAATGTAAATTATTTATTTGGCACATTCCAGCGCGGCGGCGATGGCCTCGTTGCGTGAGGCCCCCCTCCCGCTGCAGTCTCCATAAAATTAGACGCCGAAGTGGCTAAAAAACCAACAACCCCCCCCCCAAAAAAAAAAAAAATCAAACCCAACCCCGTTACCTTGGGGGACAGCATCATGACAGCCATCCCAGCCCGGGGGTCCCCGTGTCCCCTGCGCTTTTGGGGACCCCCCCAAACCCATGCCAAGTGCGGGGCCAAACCCCGGCGGCGCGCAAAGCGTCCCTGCGTGTGGCGGAGGGGCCGTCCCCGTCCCTCAGGTGGGGGTGAGCTGGATGCCAAACACCTCCCCGCGGCCCCCTGCGTCCCCCCGGTGCAGGCGGGCGCCTTCCGAGGTGCCCTCGGCGTCCCTCACGTTGTACTCGCCCTTCTTGCACGCCGTCGTCTTCAGGTAATAAATCCCCGCCGCCGCCAACCCCAGCACGGTGACGGCGCCCAGCACGCCCAGTGACACCAGTAGGGCCAGCCGGCTCTCTGCGGGGCGACAAGGGGACGCCGGTGATGCCACCCCGGTGCCGGTGCCATCCCCGGTGTCCCCCATACCCTGCGCCTTTGGCTCACCGTCCACGCGCACCACCACGCTGCCGGCGCGCCGGCCGTGCCGGTTGGACGCGGTGCAGGTGTAGACGCCCCGGTTGGCGGCGGCCGCTCGCGCCACGGCCACCGAGCGGTTGTCGGCGCCGAAACGCAGGTTGGGGGCGGGCGGCAGCGCCCAGCCGAAGGTGGGGGGCGGCAGCCCCTCGGCACGGCACTCCACGCTGAAGCTCGCGCCGCGCGAGACGTTGGCCGAGGGCACCACGCGCAGGCTCACCGCCACCGGGCTGTCTGCGTGGGGAAGCAAAAAAAACCCCGAGTCACCCCTTTTTTTACCCCAAAACGCCCCCCGTTTCCCTTCTTTCCCCCCCCCCAACGCTCTCCGTGCCGTGCTCACACTCAACGGTGATGGTGATGTTGCGGAGAGCCGAGCCGTGCGCGTTGGTGGCTCGGCACTGGTAGGTGCCGGCGTGGGCGCGGGTGACGTTGGGGCTGGCCGGGGGGGCTTGGGGGTCCCCCAGCTTGGCGCAGGCGACGTGGGGCAGGGGGTTGCCGCTGGCGTTGCAGCCCAGCTCCGCCGCCGTCCCCTCCACCCAGAGCCGCCGTGCCGGGCAGCCGGCCTCGCCGATGCTGGGCTCGTCTGCGGGGAGAGGGTGAGGGTTGGAGTCTCCCGTGGCATCCCCGGCATGGCCACGGGATCCTCAGTATGGATATGGGATCCCCGGCATAGCTGTGGGATCTCTGCCGTGGATAACGGAATCTGCACCGTGACCAGATCCCCAAAACAGCCACAGCATCCCCGGCGTGGCTCTGGGATCCCCGGCATGGTCACTGGGTCTCTGGTATGGCTGTGGGATTCCTGGTGGAGCTACAGCATTTATGGCACAGCCGGGACCCCTGCCGTGGATAAGAGCATCTGTGCCATGGCCAGATCCCCAAAACAGCCATGGCATCCCTGGCATGGCTCTGGGATCCCTGGCATTGCTATGGGATCCCTGGCATAGCCATAGGTTCCCCGGCACAGCTGGCATCCCTGCTGTGGCCAGATCCCCAAAACAACCACGGCATCACCGGCGTGGCCACGGCACCCCTGGTGTTGTTACGGGACCCCCGGCACATCCCCGGCATCCCTCGCACGGTCAACAGCATCCTCGGCACGGCTGCGCCCCCAAAACACCCCCAGCACATCCCTGGCACCTCCAGGTCCCCGGCACAACCACGGCACCGCCGGCACGGCTGCGGCCCCCCCAGGCTCCCCCTACTCACACTCGACGCTGACGTAGACGCTGCGCAGCGCCGAGCCGTGCTTGTTGGTGGCCCGGCACGTGTAGCGCCCGGCGTCGCTCCGGCTGACGGCCCGGCCGCCCCCGGTGCCGGGGGGGCCCTCGTCGCGGGTGCAGCGGGTGCTGGGGGCCGGGTCCCCCTCGGCGCGGCACGCCAGCTCGCGCCGCTCGCCCTCCACCCAGGTGCGGTGCGCGGGGCACCCGCTCTCCGTCAGGCTGGGCTCATCTGGGGGGGGGGACACGGGGTCGGTGAGAGAATGGCAGTTATAGGACTATAGAATTAGAGATTTATAGAATTATATAGAGAATTAGAGATTTACGGAATTGGAGAATTAGAGAATTTCAAGATTACAGAAATTTAGAATTAGAGATTTACAGAATTATAGATTTACGGAGTTAGATAATTATAGAATGTCAGGATTACAGGATTTTGGAATTACAGAATTGTAGATTTACAGAATTATAGATTTATAGAATTATTGAACTACAGAATTAGAGAACTATAGAATTAGAGAATTTCAGGATTACAGAATTTTTGAATTACAGAATTTCAGAATTGCATAATTTTTGAATTAGGGAATTAGAGATTTACAGAATTATAGAACAATACAAATAGGGAATTACAGAATTTCAAGATTACAGAATTTTAGAATTAGAGATTTACAGAATTATAGCTTTACAGAATCATAGAATTATAGCATTATAGAATTTCAGGATTAGAGAATTTTAGAATTAGAGAACTGTAGGTTTACAGAATTATAGATTTACAGAATTATAGAATTACAGAACTTCAGGATTAGAGAATTTTAGGATTAGAGAACTGTAGATTTACAGAATTAAAGAAAAAGACTAACAAAATTAGAGAACTGAGGCCGAACACCCCCAGCTCAGCCTCTGAGCATCCTCACCGCCTCCCCCGGGGACGCTGCCTCCCTCGCCCCGCGGTGTCACCCCCCCTGTCCCCGTGCCCCCCGCCCCGGCGCCCCGTTCCCGACCCCACTCACACTCCACGCGGACGGTGACGAGCCGGCTGCGTGTCCCCAAGCTGTTGGTGGCGTTGCAGAGGTAGGTGCCGGCGCGGGAGCGGGTGACCAGCTCGGGGCGCTGGGTGCTGACGGTGGCCCCGTCACGGGTGCAGGTGACGGTGGGCGCGGGGTTGCCGGTGGCCCCGCAGGACAGAGCCTCCCGCGTCCCCTGCAGCCACGTGCGGTTGCTCGGGCAGGAGCTCGCCTCCATTTCGGGCATGTCTGGGGGTGGGGGGGGAAAGAGGGGAGGATTGGGATGGGGGAAGGCAGCGGGGTTGGGGGGGTGTGTGGGGATGGGGTGGGATGGGGATGGGATGGAAAAGGAGGTGGAATGGGATGGGATTGGGATGAGATGGAGACAGGGATGGGATGGAGATTGGGTAAGGATGGAGATGGGATGGGGTTTGGGATGGGATTGGGATGGGAATTGGGATGGAGATTGGATAAGGATGGAGATGGGATGGGATTGGGATGGGAATTGGGATGGGGATGTGATGGGAACAGGGATGGTATGGGGATGGAGATGGAATGGGGTTGGGATAAGATGGAGATGGGATAAAGATGGAGATGGGATGGGGTTTGGGATGGGATGGGGACAGGGATGGGATGGAGATGGTGATTGGGATGGGGATTGGGATATGATGGGGATGGGATGGGATAGGGATTGGGATGTGATGGGGATAGGGATGGGTTGGGGACAGAAATGGGATGGGGGTTGGGATTAGGATGGGAATTAGGATGGGGATGTGATGGGAACAGGGATGGTATGGGGATGGAGATGGAATGGGGTTGGGATGTGATGGGGACAGGGATAGAAAGGGGACAGGATGGGGCCCCACACCCTGCACCCATTTCATCCCCAGCGCTCCCCGCTCTGCACCAGCAGACAATTGGGATTTCCACCCCCACAGCCACATTCTGGGCTCAAAGGGGCCAGATTCGGGGCACGTGCCGGACTCACACAGCACAACGAGCCGAGCCTCGGTGTCCTTCGTCACCGTGCCGTCCCCCACGGCCAGGCTGGCCCGGCACCCGAACCAGCGCCCGTCGTCCTCCCGCTGGGCCACCAGGCGCAGCTCCAGCTGTGGCTGCGGCCCCTCGGCCAAGACCCCCCCGTCGGCGTCACGGAGCTGCAGCCGCACGGCGGGGGGCTCGGCGGCGGCGGCGCGGCACGTCACTGTCACCTCGCCGCCCGCCGGCACCGGGCTGAGCTCCAGGACGGGCGCCGGGAATCCTGCGGGATGGAGACAGAGAGCTCAACATTTGGGGTGGGATTTAGGGGACACCCCTCAGCCGACAGCCTCCCCTCTGAGGGCTTACGGTAGACGTGGAGCTGCGCCCGCGCCGTCCGTGCCGCGGCGCCCACGGTCACGGTGCAGTTCAGCTCCTGGAGCCCTGCGGTGCGCGGGGAGAGGTGGGTGCTGGCGGTCAGCGTGTCCCCTGCCTCCGTCACCGCCACGTCCAGGCTGCGCCCGTCCAGCACCAGGGAGAAGTGGGCATCCTCGGCGGGGAAGGCGCCGACCACCCGGCAGCTGGCGTTGGCGGCGGCGCCGGCCTCGAGGCGCACGGGGGCCTGCAGCTGCGGTGGCTCGGGGAGAGCTGCGGGGACGCGGTGGCACCGTGAGGGGACCCCGGGGCTCTGCAGCCGGAGAGCGAGGGGACCCCCGCGGTGAGGGGTGGGTGGTGGAGGGGGGAGCGGAGAGCACGGCACGGAGACGTGCGCGGTGAAGGTGGGGGGTACGGGGTGGGGTGGTGGGGTGCATTGGGATGGGTTTGGAAATGGGGAGGGGGACGGGAATGGGGCTGGAAATTGGGGGGTGGATGGGGATGGGGATGGGATTGGGATAGGGATGGGGATGGGATGGGGACTGGCAAGGGAAGGGGATGGGGACTGGAATGAGGCTGGGGATGGAGATGGGGACAGGATGGGGATGGGATGGGCACTGGGATAGGGATGGAAGTGGGATGGGAAGGGGTGTGAATAGGGATGGGAATTGAATAGGGATGGAGATTGGGTTGGGATGGAGATGGGATGGGGACTAGGATAGAGATGGAAGTGGGATGGGAAGCGGTGCAGACAGGGATGGGAATGGAAGAGGAATGGGGATAGGCTTGGGATGGGGACTGGAACAGGGAACAGGGATGGGATGGAGATGGGGACGGGGCCAGGATCCGAGTGGGACCAAGGTCAGGATGCTCCGAGCCGCGCCGCGGGTCCTCACCGTACACCGCCAGCTTGACGGGCACGGCGGCGCGTGCGAAGAGCGGCCCGTGGGGGCGCAGGGACAGCTCGGCGTGGCAGGTGACGTCCTGCCCGTGGTCCCCGGGGCCGACGGTCAGCAGGTGGCTGACGGCCACGCTGGCGCTGCCGGCGGCGGCCCCGAAGTTTTGGGTGCGCAGCGTCTCGCCGCCCCGGCGCAGGGTGACCGTCAGGTTGGCCAGCGGGGCCGCCTCCGCCACCCGGCACGTCAGGTTGCGGCTCTCGCCCACGGCCACGGGGGACACCGGATCCAGCACCACGCGCTCCGGCACCCCTGGGGGGGCAGATGCAGAGCTGTGGGGTGCAGCCGGGACCCCCACGGTGCCACCGTCCCCAATTTGTCCAGCGCCAGCACTCACGGTAGACGAGGACGGCAGCGGGCGCCGTGGCCCGCTGCTCCCCGCAGGTCGCGTAGCAGAGGGCAGGCTGCGGGTTCCACTCGGAGACGTTGACCAGGAGGAATTTTTGCCAGCTGCCGCCGGCCTCCGTGGCGTTTTTGGTGAGCGACGTCTCCAGCCCCAGGGTGGGCTCGTGGTCCGGGCAGGCGCTGTGGCTGCAGTTGATGGCCACCGAGCCCCCGAAGGGCACCACGGCCACCTGGGGCCAGGCGCGCACCGTGAACGTGCCCCGGGCGGCCCCTGTAAGAGCCCCCCCGTGGGCAGCCAGCGGGGACGGGGTCCGTGCCCCAGCGGGAGCCCCCAGCCCCAGAACAGGAGCCTGGCACTAGACTGGGAGCCCGGAACCAAAGGGGGAGCCTGGAACCAAACTGGGACTCTGGAACCAAACTGGGACTCCGGAACCAAACTGGGACTCCGGAACCAAACTGGGACTCCGGAACCAAACTAGGAGCCAGGAACCAAACCCAAGAGCCCAGAACCAAAACGCAGGACCCCCCCCCAAAACTAAACCCAGGAGCCCAGAACCTGGAGCAGGACCCCCCCCCCAGCTCCAAATCAGGAGCCCAGAAACAAACCCTGAAACCTGGAACCAAACCAGGACCCCTGCCCCTCACGCAGGACCCGAACCCTAAACCCAACCTCAAAACCCAGGGCCCTACCCCAGCTCCAAAACCAGGACCTCAGAACCCAGAGCAGGACCCCTGAGCCCCACACCAGGACCCCAGAACCAAAGCCCAGGGGCCCCAACCCCATAACTGTGACCTCAGAACCAAACCAGGGACCCCTGCACCAAAACCTGGGACCCCAGCCTCAAACCCAGGACCCCAGAACCAAACATGGATCCCCAGCCCCAAAGCAGGACCCCGGAAACCAAAGTCAGAGACCCCCCAGAACCCCAAATCAGGACCTCAGAACCCAGAGCGGGACCCCCAAACCCTGAACCGGGAGCCTGGAACCAAAACCCAGGACTCCCAGCCCCAAAACGTGGGACCTCAGCCCCCAAACCCAGGACTTCAGCCCCCCTCCAGGACCCCAACCCCACTCCAAGACCCCAGCCCCATACTCGGGGACCCCAGCCCCACACTGAGCCCCCAGCCCCTAGCAGGGCTCACCCCCAGCACCCCCCCAGTTCCTCGGTTCCATGGGGATCCCCCCCCCCTATAATTACAGGTCAGGGGATCCCCTCCCATAATTACGGGTCTTGGGGTCCCCCACCCCAAAACACGGGGTCCCCAACCCCAAAAACCCTCCCCCGGTGCTCCCCCCCCATACCTGCAAGCGCCAGGATCAGGGGGGGCAGGAGCCGTGCAGCCGGCCGGGGGGGGGCCATCGGGTCCGGGCTCTGTTATTTTGGGGGTGGGGGGGGGGGGGTGATCAGGGAGGATGAGGATGAGGATGAAGATGAGGATGGGGATGAAGACGTGGATGGAGATGAAGGCGAGGATGGGGATGAAGGCGAGGATGAGGATGGGGATGAAGGCAGCTCCTCGACGCTGCGCACCGAGGCTCCTCCCCCCCCCCTCCGCCCCCGATAAAGCCCCCCCCACACTGGGGGGGGGTGGGGTGGGAGCCGTGCCCCCCTCCACCCCCCCCCACCCGTGTTCGGATTGCACGAGTGGGTGCTGCGTGGGTGCAGCGCCAGACGTGCAGCTCTGCCCACGCACCCACCTGGGGAGGGGGGGACACGGGGCGGGGGGGTGGGCACGGGGAAGGGGGGGAGGTGAGGGGGAGGAGGGCTGCAAAGGGACCCCCGGGGTGTGGGGGGGGCGGTCTCGATGCGTGGGTGCTCCCCCCCACCCACGGAGGGGGCTGCGTGGGAAGAAGGGGGCTTGGTGTTTGTGGGGTGTGCACCTGCAGGCGTGCATTGCGTGGGTGTGTTTGCATGCATTGCGTGTGCATTGCGTGTGCATTGCGTGTGCATCTGTGTGCACATTGCATGTGCGTGTGCATTGCATGCATTCCCATGCACATGCATGCATGCAGGGCGTGTGACTCGTGCACTGCGTGTGCATGCATTAGGAGTGCATCGTGCTCACGGGGAGGGGCGTGCATTAATTGTGCATGTTCATGTGTGCATCATGTGCATGCAGGCATGTATTTCGTGTGCATGCAGGTGTATTATTCACGCATGTTCAGGCATGCATCATGTGCATGCTGGTGTGCATCGTGTGTGCATGCAGGCATGCACTATTCGTGTATGTCCGCGCATGTATTGTGTGCATGAAGGCGTGAGTTGTGTGTGCATGCAGGTGTGCACTATTTGTGCATGTTTGTGCATGCATCATGTGCACGCAGGTGTGCATTATTCGTGCATGTTCACACATGCATCATGTGCACAAAGGCATGCATTACATGTTCATGCAAGTGCGTTTTATTTGTGCATGCTCAAGCATGCATTGCGTGCACAAAAGTGTGCATCGTGTGTGCATGCAGGCATGCACTGTTCGTGCATGTCCATGCATGTATTGTGTGCACGAAGCGGTTCATTTCATGTGCAAGCAGGCGTGCACTATTCGTGCATGTCCACGCGTGCACCATGCCATGCAGGTGTGCACCCCGTGCGCTTGCTGGCGTGTATTTTGCTCACACCAGTGCGTGCCATATGTGCCTGCTGCCGCGCCGCGTGTGCATTGAGCCGCTCCCCGCGTGTGCACCATGCATGAAGACGCGTGCTGCTCATGTGCAACCCCGTGCCCACCACCGTGCAGCCCCCAGCCCACCCCGTGCAGCCCCCTCCGTGTCCCCGTCCCCCCCGTGGGCGCAGGCGAGGCGTGATTCACCCGCCGAGCGCAGCACGCTCCGTACCTCGCCGCGGCCCACGCAGCCCCGCAGCGCGGCGATGCCGAACCGCCGTGCCCACGCCGCCCACGGTGCCGTGCCCGCACCGGTGCTGGTTCCAGTACCGGTGGCGGTGATGCCGGTGGATGAGCTGAAGCAGGCCGAGCCGTGCCAAGCCGTGCCGTGCTGTGCCGTGGCGGCCAAGCGGGAGCCGGTGTCATGCCGGGAGCGAGCGACGGTGCCAGCGAGCGCCAGGCTCCGCGCTCACAGCCCCTCTGTCTGCTGCTGCTGCCAGCCCCGGCCTTGGGGACAGCGCCCAGGCGTTGGGGACAGCGCTCGGGTGCTGGGGACGATGCTGGCTCTGGGGACAATGCCAGCTTTGGGGACGATGGTGGCTTTGGGGACCCAAGCCCTGGCGGCAGCCCCATGGCCCCCCCTGTCCCCAGCTCTGTTCCCATCGCCCCTCCCCTCTTTCCCATCCCCCAGCCCTGTCCCTTGTCCCTGCTTCCAGCCCCAGCCCCCGGTCCCCATCGGTGTCCCCGAGCCCCAAAGCTGGTCCCTGTGCCCCCTCCATATTCCTCCCGTCCCCCCCCCAGCCCCATTTCCATCCCCCAGCCTCATTCCCTGTCCCCAAGCCCTTCCCCATGTCCCCAGCCCCCAGCTGGAGACGGGGACCCCCAGCCCGGCCACCATCTGCTGTCCCCAAACCTTGTCCCATGTCCCTGCCCCACAACCAGGCACGGGGACACCCCCCACACACCCTGCCACCCCCTCCCAAGCCCCCCCCCAGCTTCCCGCTGAGCCTCCAGGCACCAGCTCTGCCGCATGCCCCCCGATGTCACCCCCCCCTCAAGCAGGTGACCCCAAGACGAGTGCCACTGCCAGCAGGAGGACATTTAATAGCCCCCAAGCACCCCCTGGGATGCCACCAAGCTGGGGAGGGGGACAGTGGTGCCACCCTGGCAATCTGTACAAGGAGGGGATGGTGACAGCGGGCGCTCGCCACCCGGTGCCACCCAGTGCCACCGGCGGGCGCTCGTGCAGGGCACGGATGACGCCAGCTGCACCCACACGTGCTGAACGAGCCCCATCCAGAATTATTATTTTTTTTTTGGGGGGGGGGTCCCATGGCAGGGATGGGGGCTGCCAGGGGACAACCCAACCCCCCTCAGCCACTGGGATCTGTCCCCGGGTGAGGGGCGCGGGGTTTTGGTGCGCTCGGAGCGCAAAGCTACGGCTCCATCCCCGGCGCCGAATATTCACCGTCATTTTCTTCCTCCTCCTCCTCTTCCTCCTCCTCCTCCTCCTCCTACGCCAAGCGCCGCTGCTCCATCTCCAAGCGCCGCTGCCTCTCCCTCAGCTGGTACTCCTGGATCTTCTTCTTGCGGTAGTAGATGCCGTAAGCAATGCCGGCGCCGGCCAGGGCGCCCAGCACCATCAGCACCACGGCCACGATGAACCCCACGTTGATGTCATGGTCTGCGGGATGGCACGGGTTGGGGGGGGGTCAGCAGCACCCATATAACGTATCACCCCCCTCCCAGCACCCAGCGCCCCGTCCCCACTCACACTGCACCCACACGGTGATGTTGTGCTCCACCGTGCCCAGCGCGTTGCTGGCCCGGCACCGGAACGTGCCGGTGTGGGCACGTTTGGCCACGTGCCGCAGCCCGGGGGTGACGGGGGTCCCGTCCTTGTCACAAGCCACATGGGGCCGGGGGTTGCCCCACGCCTGGCACCGCAGCGTCACCTCCTCCCCTTCCGTCCAGTTCTGGCTGGGGGGGCAGCTCCCGTCGTCCAGCTTGGGTAGGTCTGGGGGGGGCACAGGAGGGGGGCACACGAGGTTTGGCTGGGTGCAAACCCGACGTCGGAGCTTTGCACCAGGGCTGGGGGGTGTTGCAAGGGGGCTGGGGAGTTTTGCAGCATGGGGGGGGGTTGCACAGGATGCAGGGGGGGTTGATGGGACCGAGGGTTTTGCTCCAGCCCTGGGGTTGGACAGGGGCCAAGTGGCTTTGCAGTGGGGTGGGGGGGTTGCTCTGGTCCAAGGGGGCCAAGTGGGGTGGGATTTATTATTTTTTTGCATGGGGACAGGGATTTTTTTGCATCAGGACAGGGGGGTTTTGCCCCAAGGCTAAGGGTGGGGGGCCTTGCACAGGGCCCGGGGTCAAGGAAGGGTTTTGCAGCACAGCTGAGGGTTTTGCGTGGGGTTGGGGGGGGTTTTGCACGGGGTTGTGGCGTTTTGCAACAGAATTGGGGGGGTTTTGCATGGAGATCGGGGGGGTCTGCAGCATGGCTGGGGGTTTTGTATGGGGTTGGGGAGGGTTGCACCATGTCTGAGGGTTTTACATGGGGTTAGGAGGGGTTGCACCACAGCTTGGGGGGGGTTTTGCATGGAGATGAAGGGTTTTGCAGCATGGCTGGGGGGTTTTCACCAGAGCTGGGGGGTTTTTGCATGGGGATAAGAGGTTTTGCAGCAGGTCTGGGGGGTTTTGCATGGAGATGAAGGGTCTTGCAGCATGGCTGGGGGGCTCTGCATGGTGCCGGGGGCTTTATCATGGTGGTGGGGGGGTTTTACACCACAACTGGGGGGGATTTTGCCCGGATCCAGCCCCAGCACCCCACTCACACATGACGTTCAGCTTGACCACATCCGAGCTCTTGTTCAGCATCAGGTCGCCCACCAAGAGCTGCGCGTCGCAGACGAACTCGTCGCCGTCGTCCTCCTCGCGCGCCGTCAGATCCACGCTCACCGCTCCCTCCTGCCAGGGGGTCGGGGGCCGGCGGCGGCTGCGCAGCCGCAGCTGCACCCCCGGGGGCTGGCTGGGGGCCGCGGAGCACCGCAGGGTCACCGTATGGTTGCAGGTGGTGTTGGGGTCGCTGGCGAGCAGGACGGGCTCAGGGAAGTCTGTAGGGGGAGGGAGGGCACGGGGCTGGGTGGGCGCAGGGGGATTCAGGCATTCGGTTTGGAAATGATGAATCACGGAGCTGGCAAATTTGGGGAGCAGGAAAACATGGAATGGGGAAATCAAGGAACCAACAAATCAAGGAACCAACAAATCAAGGAACCAACAAATCATGGAATCGGTAAATCATGGAATCGGTAAATCATGGAATCGATAAATCATGGAATTGGCAAATCATGGAACCGCCAAACCATGGAGCTGATAAATCATGGAAGTGGCGAATCATGGAATTGGCAAATCACGGTGTCACCAAATCACGGTGTCACCAAATCACGGAATAGCCAAATCGGGGAACTGATAAATCAAGGAATCATCAGGTTGTGGAACTGCCAAATCATGGAGCCATCAACCCCTTCGATCATTAAATCATGGAACTGGTGAGTTATGGAACCTTCAGATCACCGAATTGTGGAACCTTCAAATCATGGACTTGCAAAATAATGGGACCAGCAAAATATAGAGCTGGCAAATCATGGACCCACCAAATCACGGGATCAGTAAATCATGGAATCAGCAAATCTTGGAGCCATCAAACCACGCAATCACTAAATCTTGGAATCGTCAGATTATGGAGCCTTGAAATCATGGGACCACCAAATCCTGGAACCTTCAAATTGTGGAATCATCAAATCATGGGACCAGCAAAACACGGAATTGGCAAATCATGGAAGTGACAAATCATGGAATCACCAAATTGTGGAATCACCAAATCGTGGAATCACCAAACCACGCAATCATCAAATAACGGAATCACCAAATCATAGAAATTGCGAATAATGGGACCAAGAAATCATGGGGCCAACAACTCATGGGAGCACTAAATTGTGGAACCATCAAATCGTACAACTGTCAAATCACAGAACTGTAAGATTTTGGAACTGTCAGATGTTGGAAAAAATGAGTCATGGAATAACTGATTCAGGGAATAATTGAATCAGGGAATAATTGAATCATGGAGTGATCGAATTATGGGATCGTGGAAACAGGGAGCCATGGAACCACCATGCCATGGAAGCATAGGGCCACTGAATCAACAAATCATCCAGTTATAGGATCGTTGGGTCATCAAACCGGTGAGCCATGGAATCGTGGAAATATCGAATTGTGGGATCATTGCGTCATAGGAGTGTCAAATCATAGGATCGCGGGATCATTGGGTTATCAGATCACAGGATCATCAGGTCACAGGATCATCAGGTCACAGGATGACGAACCCATTAGGTCATCGAAGCGTTGGATCATGGACTCAGTGAATCACCAGGTCATCGGATCACCGAACCACTGAGCCATCAAACCACGAACCGATTGGGGTTGGAAGGGACCCTAAAGACCCAACCCATGGGCACGACCCCTCAAAGCCCCATCCACCCCGAACTCGGGCACCCACAGCTCCTTTGGGGGGCTGGTTCCAGCCCCTCACCCCCCTCATGGTGACGGATTCCTTCCTCGTGTCTCATCTCCATCTTCCCCCTTTTAGCTCAAAGCCTGATCCATCACCACACCCCCTGATGAAGACCCCCCCCCAGCTCTCCTGCAGCCCCCTTGAGGAGTTGGCATCCTGCTTTCGGGTCTCCCAGAGCCTTCTCTCCAGGCTGAACCCCCCAAAATCCCAAACATTTTAGGCTGAACACCCCCCAGCGGAGCTGCTCCAGCCTCCAGCACCCTTGTGGCCACCTCCAGCCCCATTCCAGCATCCCCACATCCTCGTGCTGGGACCCGCGGTGCTCTGGGGGGGGGCTCAACGAGCGCACAGAGGGGGACACCGGGGACATCACCTCCCCTGAGCCCACGGCACCTCGCCGAGAGACGCCACCGAGCCTCCTGCCGTCCCCAAACTCCGCTCCGCCGCGGGAGCAGGACGGGATTTGGGAAGGGGCAGGGGGGGCACCTACCGTACGCCAGCATCCTGAAGCTCGAGACCTTCCTCTGGCCGAAGCAGCTGGAGTAGCAGACGATGTCGGAGGAGGGCTCGGTGATGTTGCTCAGCCGCACCGCCAGCCAGCCCCGGCCCCGCGCAGCCTCCTCCTTGGTGAGCGAGGTCTCCACGCCCACGATGGCACCGGGGTGGGCGCAGGTGGTGGAGCAGTTGATGAGCGCGGTCCCCCCGTAGGACACCTCCGAGGCGCTGCCCGTCACGCTCACGCTGAAGGGGCTGTCCCCGGAGGCAAAGCCCGGGGACGAGCTGGGGACAGGGGGGGACGAGGTGGGGACGGAGGGGGACGAGGTGGGACGCGTGGCACGGCCTGCGGAGAGGAGGGGGGTGAGAGGGGGTGGGTGCTGGGGATGGTGGTGGGGAGAGGAAGGGGTAAGAAGGGACATGGGGGTGGCACAGGGACCAGGCTGGGGACAGGAGGGGACACAGGGATGGCACAGGGACCAGGCTGGGGACAGGAGGGGACAAGAAGGGACACATGGATGGCACAGGGACCAGTTTGGGGACAGGGGGATGGCACAGGGACCAGGCTGGGGACAGGAGGGGACAAGATGGGACACAGGGATGGCACAAGAACCAGACTGGGGACAGATGGGGACAAGAAGGGACATGGGGGTGGCACAGGAAGCAGTTTGGGGACATTAGGGGACACAGAGATGGCACAGGGACCAATCTGGGGACAGGAGGGGACACAGGGATGGCACGGGAAACCAGGCTGGGGACAGGAGGGGGCAAACTGGGACACATGGCATGTTCTGGGGACCATGTTGGGTACAGGAGAGGACAAGAGGGGACACAGGGATGACACAGAGACCAATTTGGGGACAGTAAGGGACACAGGGACCAGTTTGGGGACAGGGTGGGACACAGGGATGGCATGGGAAACCAGGCTGGGGACAGGAGAGGACACAGGGATGGCACAGGGACCAGGCTGGGGACAGGAGGGGACAAGATAGGACACAGGGATGGCACAAGAACCAGACTGGGGAGAGACGGGGACAAGAAGGGACACAGGGGTGGCACAGGGACCAATCTGGGGACAGGAGGGGACAAGAGGGGACACCTCCCTAGCACTTACCGGCCTGAGCCAGCAGCAGCAGCCCCACGAGGGGCAGAGCAGGATGGTGACCCCGAGGCACGGCCACGGCGGAGACCGAGGACACCCGGGGCCAGGGGCAGCGGGGAGCCCCCAGCCTCGCAGCCCTGGCATCACCCCAGCCCTCCCCGTCCCCTTCCCCGTCCCCGTGTCCCCCCGTCCCCATCTTCAGCGAGGCCAAATGGCGGCGCGACGAAGGAAGGAAGGAAGTGGGGATTGGGGCCCCGCGCATGCTCGGCGGGGGGTTGACCGTGGGTGCAGCGCCAAAAAACAGCGAGGTTTGGACAGAAACACAGCAGGGGGGGTCCCCTCGTCATCACCCCCGGCCTTTAATTGTGCAACACATACAAACGGCTCTCCGAGCACCTTCATCTTCCTCCTCCTCCTCAGCAGCAGCAGCAGCTCCTGCCAAAGCCCTGGGCCAGCCCAGGGGGGCAGCAAGCACTGGGAACCCCCCACGGTTCGTGGGCTCCAACACGAGGAGGACGAGGAGCGCCTTCGTCCCGCGGAACGTCACCGCTCGACCCCAAACCGCTTCCCCCGGCACTGCGGGGTCCCTCCTCGGTTTGTCACCATCCCGAGGCGACGGCGGCCGTCCCCAATGTAGTGTTGGCCTTGCCCGGCGTCACCCCCTCCGCGAGGTCCCGCCGGGTGCTCCCCACCGGCACCCGGTGCCGTACACGGCGCTCGGCACCCAGGGGTGCCCCTCAGCCCACGCTCCCTGCGGCGGCTCCGGCGGCGGCGTGGCTACGGCTGGCTCCCCGGTGCCGACCCGTTGATGCCGACCATCTCCTCCGGGCGCAGCTTCTGCATCTCCATGCGCTGCTGCTCCTTCTGCAGCTGGTACTCACGGATCTTCTTCTTGCGGTAGTAGATGCCGTAAGCAATGCCGGCGCCGGCCAGGGCGCCCAGCACCATCAGCACCACGGCCACGATGAACCCCACGTTGATGTCATGGTCTGCGGGATGGCACGGGTTGGGGGGGGGTCAGCAGCACCCATATAACGTATCACCCCCCTCCCAGCACCCAGCGCCCCGTCCCCACTCACACTGCACCCACACGGTGATGTTGTGCTCCACCGTGCCCAGCTCGTTGCTGGCCCGGCACCGGAACGTGCCGGTGTGGGCACGTTTGGCCACGTGCCACTTTCCAGGGATGAAGCTGGTCCCGTCCTTGTCACAAACCACATCGGGCTGGGGGTTGCCCCGCGCCTGGCACCGCAGCGTCACCTCCTCCCCTTCCGTCCAGTTCTGGCTGGAGGGGCAGCTCCTGTCGTCCAGTTTGGGTGAGGCTGTGGGGACACCAGGGGACATTACTCCCCCCTGAAATGCGCCGCGACGTCCCCGCCGCCCCCCCGGCTGCCCCCTGCGCACCCACCAGTGACGATGAGCACCACGGGCGCACTCTTCTTCGGGGGTTTGATGCTTGCGGGCATCCTGGCCTCGCAGACCACCTCGGTGCCACTATCCTCCTCCGACACCTTCCACGTAAAGCCCTGCGGGGACGGTCCCCAGGCGGCCAGGACGCGGGGACCCGCCGTCACCTGCAGCTGCAGCTCCGGGGAGTGGCCGGGTGGCAGGACGCAGCCCCCGCTCACCTCCGTCCCCTCCCTGGGGACACTGATGTTGACGTTCAGCTGCGGCTGGGGGAAGCCTGCGGGTGACATCAGGGGACACCTGAGGGACGCCGTTCCCACCGTGCCACCCGCCCGAGCGTGCTGCACTTACTGTAGACGTGGACCAAAGCCTGCTGCCGCCGCTCCTTGGGTCCCACCCGCACGCTGCAAACCACCTCGAATTGTCCCTGCTGAGCGTGGGACACCTCGGCCACCGCGCGGAGCCCGTCCTCGGTGACACGGAATGGCAGCGGGTGGCCGGCCAAGGAAAGCTCGAAGCGCGGTGCTGGGAAAACGTCCCGGACGCTGCAGGAGACGCTGAACTTCTCGTCTGTCTCCAGGTTGCTCTCGCTCATCTCCAGCTGGGGATCCTGAGGGAAATCTGCAGCAGGGGAGCAAACGGTGAGACACGGCCACCGCCGGCTGGGGGACATGCGGTGACACCGGCGCCAGCTCACCGTAGACGTCCAGCACCCGCGGGGAGGAGGTGGCATTGAAGTGGACGTTGCTGGGCTGCAGGTCGAGCAGCGCCTGGCAGGTGACGTTCTGCCCCCGGTCCCCGCGCTCTGCTGTCACCAGGTGTCTCACCACCACGTCCTGCGGCTCGTTCTTGTCACTGTCCTCGAAGGTGGCGGTGTGCAGGGTGGTGGCACCGCGGCGCAGGATCACCGTCAGGTTCCGGATGGGCGCCACGCGGGGCACGTGGCACACCAGCTCGTGGCTGTCACCCACCGCCAGCTGCGGCACCGGCTCCAGCACCGCCTGCTCCAGGGGACCTGGGTTGGGGGGAGGACAAGACGCGGCGTGAAGGGGTCACCCTCGGTGCCACCGGGGCTGACGGCGCCATCCCAGAGCCGCTTACGGTAAGCGATGAGGGTGGCCGACACCGTCTTCCTCGTGTCCTTGCAGAAGAAGTAGCAGAGGATGTTGGAGCTCCACTCGGTGATGTTACGCAGCTCCACCACCTTCTCGCTCGGCCCCGAAGCGTTCAGCAGGTGCTTGTAGAAGGAAGTCTCCACGTTACCCCTGATGCTGGGGTCCTGGCACGTGGTCCTGCACTTGAGGCGCACCGTCCCGCCGTACTCCACCACCGGCGCCGGAGGCTCGATGAACACCTCGAAGGAAGCGTGCAGCCGCCCTGCGAGGCGAAACGAACACCCGTGAGGGTCCGCAGGGTGCTGGGGAACCCCCCAGGAGAAGCCAAAGGGGCCCCCCAGGTTCGTCCCCAACCCATCACCCCAAGGGGAAGCGTCCCCGTGGCGGCAGCGAGGGAGAAGTGTGGAGCTTCCGAGCTTCTCCTTTGCTGTGGGAAGTGCCCTTGAGGGCGCGTGGGGAGGGCAGGATCCATCCCTTCCCCCATCACCCCCCCCCCTCATCTGCCACAGCCCAAAAAACATGAGCAGAAAGGGCAGAGGGTACGCGGAGAGGCGTGGGGCGCGCCGGCGGCTCGCAGCAGCTGTCCCCAGCCGGCGGCCGGATCCTCATCGCGGTGACAGCCCCGCGAGGGTGACAAAAAGCAAATCCCTTCCTGGCAAAGCTGGGCTGCGGAGCCCCCGCTCTGGGGAAAAAAAAAAAAGCCCCCCCCGGTGAGTCAGTGGCTGAGCCCCGCCGCTGGGGGTTCCCCGAGGTTTTCCTCGGCCGCCCAGGGCAAAGTCCTGCCCTTTCCCAGAATAACCGGGCGGAAGCAAGGGAAAAATTCCTCGGAATTGCCCCAGGACAAACAGATTTCGCAAGGGCACCCGGGCTGGGCTGCGCCGCGTCGTCCCCCCCCAACCCCCACCGCCCCCCGCTCTCTTCCTGCTCGCCCCCAACTCGCGTGGGGGACGCGCTCAACAAGGGCTCCGCCACGGTGTCACCGACACGCTCGGAGTCACACGCTCGCTCTGACACGCGTGTGCTCGCCCCGACGTGCTCGTGCTCGCCCCGACCCCCTTGCACGCTCCCGCTCCGGTGCCACAGCCCTGGGGACACGCGGGTCCCCGCCGCCCTCTCCCCACCACCCCCGTGCCCCCCCCGGTGCCCCTCACCTGCGAGCATGTTCACGGCGCACAGGAGCAGTGGGAGCGCTGCGGGGCGCATGGCACCGGCACCGGGCTGCTTCGGAGCTCCGGGAACACCGAGGAGGGACCGGGGAGAGGGGTTGGGGGGGTCTCCGTGCGCACCGGGATGGGGCCGGTCGGGGTCTCCGAAAATCTCGGTTCCCAAGGCGATCGGGCTCTCCGTGCGCACCGGTACCGGCTCCGGTTCGGGCTCTCCGTGCGCACCGGGGTGGATCCGATCGGGCTCTCCGTGCGCACCGGGACGGGTCCGCTTTGGGCTCTCCAAGGACACCGGTACCGGCTCCGGTTCGGGCTCTCCGTGCGCACCGGTGTTGCTGGCTCAGGATCCTCGCTGTGCTCCCACCGCCCCGCCGGGCAGGCGCTTTATGAGCTCGGCACAAGCCCGGCCCCTCCCGGCCCCCCCCGGGGAATTCCGGGGCTGTGGGGACTTCGGCGCCGGGGTTCCCCCCGGGCAGCTGGACCCCGGCCTGGGGCCGTGGGACAGCCCTAAACCCTCCAGCCCCACTGCTCTCCCACCCCGGGACGGGGCAGTTTTCCTGTCCCATTGCCCCGGGATGGGGCAGTTCTTTTGCCCTCCCCGCCCCCCACTGCCTCCCCGCCCTGGGACGGGGCAGGTTTTCTGCCCCACTGCCCTGGGGTGGGGCAGATTTGCCCCAAATGGAGCAGCCCTCCTGCCCCGCTGCCTGGGAAAGGGGCACCTTCTTTCTGCCCCCATGGGGCAGCCCTCCTGCCCCCCTGCCCCCCTGCCCTGGTATGGGGCAGCCCCCCAAACCTGCCCCACTGCACTCGCTCCAGCCCCCTGCACCAAGCTCAGGCACCAGGGCTCCCAAATTTGGGGGTTTGGAGGGGGGGACTCAGCCCCATAAGACAAATTCGGGGCTTCCTGACGCCCCCCCCCACACCCAGGATTTTTGTGGGGGCCTGGCCAGGGCTGGATTAAGGCTCAGCATCAGAACAGTGACCTCATCCCGAATGCATGGAGACAAACAGCCAGCCAAACTCCCTCCTCCGCACTCCTTTTTCTCTTCATGGTTTTTTTTTGTTTTTTTTTTTTGTGGAAGTGAGGCCTTTTTCTCACCACGAGGAGCCGGGAGGGCGGCCAGACCCCCCCATCGGCGCTGGGGGGCCAGGATGAGGCCGCCCCGGCTTTTGGCACGGCGGGGGCCGCTGGCTTTCCGAAGTTTTCCTTTTGGGACAAAAGCCTCAGGTTGAGAAACGCCTCCAAGCTATACCCAACGCTGACCTGGGGACAAAGCGCAACCCACGCCGCTGGCGCTGTCACCCCGCGTGTCCCCTGGGCTTTGCCTTGGCGCCGGTGACAGAGGAAAGTCCGGGGCCAGCTCCCGGGGTTTCACTTCTGCATCCCACAGCCAAAAACCCTGCTGGCTTTATAAGAAGTGCGCCGGGACCGCGGAAACCACGTGGCCCTGTCCCCAACCAGAGCCACCACGGGGCTGCGTCCCCTTGTCCCTACCGGGAAAGGGGAACCCACGCGGCGCCCCACGGCTCCGCCGTCCCCCGTGCACGGTTCCTCGTCCCCAAGGCCACCCCCCCCCCCCCGTGTTTTTGGGGCAGGCGTCAGGAATTCCTTATCTCCCCATGGCCGTGGCCTCGCTGGGGCTGCACAAAGGGCGTTTCCTGCGTGGTCAGCAGTGTGGGGACGGGGACACAGGGACATGGGGCACGTGGGGGGGGACGTGGGGGTGCAGGGAGGGGTTGGGAGGGGCGTGGGGGGAGGATGCGGGGATGTGGGGGCATGGGATGGATGGGGAGGGACGTGGGAACTTGGGGAGGGACGTGGGGATGTGGGGAGGGACACGGGGACGGGGACAAGGGGGAGGATTGGGGGGGACACGGGGGACATGGGGATGGATGGGGAGCGACACGGGGCACGGGGATGTGGGAAAGGATGGGGGACAGGGACAAGGGGGTGCACTGGGGGGACATGGGGGACGTGGGATGGGTGGGGAAGGACATGGGGACAGGGACACTGGACACGGCAGTGGACTGGGAGGGACATGGGGGACCGGGACACGGGGGACACCCCAAATTCCTTCCTCTGCTCTGCCGCTCCCACGGCTCCGTCACCGTGCGGCACCCCTGGGGACACCCTTGGGGACACCCTCGGGGACATCCCCGTGTCCCCGTGTCCCTATCCCCTGACCCATCCCATAAGGTGCCACCCCGTGCCAAGGGCTGGCGGCACGGCCACCGCTTAACGAAGGCGCTAACGAGGCCACGGGGGTCCCGGGGGACCTCGGGGACGGCAGCCACCGAGCGTCCCAACCCCGGGGACATCCCCGTTGCATCCGAGCAGGATGGGCTCAGGCGCCAGCACGTGTCACCTCTGGCTCCGGGCTTCCGATGGGGAAATTCAGCGGGGGGACGCGGGCCCCAATACAGGATACGGTGCCCGGTGCAGGATGCGGCCCAACCCGTCCGGTCCTACAGAGCCCCCCCCCCAAGCTCCGGTGGCCTCACGCTTGTCCCGAAATGTCCGGAAGCGCCCGCACGGGGCAGCCACACGCCAGCATCGCTGCAGGAAGGGGCCCTCCGGCTGCTGCCTTCACGCTCCCACCGTGGTCTTCTTGGGGTGCTGAGCCCCCTTGCACACCCGCTGCAAGCTCCAAGCCCTGTTGCATGCATGCTATGTGCTCCAAGCCTTGTTGCACACTCACTGCATGCACAAAGCCCCATTGCACACTCACTGCAAGCTCCAAGCCTCATTGCATGCATGTTGCATGCTCCAAGCCCCATTGCACACTTGCTGCAAGCTCCAAGCCCTGTTGCATGTGTGTTACATGCTCCAAGCCTTGTTGCACACTCACTGGATGCACAAAGCCCCATTGCACGCTCACTGCAAGCTCCAAGCCCCATTGCATGCATGTTACGTGCTCCAAGCCCCATTGCACACCCACTGCAAGCTCCAAGCCCTGTTGCACGCATGTTACGTGCTCCAAGCCCTGTTGCACACTTGCTGCAAGCTCTGAGCCCCATTGCATGCACCTTTCAGACTCCAAGCTGCATTGCATGCATGTTACAGGCTCCAAGCCCTGTTGCACACTCACTGCAAGCTCCAAGCCCTGTTGCATGCATGTTATGGGCTCCAAGCCCTGTTGCACACTTGTTGCAAGCTCCAACCCCCATTGCACACGTGTGTTACAGGCTGCAAGCCCCGTTGCATGCATGTAACGGGCTCCAAGCCCCGTTGCACACTCACTGCACGCTCCAAGCCCCTTTGCACACTCATTACAAGCCCCAGACCCTTTGAACACTCCTTACAACCCCCAGAGCCCCTTTGCACGCCTGTTGCAAACCCTAAGCCCTCTTTGCACACTCGTTACAAGCCCCAACCTCCCTTTGCACACTCGTTACAAGCCCCAGACCCCTTGCACACTCTCCACAGGCTCCAAGCCACCCCCCCCAAATCCCTTTGCTGCCTCCCTGTCCTCTGGCCCCATCCTGGCCCACGAATGCACCCCACAAACGTCCCACAAACGTCCCCCGTTAACGAGCCCGGCTAATGAGCCTGGTTAACGAGCCCGTGCCCTGGCTGCTTTCCACTTTGCAGCCACGGCACTGCCAGGAAAGGGCCGTGCCCGGGCCCGTCCCATGCCTTTGGGCGCCTGGAGCTGGAGCGGTGCCACTTGGCGCTGTGCCCTCGTCCCTTGCACGGCACCCGATGTCCCCGGGGGCACGGGGACGGCGCCGTCACCCCGAGGTGCTCTTGGGGCTGGGGCACAGCGGGGACGGGCTCAGCACCGCTCGCTCACGGCCCCTGCAGCTTCTCCGGCCACCCCGCGGCGTGACAAGTGCCACCAGCCTGGCCAACGTCACCGATGTCACCACCATGGGGATGAGGACGCTGCGGAGGAGCCCGCGGGAGGGGACGAGGCGAGCTGGCCCCGTGGTGTCCCCAGCCCCGCAGCGGGACCTGGGAGCCACCAAGGTGCCACCAGGTGCCACTGCTCACCGTGGGAGAGGATGTGCGTGCCGGCAGAGCTGTCCCCAAAGCCGTCCCCAAGCCTGGATTGTCCCCAAGGGGTGGCTGTATGTCCCCATATCCCTAAAGGACGGCTGGATGTCCCCATGGGGTGGCTGTACGTCCCCATGTCCCCATGGGGTGGCTGTATGTCACCGTGGGGTGGCTGTATGCCCCTATATCCCTAAGGGGTGGCTGTATGTCCCCATATCCCTAAGGGGTGGCTATATGTCCCCACAGGGTGTCTGTATGTCCCCATGGGGTGGCTGTACGTCCCCATGTCCCCACAGGGTGTCTGTATGTCCCCAAGGGGTAGCTGTATGACCCCATGTCCTCACAGGGTGGCCATATGGCCCCATGTCCTCAAAGGGTGGCTGTATGTCCCCAAGGAGCATCTGTATGTCCCCATGGGGTGTCTGTGTGTCCCCATATCCCCAAGGGGTGGCTGTATGTCCCTGAGGGGTGTCTTTATGTCCCCATATCCCCATAGGGTGGCCATACATCCCCGTGTCCCCACGGGGCACCTGTACCACAAACCCAGGAGCCACCCAAACCCTAAAACGAAGTCTTCAAGCACACCCCCCCCCAAAAAAAACCAACAAAACCCGAGAGCTGGGCACGACCTCACTTTAATGGGGCAGGGGGAGGAGGCGCAGAGCCCCCAGACCCCGTCCCGGCTATGGGATGTCACTGTAGGGCATGGAGAAGGGGTAGAGGGGCGAGTAGCGCGTGTCGTGCCACAGCAGCTTCTTCTCCAAGAAGTCCACGGCGGCCACCGTCAGCACCAGCGTCTGGTGCTTCAGCATGCTGTGGACGTTGAGACCTGCGGGGACACGGTGGGGACACTTTGGGGACGTTCTGGGGGCGCTTTGAGGTTCTTTGAGGTGCTTTGGGGATGCTTTGGGGATGTTCTTGGGGGCACTTTGGGGACTTCTGGGGCGCTTTGGGGCACTTCGGGCGTGCTTTGGAGAGCTTTGGGGCGCTTTGGGGCACTTTGGGGATGTTCTGGGGGCACTTTGGGGACTTCTGGGGCGCTTTGGGGACGTTTTGGGGCACTTCGGGGACGCTTTGGGGTGCTTTGGGGAGCTTTGGGGCATTTTGGGGGTGCTTTGGAGAGCTTTGGGGCACTTTGGGGACACTTTGGGGCACTTTAGGGCACTTTGGGGTGCTTTAGGGCAATTTGGGGATGTTCTGGGGGCACTTTGGGGACTTCTGGGGCGCTTTGGGGACGTTTTGGGGCACTTTGGGGACGCTTTGGGGTGCTTTGGGGAGCTTTGGGGCACTTCGGGGGTGCTTTGGAGAGCTTTGGGGCGCTTTGGGGACACTTTGGGGCACTTTAGGGCACTTTGGGGCGCTTTAGGGCACTTTGGGGATGTTCTGGGGGCACTTTGGGGCACTTTGGTGACATCTGGGGCACTTTGAGGATGTTTTGGGGCACTTAGGGGATGCTTTGGGGAGCTTTGGGGCATTTTGGGGGTGCTTTGGAGAGCTTTGGGGTGCTTTAGGGTGCTTTGGGTATGCTTTGGGGACATTTTGGGGTGCTTTGGGGATGGTTTGGGGCATTTTGGGGACTTTTGGAGAAGCTTTGGGGTGCTGTGGAGGCTTTTGGGGCACTTTGGGGATGTTCTGGGGGCACTTTGGGGACTTCTGGGGCGCTTTGAGGACGCTTTGGGGATGCTTTGGGGCATTTTGGGGGTGCTTTGGAGAGCTTTGGGGCACTTTGGGGACACTTTGGGGCGCTTTAGGGAGCTTCGGGGGTGTTTTGGGGTGCTTTGGAGGCTTTGGGGACACTTTGGGGATGCTTTGGGGGCACTTTGTGGACATTTTGGGGACTCTTTGGGGACACTTACGGGGACGTTTTGGGGACGCTTTGGGGATGTTTTAGGGCACTTTGGGGATGTTTTAGGGCGCTTTGGGGAGATGCTTTGGGGACACTTTGGGGAAGTTTCAGGTACACTTCGAGGACGCTTTGGGGGTTGCTTTAGGGACATTTTGGGGACACTTCAGGGGACTTTTGGGGGCTCTCACCTATGACAGGGATCAGGGTGATGGTTTTGAGGCCGGCCACGGCTTTTTCGATGTTCTCCGGCATCTCATCGCTGGGGAGAAAAGGGAAAATTACGCTTTGGGGACACCGGGACGGGGTTTGGGGACACCGGGACGGGGTTTGGGGACACGGGGGGGGGATAATGGGGTGACAGGGGGGGGCTCACACGTCAACGATGAGCACGGAGCTGCCCCAGTGGCGGTACCGCGCCAGGTCCTGCAGGTACCGGGGGTCGGCCGTGGGCATCTCCAGGTTGTCCACCACGTGCAGCTGGTCCTAGAAAAACCCCAAATGTCAGCGGGGGACAGCCAAAAACCCCCCTTTGGGATGGATTTGGGGTTTTTGGGGTCTCCCGTACCTGCATCAGCTTGACGGTGAGCGCCACCTTCAGCCCCAGCACCCGCACCTTCATGGGCAGCATGTAGTAGTAGCTGGTGGGGCCCCGCGGGCCGTGCGCGATGCCACCTGTATGGGGTCGATTTGGGAGCTTGGGGGGGTCCTAAATTCGTCTCCCCCCAAAAAATAGGGTCCCAACATCTTAAATGGGGGCCCCAAGATCCTAAATTGGAGCCCCAACACCCAAAATAGGGACCCCAACATCCCAAAGGAACTACAACACCATAAAGGAAACCCCCATACCCTAAATGGGGACCCCAACACCCCAAAAGGAGACCCCAACACTCGAAAATAGGGCCCCAACATCCTAAATTGGGGCCCCAACATCCTAAATTGGGGCCCCAACACCCCAAATAGGGGCCTCCACACCCCAAAAGGAGACCCCAACACTCCAAAATAGGGCCCCAACATCCTAAATGGGGGCCCCAACATCCTAAATTGGAGCCCCAACACCCCAAATAGGGGCCCCCACAGCCCAAAAGGGGACCCCACAGCCCAAAAGGGGACCCCAGCACCCCAAATAGGGACCCCCACACCCCAAATAGGGACCCCAACATCCCAAAGGAACTACAACACCATAAAGGAGACCCCCATACCCTAAATGGGGACCCCAACACCCCAAAAGGAGACCCCAACACTCCAAAATAGGGCCCCAACATCCTAAATTGGGGCCCCAACATCCTAAATTGGGGCCCCAACACCCCAAATAGGGGCCCCCACAGCCCAAAAGGGGACCCCACAGCCCAAAAGGGGACCCCAGCACCCCAAATAGGGACCCCCACACCCCAAATAGGGACCCCAACACCCCAAAGGAACTACAACACCATAAAGGAGACCCCCATACCCTAAATGGGGACCCCAACACCCCAGAAGGAGACCCCCAACACCCTAAATGGGGACTCTGGGGCGCTTTGACAGCCCCCTCCGACCCCAAACACCTTATGGGGTCACTCACCCCCCCGCCACAGCGGGGATCGGATGCTGCCGTGCCGCGCTCGCCCCGTCCCCTTCTGGCGCCACGGCTTGCGCCCGCCGCCCCGCACCTCGGCACGAGTCTTCACCTTGGCGTAGCTCTGGGGGGGGCGAAATTCAAATCTTAATTAAAATCCTAATTAAAATCTTAATTAAAATTAAAATCCCGGGCACCGGGACCACCCCCCGAGCCACCCCAAATCTCCAAACCCGCCCCGGTCACCCCGAGGTTTGTTCGTCCTAAAAAATTCCCTCTTTTCGCCGCCTAAAGGTGTCCCGCTGGCACCCAAAGGTCTCCTTCTCGCCCCAAAATCTGCCCTCTCAGCCCCAAAATCTCCCTCTCAGCCCCAAAGCTCTCCCTCTCACCCCAAAAACCTCCCCCCGAGCCCCAAAACTCTCCTTCTTGTCCCAAAAACCTTGCTCACCCCAAAAACCTACCTCTCGCCCCAAAAACCTCACTCACCCCAAAAAACTCCCTCTCGCCCCAAAGCTCTCCCTCACCCCAAAAACCTCCCCCCGAGCCCCAAAACTCTCCTTCTTGCCCCAAAAACCTTGCTCACCCCAAAAACCTCCCTCTCGTCCCAAAAACCTTGCTCACCCCAAAAACCTACTTCTCGCCCCAAAAAACTCCCGCTTGCCCCAAAGCTCTCCCTCTTGCCCCAAAAACCTCCCCCCGAGCCCCAAAAACCTCACTCATGCCAAAAAAGTCCCTCTCGCCCCAAAAAAGTCCCTCTCGCCCCAAAACTCTCCCTTCTTGCCCCAAAAAACTCACTCTCACCCCAAAAAACTCCCCCTCACCCTAAAAATCTCCCCAACATCTCCCTCTGCCCCAAAACCTTTTCCTCCGCCCCAAAACCTCCCCCCAAACCTCTCCCTCTCACCCCAAACCTCTTCCTCTGCCCCAAAACCTCCCTCTGTCCCCAAAACCTCCCCCCCAAAGCCTCTCCCTTTCACCCCAAAACCTCACCCTCTGCCCCAAATCTCTCCCTCTCACCCCAAACCTCTTCCTCTGCCCCAAAACCTTTTACTCTGCCCCAAAACCTCTCCCCCAAACCTCTTCCTCTGCCCCAAAACCTCCCTCTGTCCCCAAAGCCTCTCCCTCTCACCCCAAAACCTCTCCCTGTCCCCAAAACCTCTCCCTCTGTCCCCAAAACCCCTTTATCTCCCCCCAAAACCTCTCCCTCTCCCCCAAATCTTTCCCCCTCACCCCAAAACCTCCCCCTTCCACCCCAAAACCTCTCCCCCTGTCCCCAAAACCCATTTCTCTCCCCCAAAACCTCTCCCTCTGCCCCAAAACCTCCCCCTCTGCCCCCAAACTTCTCCCTCTGCCCCAAAACCTCTCCCTCTGCCCCAAAACCTCTCCCTCTGCCCCAAATCTCTCCCTCCCACCCCAAAACCTCCCCCCCGACCCCAAAACCCCACTCACGATCCTCTTGAAGTTCTTCTGCCACGTGGCCACCGCGTGTAGGATGTCCAGCCTGCGGGACACGGGGTGGGGGCATCACCCGGGGGTCCCCCAGTGACCCCATACCCCAAAGGAGACCCCCACACCCCAAAAGGAGAGCCCAGCACCCCAAATAGGGACCCCAACACCCCAAATAGGGATCCAAAATCCTAAATGGGGGCCCCAACATCCTAAATTGGGGTCCCAACACCCCAAATGGGGGCCCCCATACCCCAAAAGGGGACCCCAGCACCCAAAATAGGGACCCTAACACCCCAAATAGGGCCCCAACATCCTAAATGGGGGCCCCAACATCCTAAATTGGGGTCCCAACACCCCAAAAGGAGACCCCAACACCCCAAAGAGGGTCCCCAAAGCTCCCCCTAGACCCCAAAGGTGACCCCCCTGACCCCAAAACAGCCCCCTCCAACCCCAAAACCCCCCCACTCCAATCCCAAAACAGCCCCCCTCCGACCCCAAATCCCCCCCTCCGACCCCAAAATCCGCCCCCTCTGACCCCAAAAGGCCCTCTCCATGACCCCAAAAGCCCCCCTCCAACCCCAAACCCCCCCCCTCCAACCCCAAATCCCCCCTCGACCCCAAATCCCACCCTCCAACCCCAAATCCCCCCCTCCAACCCAAAAAGCCCCCCCTCCAACCCCAAATCCCCCCCTCCAACCCCAAAATCCGCCTCCTCTGACCCCAAAAGGCCCTCCCCATGACCCCAAAAGCCCCCCTCCAACCCCAACCCCCCCCCTCCAACCCCAAATCCCCCCCCGACCCCAAAACAGCCCCCATCGACCCCAACCCCCCCCCCTCCGACCCCAAAGCTCCACCTAGACCCCAAATCCCAACCTGAAAAGCCCCCCCTCCAACCCCAAAACCCCTACACCGACCCCAAATCCCCCCCTCCAACCCCAAATCCCCCCCTCCGACCCCAAATCCCCCCTCGACCCCAAAAGCCCCCCTCCAACCCCAAATCCCCCCCTCCAACCCCAAAATCCGCCCCCTCTGACCCCAAAAGGCCCTCCCCATGACCCCAAAACCCCCCCCGACCCCAAAACCCACCCCCGACCCCAAACCCCCCCCTCCAACCCCAAACCCCCCCCAACCCCAAACCCCCCCCCGACCCCAAAAGCCCCCCCTCCAACCCCAAATCCCCCCCTCCAACCCCAAAATCCGCCCCCTCTGACCCCAAAAGGCCCTCCCCGTGACCCCAAAAGCCCCCCTCCAACCCCAAACCCCCCCCCCCCGACCCCAAAAGCCCCCCTACCTGGGCGCGATGGCGAAGACGTCGGGGTGCAGCTGGGCCAGCCCCAGGCGCTGGTGCTGGGGGTGCCGCAGGGACCCCACCCACGCCTGCGCCGAGACCCCCCCCGGGGCCACCGGGACACCGCAGGAACGCAGCAACGGGGACCGGGACGGGGACAACAACGGGGACAACGGGGGGGATGGGGGGGATTGGGGGGGTTGGGGGGGTTGGGGGGGTTGGGGGGACAGGGGGGGTGTAGGGGACGGGAGCTCTGTTGGGGGATGAGGGGATGGGGGCGGTGATGTCCTCGTGGTGTGCCCGACCCCAAAGCCACCCTGTCCCCAAAGATGTCCCCGATCCCACAGCCACCCTGTCCCCAGTATCCCTGACCCCAAAGCCGTCCTGTTCCTAATGTCCCCATGATGTCCCCGACCCCGCAGCCATCCTGTCCCCAATATCCCCAACCCCACAGTCACCCTGTTCCCAATGTCCCCAGCCCCATGGCCACCCTGTCCCCACGGATGTCCCCGACCCCATATCCATCCTGTTCCCAATGTCCCCAGCCCCATGGCCCCACTGTCCCCATGAATGTCCCTGACCCTATGGCCATCCTGTCCCCATGATGACCCCGACCCCACAGCCACCCTGTCCCCAACAATGTCCCTGACCCCAAAACTGTCCTGTCCCTAAGGATGACCCCAACCCCACAGCCACCCTGACCCCAGTGTCCCCATGATGTGTCTGACCCCACAGCCACCCTGTCCCTAATGACCCCAACCCCGATGCCCCCCTGTCCCCATGCCCCCCCCATCCCCCCAGTGTCCCCCAGTCCCCCCAGTCCCCCCAGTGCCCCCCCATCCCCGTCCCCCCCCCACTCACCTGCGCCGCTCCCGGTGCTCGCCGCCCCCTGCGGGTTCACGGCCGTCAGCGGGACCCCGGCCCCAAGGACCCCACCAGCAGGCCCCGCCCCCCTCCCCACAAGCCCCGCCCACATCTCCAGGCCCCGCCCACATCCCCAGACCACCGCCCACCCCTCCGAGCCACGCCCACCCCACACAGACCCCTCCCACCTCGCCCAGGCCCCACCCACCCCTCCAAGGCCCCCCCACCACTTACCAAGCCCCGCCCCCCTCCCCAGACCACGCCCACCTCCCTAAGCCCCTCCCACCAACTCAAAGTCCCTGCCCACCCCAAGCCCCTCCCACCACCTCCCAAAGCCCCGCCCCCTCCCCACGCCCCTCCCACTGCCAAGCCCCGCCCACCCCACACAGGTCCCGCCCAGCACCTCCAAGCCACGCCCACATCCCCACACCCCTCCCACCACCTCCAAAGCCCCGCCCACCTCACCCAGGTCCCGCCCACCTTCCCACGCACCTCCCAGCCACGCCCACCCCCCAGACCACGCCCACCTCCCCACGCCCCCACTCCAAGCCACGCCCACCCAACACAGGCCCCTCCCACCTCTCCCAGGCCCCGCCCACTCCTCCAAGCCCCCCACCCCCCGCAAGGCCACCTCCACCCAAGCCCCGCCCACCTCCCCCAGTCCCCGCCCACCTCCCCCCAGCCCACCCCCACCCCCTCCCAAGCCCCGCCCACCGCCCCCAGGCCCCGCCCCTCACCCGCGCGGCCCGGGCCCAGGCCCAGGCGGCGGCGGCGGCTCCGCGGGGCCCGGCGCGGAACATGGCGGGGGGGGAGGAGGGCGCCTGATTGTGACGTCACGGAAGGGGAGGGGCCTGGCGCGGCGCGCGCGGCGCCCAGTGATGACGTCAAGGATCGAGGGGCGGTGTGGGGCGGGGCTTCTGGGGAGGCGGGGCCAGCGCTCCCAGTACGGCCCAGTGCTCCCAGTATCGCCCAGTGCTCCCAGTACGTCCCAGTAACTCCCAGTGCTCCCAGTATGCCCCACTATCCCTCACAATCCCCCATCCCCAGTGCTCCCAGTATCCCCTAGTATCCCCCAGTGTTCCCAGTACCTCCCAGTGCCCTCCAGTATCCACCCAGTGCTCCCAGTACCCCCAGCACCCCCCTATCCCTAGTGCTCCCAGTATCCCCAGTAACTCCCAGTGCTCCCAGTACCCCTAGTTCCCAGTGCTCCCAGTATGCCCAGTGTCCCCAAGGGGCCCCCCAGTATCCCTCAGTGCCCCAGTACCTCCCAGTGCTCCCAGTTCCACCCAGTATCCCCAGTGCCCCCAGTGCTCCCACTAACCCCCAGTGCTCCCAGAACCACCCAGTGCCCCCAGTACCCCCAGCACCTCCAGTCCCCCCACTATCCCCAGTGTCCCCAGCGCTCCCAGTGCCTCCCCCCAGTATCCCCCAGTTCCTCCAGTACCCCCAGTATCCTGCAGAACCCCCGGTGTCCCTGTGCTCCCAGTATCCCCAGTGTTCCCAGTATCCCCAGTATCCCCCAGTCCCCCCAGTATTCCCAGTACCACCAGCGCCTCCCAGTGGCCCAGTGCTCCCAGTACCTCCAGTGCCTCCACTATCCCCGGTGCCCCCAGTCCCCTCCCAGTCCCCCCAGTATTCCCAGTACCACCAGTGCCCCCCAGTGGCCCAGTGCTCCCAGTACCTCCACTAGCCCCAGCACCCCAGTACCCCGCCCAGCCCCCCAGTATTCCCAGTACCCTCCAGTGCCCCCGGTACTCCCCAGTATCCCCAGTACCCCCAGTAGTGTCCCCCAGTAACCCCACGTACCCTCCAGTGCCCTTGGTATTCCCCATTCCCCCCCAGTATCCCCAGTATTCCCAGTACCACCAGTGCTCCCAGTAATCCCAGATACTGCCCAGTACCCCCAAGTCTTCCCAGTCTTCCCAGTACCCCCCAATCCCCCCGGTGCTTCCAGTACCCACCAGTCCCCCCCCAGTCCCCTCCAGTTCCCCCAGTACCACCAGTGCTCCCCAGTTCTCCCAGTACCTCCACTATTCCCAGTGCCCCCAGTCCCCCCCACTTCCCCCAGATACCCCCAGTCCCACCAGTACCTCCCACTACCCCCCAGTCCCACCAGTGCCCACAGTTCCCCCAGTACCCCCCAGTATCTCCCAGTCCCCCCAGTACCTCCCAGTCCCCCCAGTTTCCCCCAGTACTCCCCAGTACTCCCCAGTTCCCCCAGTACCCTCCAGTACCTCCCAGTTACCCCCAGTTCCCCCAGTACACCCCAATACCCCCAGTTCCCCCTGTGCCCCCCAGTATCCCCCAGTCCCCCCAGTACCTCCCAGTCCCCCCAGTCCTCCCCAGTTCCTCCCCCATCCTCCCCCCCCCAAAAAAAAAAAAAATAAAAATCTCCCTCCGGAAGCATAAAATCCCCCGATTCCCACCCAAAAATCCAGGGGGCGTGGAAGGGGGGGAGTGGGGAGGGACGGGACACACCTCCTATCCCCGCCCCCCCCCGGGAAACCCCCCCCCAAATTATTTATGGGGAGGGGGGGGCACACCCCAAAGATGCTCCAACACCCCCCAAAAGAAAAAAAAACGGGGAGGGGGGGGGAGGGAGATGGGGAAAGGGGGAGGGGATGGGGGGAGGGGAGGGGGGGGGCGTCACCGACCCCCCCCCCCCCCCCCGGGGGCGGGGAGGGCCCCGGGGCCGCCCCACCCGGAGCCGCCCCCGCGCACATGCTGGGAGCGGAGCGCAGCCGGTAAGAGGCGCCGCGAGCCCCCCCCCGTGGCCGTGCCCCGTGCCCCCCCCCCCCCCATCGGGCCCCTTTACCCCCCGACCCCCCCCACCCAAAAAAAAAAAAAAAAAAAAAAAAAAAATTTAGGGTCCTCCCCCCCCCCCGGGTTTCCTAAAAACGAGGCGCCAAATTCGCCCCCCCCCTCCCCAAAATCCGGTTCACGGGTGGCGACGTGGGTGGGGATTTTTTTTATTATTTTTTTTTTTTGGGGGGGGGGGGTTGGCGGGGAGAGGAGGCGGCCCTGCCCCCCCCCTTTCGGTGCCCCCCCCCCAAAAAAAAATAAATAAATCCGTGCGGATTGCGGCTGCCCCCGGCCCCTCTATTAAGGGGGGGTGCCCAAATTTGGCGTGCGCCCCCCCCCCCAAAGTAAAGGATCCGACCCCCCCGCGGCTCCCCGCATCCCTCCCCAATTTCCCCCCCCCCCCCAAAAAAAATAAATTATGGGTGGCCCTATCCAGCCCCCACCCCACCGCGATGGAGCGGGACCCCCCCTTTCCACGAGTGCCCCCCCCAAATGTGTGCCCCCCCCCCGGTGTCCCCCCTTGGGTACCCCCCCCCAATTTGCCCCCAGACCCCAAAAATCAGTGGGGGGGGGACACCACATCCACCCCATCACGGGGAGGGGGGGCCCACAAGGGACCGATCCTTGGTGTGGGGGGGGGTCTTAACACCCCCACTCATTATCTTTGGGGGGGGGGTCCTGGCCCCTGTGCGCCCCCCCCCGTGGTGCTGGGGCCGCCGCCAGCCCCCATTGTTCGCCCCCGGCCCCTTTGGGATGGGGCGGGGAGGGGGGGGGCCCTAATCCAGACCAGCTGCCGCGGCCCCCGCCGACATCTGCCCCGCAGCTGCGTGGCCCCCCCCGGAGCCTCGGCCGTGGGAGCGGGACCCTTGCACGCCCCCCCCCCCCCTCCATGTGTGTGTGTGTTTGTGTGTGTGTGCGCCCCCCCCCTCCAAGCTCGGTGTCCCCGGGGGGGGGCCGTTGGCCGGTTGTGCAAGGGGTAACGGCTGCGGTGCTGGGTGGTGGTGCAAGGAGCTGGGGGGGGGGCACTGGTATGGGTGTGCAAGGGGGGGGGCACTGGTATGGGTGTGCAAGGGGGGGGCACCAGTATGGGTGTGCAAGGGGGGGGGCACCCGTGTCTATGGGTGTGCAAGGGGGGGGCACCGGTATGGGTGTGCAAGGGGGGGGGCACCAGTGGGTGTGCAAGGGGTGGGGGCACCAGTATGGGTGTGCAAGGGGTGGGGCACTGGTATGGGTGTGCAAGGGGGGGGGCACCACTATGGGTGTGCAAAGGGTGGGGGCACCCGTGTGTACGAGTGTGCACGGGGTGGGGGCACCCATGTATACGGGTGTGCACGGGGTGCTGGCACCGATATGGGTGTGCAAGGGGTGGGGGCACCCATGTGTATGGGTGTGCAAGGGGTGCTGGCACCCGTGTGGCATCCCTGGCACTGGTACGGGCGTGCAAGGGGTGGGGGCACCCGTGGGTGTGGGTGTGCAAGGGGTGGGGGCACCCTTGTGGCATCCCTGGCACCGACATGGGTGTGCTCTTGTGCATTTTGGGGTCCTGGCACGTGCGTGGCCTCGTGTGTGTGTGCACAGGGTGCTGGCACCCACAGGGCACCAATATATGGGTGTGCACAGGGTGCTGCCACCCGGGTGCCATCGCTTGCACCAACACAAGTGTGCACAGGGTGCCAGCACCCATGGGGCACTGCTATATGGGTGTGCACAGGGCGCTGGCACCCATGTGGCACCACTATATGGGTGTGTGTCAGGGTGCTGCCACCTGTGTGCCATCGCTTGCACCAACATGAGTGTGCACAGGGTGCCGGCACCCATGGGGCACCGCTATATGGGTGTGCACAGGGTGCCAGCACCCACGTGCCATCGCTTACACCAACATGAGTGTGCACAGGGTGCCAGCACCCACATGCCATTGCTTACACCAACACAGGTGTGCACAGGGTGCCAGCACCCATGGGGCACCAACACACGGGTGTGCACAGGGTGCCAGCACCCATGGGGCACCAACACACGGGTGTGCACAGGGTGCCAGCACCCATGGGGCACCATTATATGGGTGTGCACAGGGTGCCAGCACCCACAGGACACCATTATATGGGTGTGCACAGGGTGCCAGCACCCACGTGCCATCGCTTACACCAACACGATTGTGCACAGGGTGCTGGCACCCACAGGGCACCAACACACGGGTGTGCACAGGGTGCCAGCACCCACGTGCCATCGCTTACACCAACACGATTGTGCACAGGGTGCTGGCACCCACAGGGCACCAACACACGGGTGTGCACAGGGTGCCAGCACCCACGTGCCATCACTTACACCAACACGAGTGTGCACAGGGTGCTGGCACCCATGGGCCACCGCTATATGGGTGTGCACAGGGTGCCAGCACCCACGTGCCGTCGTTTACACCAACATGAGTGTGCACAGGGTGCCAGCACCCATGGGACACCAACACACAGGTGTGCACCGTGGTGCCAGCACCCACGTCCCATCACCCTCCCACACCCTCGCGTGCCCCCATGGGTGCCGACACCCCCGACCCCCTTGCACACCCGCGTGCCCACCCCGCAGCCCCACTCCGCAAACACTCCACGGCCCCAAGGGGGTTTTGGGGACGTTCTGGGGACATTCTGGGGACACGGGGTGAGGGGGGGGGATTCGGTGGCCGTCCGGTGTCCCCCCCCCCCCCCGGGGCCGGATCCTGCCATCTGGCCCCCGCCTCCGCCGGCCGCTTAAACCCAGGCCGCCCGGGGGCTTATCCAATTTGCCGGGCGGGTATTTTGGGAACAAGCGGCCCCTGTGCTGCCCGGCCCCGCTGACCCCGCTCCGTGCCCTCGTAACCTAGGGGGGGGCCCTGACCCCTGTGCCCCCCCCCCCCCCCATGAGGTGCCTCGGGGGTTGAGGCCTTGTCTGGGCCACCTCCGATCCTTTTTGTCTGGGCCTTCTGTGTATAAGGTGCCCTAAATCCTGCCCGGGATCCCCCCAAAATGTCCCAGGATACCCCAAAATGCCTCAGGATACCCCAAAATGCCCCAGGATACCCCAAAATGTCCCAGGACTCCCAAAAATGTCCTAGGACCCCCCAAAATGCCCCAGGATACCCCAAAATGTCCCAGGATCCCTCAAAATGTCTCAAGATCCTCCAAAGTCTCCCAGGATCCCCCAAAATGTCCCTAGATCCCTCAAAATGTCCCAGGACCCCCCCAAAGATGTCTGAGGACACCCCAAAGCGTCCCAGGATCCCCCAAAATGTCCCAGGCCCCTCCCAGCCCCATCCCGCTCTGCCCCCCTCTTGCTCCTAGGCCCCCCCTCAGAGCCCAGTTTGGGGTCCCGGTTTGGGATCCCGGTTTGGGATCCCAGTTTGGAGTTTCAGGAGAGAATACCAGTTTGGGATCCCAGTTTGGGATCCCGGTTTGGGATCCTGGTTTGGGGTTTCAGGAGAGAATCCCAGTTTGGGGTTTCTGTTTTGGGGTCCCAGTTTGGGGTTCTGGGAGAGAATCCCAGTCTGGGGTCCCAGGAGGGAGTCCCAGTTTGGGGTCCTGGTTTGGGGTGCTGGTGCAGGATCCCGTTGTGGGGTCCTGGTGTTGTTCCCAGGAGCAGATCCCAGTGGGGCTCCCAGTTTGGGGTGCTGGTGCAGGATCCCAGTGCAGCATCCCGGTCCTCCCGGGATTTTGGGTCCCGGGGGAAGGATCCCGGTGGGGATCCCAGTTTGGGGTCACGCTTTGGGATTCCGGGGGAGGATCCCGGTGGGGATCCCAGTTTGGGATCCTTTTGGGGGTCCTGGATTTGGGTCCCGGTGCCGGATCCCAGTACTGGGACCCGGAATTTGGTCCCGGGGGAGAATCCCGGTGGGGATCCCGCTTTGGGGTCGCACTTTGGGATCCCAGGGGAGGATCCCGGTGGGGATCCCAGTTTGGGATCCTGCTGGGGGTCCTGGATTTGGGTCCCGGTGCCAGATCCCAGTACTGGAACCCGGAATTTGGTCCCAGGGGAGAATCCCGGTGGGGATCCCGCTTTGGGGTCACGCTTTGGGATCCTGGGGGAGGATCCTGGTGGGGATCCCGGTTTGGGATCCTGCTGGGGGTCCTGGATTTGGGTCCCGGTGCCGGATCCCGGGGGGAGAATCCCGGTGGGGATCCCGCTTTGGGGTCACACTTTGGGATTCCGGGAGCAAATCCCAGCGTGAGGACCCCTCTTTGGGATCCCGGTCGAAAATCCATCCCCCTTTGGGGTCCCTTTTTGGGGTCCCGTTTTGGGGTCCCGTTTTGGGGTCCCGCTGCGCTCTCCGGGGCCGCCCGTTCCCCTCGCTCCGCCCGGCGCCGCGTTCGCAGCCGCCGGTAACGGGGCCGGGGAGCCACCGGGGAACGGGGACGAGGGGAAGGGGAAGCGGTGGCCGCACGGCTCCGTTTCACCGACCCCAACCACCGGGGGGGGGTCCCCGGGGGTCCCGACGACCGAGGGGCGGTGCCCGGGCACCGGGCGCGGCTGCGCAGAGCCCGGGCGGCGGCGGGAGGCAGCGCTCGGCGGGGCCGGCACCGGCACCGGGACCGGAGGTGGGGGGCACCCGTCCCTTTTTCCCCCCCCCCCGACCCCCTCCCCTTCACCCTTTTCCCCTTGGGGGGGGTCCCAGGACCGGAGGTTTTGGGGTCCCGGGACCGGTTACGGGGTGGGGGTCCCGGGATTGGATACGGGGTGGGGGCCCGGGGATGGGTCCCGGGGGGGGGATCCCGGCATCGGTTGCATGGGGAGGGGGTCCCGGGGGTGGTTGCGAGGGGGGGGTCCCGGAATCGGTTTCGATGTGGGGCGTGGGGGTCCCGGGAGCGGTTGCGAGGGGGGGTCCCGGGAGAGGTTGGGCGGTCCCGGGACCGGCTGGGGGGGTCCCGGCAGTGATTGCATGCGGGGGGGGGGGGGGGGGTCTTGCAACGTGTCTGGGGGTCCCAGCATTGTTCCAGCCTTGGGGGGGGGGGGTCGGGGACACAGCCCCCGGAGCCCCCCACGTTGCTGAGAAAGCCCCGCCCCACCCCAAAAAAAGAAAAAGGGGAAAAAAAGGGGGTGTGGTGTCGCCATTTGGGGCTGCGTGGGCCTTATCCTGATGGGGGGGCAGCGCCGTGCCCCCTGTCCCCACGGGGAGGTGGCGGTCCCCATCCTAACTGGGGGGGCGCAGTGCTGGTCCCCCCCTCCCAAACTGGTGGGAACTGGGGGGTGGTGCTGGGTCCCCAGTCCCTAACTGGGACGAGCGCGGGGTCCCTGTTGTGGGATGGGTGCTGCGTGGGGGGGTTCGGGGCCAATATTGGTGCCCCCTGTCCCCATCCCCATGTGTCCCAGTCCCCACCAGTGTCCCTACTGGTGTCCCCATCCCTCCCATGGGCTCTGGTTCCTCTGGGCGCTCTGCGCCGGTGCCTGGTGCCGGCCCTAAAATGTCACCTCCTCCATCAATGGGGCCACCCACCGTGTCCCCAGCGTTGGGGACGGATCCGGTGGCCCCGCTCTGCACCCCGGGCAGCTCGGAGGCTCATCTCTTATCGCTGCCATCCGGATTTCCTCTCTGAGTCATTTCTGCTCCGTTGCGGCCACCCGGCGCCGAGCGCGAGACGCCGTGTGCGTGCCCGCGCCGTGACGCTCGGAGCGCACAGCCGCGTCGTCCCCGGTGCCACCAACCCCCCGGTGCCTTCCTCCCCGCAGGTCTTCCTCCGCCGGGCGCCGCGTCCCGGCTCGGCGGCCGGGCGGGCAGCCATGGGGAGCATCTACAAGGAGTACTTCAACACGGAGAAGATCCGGGAGCACTACAACTTCACCAAGGAGGACTCGGAGGGCTCGCCCAGCGCCTCGCGCTGGGCGGTCTCCATCCTCATCGTCGTGCTGTGCTGCTTCATCGTGCTGGAGAACCTGCTGGTGCTCATCTCCGTCTGCCGCAACAAGAAGTTCCACTCGGCCATGTACATCTTCATCGGCAACCTGGCCTTCTCCGACCTGCTGGCCGGCTTGGCCTTCATGGCCAACATCCTGCTCTCCGGGGCCACCACTTTCCGCCTGACGCCGGTGCAGTGGTTCGTGCGGGAGGGCACGGCCTTCGCCACGCTGGCCGCCTCCGTCTTCAGCCTGTTGGCCATCGCCATCGAGCGCCACGTGGCCATCACCAAGGTGAAGGTCTACAGCAGCGACAAGAACTGCCGCATGGTGCTGCTCATCGGCGCCTGCTGGGTGATCGCCGCCGCCATCGGCAGCTTGCCCATCATGGGCTGGAACTGCATGAGCGACCTGCACGACTGCTCCACCGTCCTGCCCCTCTACTCCAAGCGCTACATCCTCTTCGTCATCACCATCTTCACCCTCATCCTCCTCACCATCGTGGGGCTCTACAGCCGCATCTACTGCATCGTGCGCTCCAGCCACGCCGAGATCGCCAGCGCCCAGACCCTGGCCCTGCTCAAGACGGTCACCATCGTCCTGGGGGCCTTCATCGTCTGCTGGCTGCCGGCCTTCATCATCCTCCTCATGGACGCCTCCTGCCCCGTCCGGGCGTGCCGGATCCTCTACAAGGCGAACTATTTCTTCGCCTTCGCCACCCTCAACTCGGCCGCCAACCCCATCATCTACACGCTGCGCAGCAAGGACATGCGCCGGGAGTTCCTGCGGGTGCTGTGCTGCTGCGGGGCCGGCCGGGGGAGCGAGCCCCCGGGGCGCTGCATGCTGCCGCTGCGCAGCTCCAGCTCGCTGGAGCGCTGCACCCAGAAGCACGAGCTGCCCACCTCGCCCATCACCCGCGAGTGCACCACCTCCGTCTGAGGGGTCCCACGGACGCCCCACGGACACCCCCTGGGCATCCCATGGACACGTCACAGATGTTCCATGGATATTCCGTGGAAATCCCATGGACATCCCATGGATACTCCACGGACACCCCGTAGATGCTCCGTGGACCCCCCCCGTGGACACCCCATGGATGCTCCGTGGGCACCCAGGGACACCCCGTGGGTGCCCCGTGAACGCCCCATGGATATCCCATGGATATCCCAGAGATGCTCCATGGATATCCCAGGGTTGCCCCAAGGACACCCCATGGAAACCTCATGGATACTCCATGGGTGTCCTGTGGATGTCCCATGGGTACCCCCATGGACACCCTATGGATACCCCGTGGATACCCCATGGAAACCTCATGGATACCCCATGGGTGTCCTGTGGATGTCCCATGGATACCCCATGGAAATGCAATGGATACCCCGTGGAAACACCATGGAAACCCCATGGATACCCATGGAAACCCCATGGATACCCCATGGAAACCCCATGGCCACCCCAAGGATCCCCCATGGAAACCCCATGGCCACCCCATGGCCACCCCTGGCCCCCCACGGCCCCACAGACACCCCACAGCGGGCACAGCGGTACGAAGGGCGCCGTTTCGGGGGCCGGGCTTCCCTTTCCAGGTACGGACGGACGGACAGATCCCCCAAACACCCTCCCAACCCCCCTCCCAGTCTCCCCACTCTCCCGTGCGCCGCGTGCGTGTGCGCGGGCACGGCCACGCGTGCTCCTTCCCACGCCCTGCCCGAGCCCCGGGGCCGCCGCCGGGACCCGTTGGACGGGTCGGCGCGGCACCGCCGGCGCCGGTGGCGAATTCCCTTCCCCGTGGGGCTCCCCAAGCTCGGGAAAAACCCAGCCCCGTGGGAAACGCCGTGGGGTGGAGGTGAGGGAGGGGGGGTATTTTTTTTTTTTATTATTTTTTTTTGGGGGGGGAGGGTGAGGGAGGGGGACAACAGCGTCCTCCCACCGCGTGCTGGCGCGCGGATGGGGCCCCGCCGCGGACCCCCGACCCCGGCACCCGCCCACGGGCGATGTTTGTATTAAAACGTGGCTTTTCCACCCGCCTCCGTCTCCTTTGTGGGTGGGGATGGGTGTTTTTTTTTTTGGGGGGGGGGAGAGGGGGGCGACACTCAGAGCTTGGATGGGGACTTTGAGGTGTGGGGGGTGTGGGGTCGCACTGGGGACACGTCCCCGGTGCCCCCCGGCCGCGTCGTGCCGTCACCGGTGCCGAAAGCAGCCCCGGGGCTCGGTGCGGTGGCGGGAACGGGAAGCCGGGGTTTTCCTGTGCCGAGGGGGGGGGCCGGGGGCGGCCGCCTTCTGCTTTCTGTTCCTCTGGGACCCGGGGGCCAGACGGGAACGGCCCCGGGGGGAAGGAGGCGGCCGGTGGCGGCCGGGCCTGTGCGCACGTGCGTGCGCGGGCGTAGGGGTGTGGACGGGGCTGTGTGCGTGTGTGTGCTTGTCTGTGAGTGTGCACACGTGTGTACGGGTGTGTACGGGTGTGTACGGGTGTGTACGTGTGTTTTTGGGTGTGTATGTGGGTGGACGAGTGTGTACGAGTGTCTATGAGTGTGCACACGTGTGCCTCTGAGTGTGCACACATGTGTCTCCGAGTGTGCACACGCGTGTCTGTGTGTGTCCACGTGTCTACGCGTGTCTGTGAGCATGCACGTGTGTGTTTACGTGTGCACACGTGTCCATGAGCATGTCTGGGTCTCTGTGAGTGTGCACACGTGTGTACGCATGTGTGTTCACATCTACGTCCGTCCACACGCGTGTGCGAGGGCAGACGAGGCCCCGTAGGCCGCTGCTGCCCCGCGGCCGCCTCTGGCCCTTCAGGGGGGGGTCCTGGGGTTGGGCCTCACCCCCCCCAACCTCACAATGGTAGGACCTCGATCCCCCCCGGTCCCAGCAATGGTACGACCCAGAGCCCCCCAACCCCACAGGGTTTCAGCCCATATCCCCCCCATCCCTACAGTGGTACGGCCCAACCCCCCCATACCCACAATGGTACGACTCCCACCCCCACAATCCCCTCCCAAATCCCCCCATTGGTACATTCCACCCCCCCAATACCCCCCCCAATGGTCCACCCCAACCCCAATCCCCCCCCTCCAGTGGTTCAGCCCCATCTGTGGCCCCCCCCAATCCCCCCAATGGTACATTCCTCCCGAAATATCCTCCCCCCAACTCCCACAGTGGTACATCCCATCCCTGGATCACCCCCTAAATCCCCACAATGGTATGTCCCACCCCAAATATCCCCCCCCAAATCCCACAGTGGTACACCCCACTCCCCCCACCCACCCCCCCGCCATAGTTCAGCCCCCCCCGTGTCCCCCCAAATCCCCCAATGGTACATTCTTCCCCAAATACCCCCCCAATCCCCCCAATGGTACATTCCCCCCAAAATATCCTCCCCCAATCCCTACAATGATACATTCCCCCCCCCCAATACCCCCCCAATCCCTCCGATGGTACATTCCCCCCCAAATCCCCCCCCCAAATCCCCCAATGGTACATTCCCCCCCAAAATATCCCCCCCCAATCCCTACAATGGTACTTTCCCCCCAAATTTCCCCCCCCCATCCCTACAATGGTACATCCCCCCCCCCCCCCAATCCCGACAATGGTACATTCCCCCCAAATTTCCCCCCCCATCCCTACAATGGTACATTCCCCCCCAAATAACCCCCCCAGCCCCCCCAATGGTACATTCCCCCCAAAATTCCCCCCCCCAATCCCTCCGATGGTACATTCCCCCCAAATTTCCCCCCCAAATCTCCCCAATGGTACATTCCCCCCCAAATACCCCCCCAAATCCCCCAATGGTACATTCCCCCCCAAATTTCTCCCCCCCAATCCCTACAATGGTACATTCCCCCCCAAATATCCCCCCAAATCCCCCAATGGTACATTCCCTCCAAAATTCCCCCCCCCCAATCCCTACAATGGTACATTCCCCCCCAAATATCCCCCCCCAAATCCCCCAACGGTACATTCTCCCCCCCAAATATCCCCCCAAATCCCCCCAATGGTACATTCCCCCCCCAAATACCCCCCGATGGTACATTCCCCCCCCAATATCCCCCCCCCAATCCCTACAATGGTACGTTCCCCCCCAAAATACCCCCCCCAAATCCCCCAATGGTACATTCCCCCCAAATTTCCCCCCCCCCAATCCCTACAATGGTACATTCCCCCCCCAAATACCCCCCAATGGTATATTCCCCCAAATACCCCCCCAATCCCTCCAATGGTACCTCCCACCCCCACTCAGTTCCCCCCCCCACCCCCGGGAATGGACCCTCCCATCCCCAATCCTCCCCCCCCCCGCCCTCCCCGGAATGGTCCCGCCCGGCCCCGCCCCCGCCGCTTTCCGCGCGCTCCCGTCCCGGCCCCGCTCCCGCCGCCGCCCTCCCGATGCCGGCCCGGGCCGCGCCGCTGCCCCCGGCCCCGCTGCCCGCCGAGCTGCGCCGACGGTGAGTCCCCGGGGCACCGGGGGGGAACCGGCACCGGGAGCACCGGGAGCAGCACCGGGGCACCGCCGGGGCACGGCCCGGGGGCGCTGCGCAGGGCTGGTTGCGGCGGGGCGGCGCGATGCAATGCAACACGGTGCAATGCAATGCAACGCGGTGCAGTGCAATGCAACGCGGTGCAGTGCAACGTATTGCGATGCAACGTGATGCGATGCAACGTAATGCAATGCAACAGGGTGCAGCGTAATGCAGTGTGCAATGCAACGCGGTGGGTTGCGGTGCGATGCAATGCAACAGGGTGCAGCGTAATGCAGTGCAATGCAACGCGGTGCAGCGTAATGCAATGCAACGTAGCGCGACAGGCTGTAATGCAATGCAGTGTAATGCAGCGTGCAATGCAACGCGGTGGGTTGCGGTGCAGTGCAATGCAACACGGTGCAGCGTAATGCAATGCAATGTAACACGGCAGGCTGTAATGCAATGCAGTGTAATGCAGTGTGCAGTGCAACACGACGGGTTGCAATGCAACACGACGGGTTGCAATGCAACACGACGGGTTGCAATGCAATGAAACGGGTTGCAATGCAACACGGTGCAATGAAATGCAGAGTGTGGTGGGATGTGATGGGCTGCAGTGCAATGCAATGCAACGTGGTGCAACGTAATGCACTGCAACAGGCTGTAATGCAGCGCAGTGCAGTGTGCAATGCACTGGGCTGCAGCGTAATGCAACACGACGCAATGTAATGCAATGGGATGCAATGCAATGCAGCACAGCGCAACACGATGCAACACTGCAACAGAATGGGATGCAATTCAATGGAAGTAGATGCAATGGAACACAATGCAACATGGCGCTACGTAATGCAGTGCAGTGTAACAGGCTGCGTTGCAATGCAACGTGGTATAACGTAATGCAATTCAGCAGGCTGCAACGTAATGCAATGCAATATGGCACAGTGCGATGCAATTGAATGTAATGCAATGTGCTGCAGCACGCTGCACTGTGATGTCATGCAATGCAATGTCATGCAATGTAACGCAATGCTGTGCAGTGCAATGCAATGCAACAGTCTACAGTGTGATGCGATGCATCGTAGTGTGATGTAATGCGACATAATGCAATGCCTTGCAATGTAATGTGATGCAATGCAATGCAGTGCAACTCAGTGCAGTGCCATGCCATGCAATGCAACCTAATGCAACGTGGTGCGACATAACAGAATGCAATGCAATGCAGTGCAAGGCCATGCAATGTAATGCAACATAATGCAATGCAACTTATTGCTATGCAATATGATATAATGCAATGTGATGCGATAGCATGTATGCGCTGCATGCAATGTAATGCAACAAAATGCAACACACCACAAGGCAATGTACTGCAATGCAATGCAATGCAATGCAATGCAATGCAACAGAGTGACCCCCTCCACTGCTCTGTGCTTTGCAGCCCACCCTGGGCACAGCCTTGATGCCTGGCAGCGCCCTGCACCTTGTTGTATGGTACTGATAGCGCCCAGCAGCGTGGTGTGGTGTGGTGACAACACCCTGCCTTGCCCTGCACTGACAGCCACCCTGTGTTGCATCGCACTGCACTGACAGCCCCCTCGTTGCACCGTGCTGACAGCCCCCATGCTTTGCATTGCCTTGCACTGCACTGACAGCTCCGCTTTGAGTTGCATTGCACTGCAAAGACACCTCCGTGTTGCACTGCACTGCACTGCCACCCCCCTCATTGCACTGCATCTCGCTGCATGGATCCGACAGCTCTAGGCCGGGCACTGACCCACAGCACTGTGCTCCCCCCCCCCATGCAGAGCATCACCCCCAGGCAGTGCAAGGATCCCGATGCACTGCACAGCCCCCCTCTTTGCCCCCCCCCGCACTGCATTTCCCCCATGCACTGCCCTGAAGTCCCCCGTGCAGTGCAATGCCCCCTGGTGCTGTAATAATACCCCCCAGCACTGCAATAACCCTCCCAATTCTCGCCCTGACCCCCCAGGACTGCCGTAAACCCCCCCAATTCTTGTTCTGACCCCCCCAATTCTTGCCCTGACCCCCCAGCACCGCTCCGCACCCCCAGCCCCAAGCACCGCCACGGGGCACGGTTCCCCACGCTGTGCCCACTCCCCCCGTCGCCCCCTCTTCCTCTGCATGGGGCAGCCCCGACCCCCAGAATCTGGGGGGGTCACTGAGGACTGGGGGGGCCCAACGCCTGCCCCACGGCCGGGCCCCACGTGGCGATGGGGGCGCCCGCCCGTGCCCCCACGTGGCTTGGTCCCCGCGCTGCCACCCGGGGCAGGAAGAAAGGTTTGTTGGGGTTAGTTTTGTTGTTTTTTATTTTGGGGGGGGGGACAACATGCACACCACGCTCAACCCCATCCCCTCGTGGGGTGGCAGCGTGGCGGGGAGGGGGAGGCACAGAAATTCCTGCCTCGATTTCCCCCGGAGGGGGTGGTTGCGGAAGCGGGACGCCCGCCTTCCTCCGGGTGCCGCGGCTTTCGCGCCCGCTCCCGCTCTCTTGCGGGGTGCGCGTGGATATTGGGGAGGGAGGCGGGGGGGGCTTCGTAATGCGTGTGCCCCCCCCACACCCCAAAAAAATCCCCGCCAACCGTCTCGCCCCGTCCACGGGGAGGGCGCCCGGAGGGGCTGGCGCTTCCTGTGCCGCGCTCCCCGGCCGCTATTGTCCCTTCCGCTCTCCTCCCGGCATCCCCCCGGCCGGCGGCGAGGGGGGGGCCCCCAGCGTTCACCCCGTGTGTGTGTGTGTGTGCGTGCCCCTCCCCGTGTCCCGTGTCCCCCCCCCCTTCACCCCAAAACCCACCCCTTTTCCCCACCACCACCCCAAACCGCCCCGCGAGTGCCGCTTCGCTCTCCGGTTCGGCCGCCGCTCTTCCGGGCACGCCGCATCCGGCTCCCCGCGTCCCGGCTGCATGGCCGGCCCCGGCTGCCGGTGAGGGACACGTCCTGCCCGGGGTTAGAGGGTCTTGGGGGGGCTGGGAACGCTTTTGGGGATCCCCAAAAGAAGGGGTCGGGGGGCGTCCCGGCGCCGCTTTGTGCGCCCGCGGGACGGCGACACGTGGCTGCTCCCCCGGCGTTTCGGCCGTGCCCCGTGCCCATCCTTGCGCTTTATTCCCCATCCCCGGCGCCGTTTCGGGGTGTAGATTTTGGGGTACGGCGCCGTTTCCTGCTCGTGCACGCAGCGGCGACCTTCCCTGGGGTGCGTGCGGTTTGGTGGGGGGGGGCGGACACCCAGGCGCACGGACACACGCGAGTGATTTCGGGGCGCAGCCGCCCGGCGTTCCTCCCCGCCGCGGATTCCCCTTGACCCCCTGCCCCTCTCCTCTGGCAGGCTGCAAGCTTTGGAGCGGGATGAAGAGAGCCTGAGCGAGAAGGTGGGTGCCGGGTGCTGCCGCCGCCGGCGGGAAACGCCTTTCCGGGGCTCCCCCCCCACACACACTCCCCCCAAAAAAAAAAAAAAAAAGCGCGCGCCCTCGGCTCAGCTCGCGGTCGGGCTCTCGGTGCCTCTTTGGCGCGCGGTGATTCATCGGCGTGGCACGGGAAGGGAGCGCTCGCGAGGCTCCGGTTCGGGGCTCACCCCGGGCAGGGCGGGATGGGGACGGGCAGGGCGGGCAGGCCAAGTGAGAGCCCGTCTCCCCTTGCTGGCCCAGCTTTTTCCCCGGACACGTGCCCTGCGGTGAGGTCGCGGTCCCGCTGCGGTCCGTATGTCCCCGCGTCCCCGTTGTCACGGAGCTCGCCATCATGTCATGTCAGGAGGTCCCCCGGCAGCTGGGTGAGCGGCGCCCGGGTTCGGAGCCGAGCCCCCGCGGGGAGGAAGCCGCGTCCGCCCCCGGCCCACGCTGTCCCCTCCGTCCCCGCAGGAGAGCGTGCAGGAGAAGCTCAGCCTCATCCAGGGCTTCTTGCAGGCGGATGTGCAGGACCAGCTGAGCGAGCTCGAAGCCAAACTGCGCTGCGAGGAGCTGTCGGAGGTGAGACCCGGTGCCCGGTTTCCTTGCGGGGGGAGCGGAGAGCTCAGCTGCATTTTGCTCCTGCCCCGTTCAAACCCACGCTGATCCTCTTCCCCCTTCCCTGCAGGAGAGGTACCTGGCCAAGGTGAAAGCCCTGCTCCACCAAGAGCTCTCGGCGGAGAATGGGGACGCGGCGCCGCTGCTGCGGGCGTCCAACGGGTGCTCCAAGAACGGCGCCTACGGCAGCGACGAGGACTCGGAGCGGGCTGGGCCCGACGGGGAAGAGGACAGTGCGATGGAGATGGAGGAAGCGGCCACCTCTTCCTCTTCCTCAACCCCCGTGCCGCGGGCCCGCAAGGCCAGGAGGAGCAGATCCAACGGGGAGAGCAAAAGTAACGGCTCCGCTCTCGCAGCCGCGTAAAAAGCAGCAGGGAATCGCCCGCCGCCATTCAACACGGAGCGGGAGCGCGGTGGTTCCCCGTGGGGTGGATAACAGAGCCCCTCCGGATGGGGGTTTGGGGTCTCTTTGCCTTGCTGGGGGCTGGGGGGGGGCAGGGAGGGGGCTGTTGGCTGCCTGGGGGCTGGGGCAGGTGCAGGGCAGTGCGTCCCACGCCGCTAACGCCGCCGACCCTGGCTGTCGTCCCAACAGGGTCTCCTGCCAGCTCCCGGGTCACCCGCAGCTCCGGCCGGCAGCCGAGCATCCTGAGCATGTTTTCCAAAGGGTCAGTACGCAGGGTGGGACCCCTGCCTCCTTCGGGGGGTCCCCGGGGAGCCTTCACCCTCCTCCCTCGCTCCCCGAACCCGCCGGGTTCCCGCGAGGAGCCGGAGCCCCTCGGCGTCCCCCGAAGCGCTCGTTACGCCCGGCGTGGAACCCCCGGGGGCTGACCCCCCGGCGTTTGAAACCACCAGGTCCAACAAACGGAAATCGGAGGAGGTGAACGGGGAGGTGAAGCAGGAGGTGAGCGCGGAGAAGGAGGATGAGGAGGAGCTGGAGGAGAAGGTGCGTGGCGGTGCCGGCGGGGGGTGAGCTCGTGGCCGGGGTTGCTCGTGCGTCCGCGTTGTTCCCGAGGCCGCCGGGCGCTCCGTCCTCATCCTCGTACACCCCTTCGTTTCTCCCTCAAGGAACAAGACGAGAAGAGGATTAAAATCGAAACCAAAGAAGGGTGAGGAGCAGAGCCTGCTGTTCGAGCGTTTTCTGAGCGGACCCTGGGGACCCCGCAGCGTCGGTTCCGGCCCCCTTGGGGCTGCAGGGTCGGGGCCGTTCGGCCCCATCGGCACGGGGAGGAGCAGGGGGAAGCAGGGGGTTTTGGGGAGGAAGCAGGGGATTTCGGGGGGAAGCAGGGGATCCAGCCTGCACCACGCTCGCGCCACCTTTAGGGGCCAGTGGGGACGTTTCTCTGCTCTGTGCCTTCATCCATACCCCCTCTTTGTGTTTTCTCACTCCCAGGTCTGAGATAAAAGATGAAATTACTCAGGTTAAAACTACAACACCTGCTAAAGTAAGTCGCTTTCCCAGCCCGCACCCCGGCGTTTTTGGGGCTTTTTTATTCCTGCGGCTCTTCCACGTGGTGCCTGGGGTTCTCGGAGGGAAGGGGGAAGCCCTTTCCAAGCACGCACAGCTGCCCAAAAATAAAACCCCAGCGAGCTGGGGAGCAGCACGGCCCGCGAGAGCTGCCTTGGCTGCTTTCAAAGAGCCTGGATGCTTTGGGAACGAGAGCACGGGGCCGCTCGGGGAAAGGAGCTCGGAGCCCGAGGCTGGTGGAGGAGCGGGGAGAGAAGAGCTCACGCCGCCCCCCCCGTGTCTTGCAGACCACCCCTCCCAAGTGTGTCGACTGCAGACAGTACCTCGATGACCCTGACCTCAAATTCTTCCAAGGGGATCCCGACGATGCCGTAAGGAATCGGCCCTTTTTGGGGCACGGGGTGCTGCCGGGCGGGGAGCGCTCCTCCAACGCCCTCCTCTCTGTGTCTCGCCCAGCTGGAGGAGCCCGAAATGCTGACGGATGAGCGCTTGTCCCTCTTCGACGCGAACGAAGACGGCTTTGAAAGCTACGAGGACCTTCCGCAGCACAAAGTCACCTCTTTTAGGTGAGATTTGGGGGGAGCAGGCTAGGAAAACCCCCCCCGGATTCGCAAACCTGGTGGAAAAAAGAAACAAAACCAACACGAAACGCAACCTGCCTCCATCCCCACCAGCGTCTACGACAAGCGAGGTCACCTGTGCCCCTTTGACACCGGCCTGATCGAGAGGAACATCGAGCTGTATTTCAGCGGAGCTGTGAAGCCCATTTACGACGACAACCCTTGCCTGGACGGTGAGCGTGGTGCGGAGGAGCCCGGGGGGTCTGCGGGGCCGGCGACACCCCCCCCCCAGTGGGACTCAGCTCCTTGGGTTTTGGGCTGACATCTGCGGCTTCTCTCTTGCAGGAGGGGTGAGAGCCAAGAAGCTGGGGCCCATAAATGCCTGGTGGATCACGGGCTTCGACGGCGGGGAGAAAGCCCTGATCGGCTTCACCACAGGTGGGCGAGCCAGGGCGGCGGGCTCGGCACCTGTGTCGGTGTTTTAAAGTCCTTGCTTCAATCAGGGTCACTCCCGGAGAGGCTTTTCCATTTGTTCCTGGCCCTAACTAGGGGAAGAAGCTGAGTTTTTGGGGTTTGAAAGCGTTTCCCTTCCCGTTTCCTGCAAGGAGCAGGAACGGCACCCTTCCAGGAACCTGTTCTGTTCCAAACAGAGGTGGTGTCAGAGGAGGACGTAGCTCCCCTGGGCAGCAGCAAACGGAGTTTGTGGTGGCAAAGCAACCTGGGGTTGTCTTGGCTTTCTCCTGAGGTAGCAGCACGCCAAGAATAAAAGACAAGTCCCCGGGCAGGGTGCCACTACCACGTGTGCTGAGGTCCCTTGTAGCCGTGTGGACGGGCTGGCTTCCCCCCCCAAAAAAAAACAAAACAAAACATCTCCTGCAGTCCTAGCTCGGTCCTGACCGCCCGGTTCCCCGGTTCTTTACCTCCCGCTCTCGGCCGCAGCCTTCGCCGACTACATCCTGATGGAGCCCAGCGAGGAGTACGCGCCCATCTTCGCCCTGATGCAGGAGAAGATCTACATGAGCAAGATCGTGGTGGAGTTCCTGCAGAACAACCGCGACGTCAGCTACGAGGATCTGCTCAACAAGATCGAGGTGAGCGGAGCGACCCCCAGGATTGCGCCGGGCCGCGGGGAGATTTGGGGACGGTGGAGGGGGTTTTGCTCCGCCCGTCCTCTTCCCCACCCCTAACCTGCCCGTCCTCGCAGACCACCGTGCCTCCCGCGGGGCTGAACTTCAACCGCTTCACAGAGGACTCGCTCCTGCGGCACGCTCAGTTCGTGGTGGAGCAGGTGGAAAGCTACGACGAAGCCGGGGACAGCGACGAGCCCCCCGTCCTCATCACGCCCTGCATGAGAGACCTGATCAAGCTGGCTGGGGTCACCCTGGGGAAGAGGTGAGCCCCCATCCTTCCCCGCACGGCCGTGGAAACCCGAAAGTTTGCTCCCCGTCGGCTTTGCGGACGGGATCCTCCCGGGATGAAGCCCGGTGCTTGCTCCCAGCTGGGAGAACTCGAGGGATTTAACCCGGGTGCTTTCATAGCAGCGGGAGATGGGTGCAGAAATCTTCCCAAAACTGGCCCAGAGGGAATCCCTTTGCTCCGTGGGTGCTGAGCGCGTGGCGGGGGTCCGAGGCGTTGGGCTCACGGCTCTCACCTTGCCCGCAGGCGAGCCGTCCGGCGGCAGGCCATCCGGCACCCCACCAAAATAGACAAGGACAAGGGCCCCACCAAGGCCACCACCACCAAGCTGGTGTACCTCATCTTCGACACCTTCTTCTCGGAGCAGATCGAGAAGGACGAGAAGGAGGACGACAAGGAGAACGCCATGAAGCGCCGGCGCTGCGGCGTCTGCGAGGTAACGGGCGCGTGGGGCCAGGCGAAACGGTGCTGTCCCCACCCCGAACGCCCCCCCAGCCCCATTTGGGGTTCCCGCATCACGAGTTCGCTGGGTCCCTCGGGACGGAGAAGCGCGGAGGGGTTTGGGTTGGAAGGATCCCTTCTGGCCAGGGACGGCTTCCAGTAGCTCAGGTTGCTCAAAGCCTCGTCCAACCCAATTCCGAACGCTTCCAACGCTGGGGCATCCGCAGCTTCTCCAGGCAAAAGCTGTTCCAGTGCCTCAGCACCCTGATGGTGAAGGATTTCTTCCTGAAATCCAAAGAGGAGCAGTTCCTGAGGCCGTCCCGTAGCCCCTGCCCCTCCTGCCTGCGGGGTCCCTGCTGCTCCTGCCCGTGCTCAAGCTGATTTCTCCCCGCCACAGGTGTGCCAGCAGCCCGAGTGTGGCAAATGCAAGGCTTGCCAGAACATGGTGAAGTTTGGGGGCAGCGGACGGAGCAAGCAGGCCTGTTTGCAGAGGAGGTGCGTCCCCACCGAGCCACCCTGGTGCCATTTGTCCCCCTCCGGAGAGAGGGGACGGGGTCTGCAAAGCGCCAGGTCCGTCCTGGTCCCCGCACAACGGGGCTGCAGCCACGGTCCTTTTGTGACCCCAGGTGCCCCAACCTGGCTGTCCGGGAAGCTGACGAGGATGAAGAAGTGGACGATAACATCCCCGAAATGCCGTCGCCCAAAAAGATGCTGCAGGGCAGGAAGAAGAAGCAGAACAAGAGCCGCATCTCCTGGGTGGGCGAGCCGGTCAAGGTGAGGCTGGGCGCACGGGGCCGCAGTGGGGCCGTGTCTCCCGTGGGGATTTAAAGCTCTCCCCGACCGTCCCGTGCCTCCTCAGAGCGATGGGAAGAAGGACTACTACCAGAGGGTGTGCATCGACTCGGAGACCCTGGAGGTGGGAGACTGCGTCTCCGTCAGCCCCGACGATCCCACCAAGCCCCTCTACCTCGCCAGGTCGGTCCCTGCTCGTGGTGGTTGCCAATTAGGGAGCCCTAATTGCTCTCCTAATTGCTCTGGTGAGGCTCAGAGCAATGCAGCCCCTTCCTGGTGTCCCAGGAAGGGCATAACCCTGGCTCCTCGCCCGCAGGGTGACGGCCATGTGGGAGGACAGCAGCGGGCAGATGTTCCACGCGCACTGGTTCTGCCCGGGCTCGGACACCGTCCTGGGGGCCACCTCCGACCCCTTGGAGCTCTTCCTGGTGGACGAATGCGAGGACATGCAGCTGTCCTACATCCACGGCAAAGTCAACGTCATCTACAAGGCGCCCTCGGAGAACTGGTCCATGGAGGTGGGGGAGAGCCCCGCGAACTCCGGCTGGATTCGGCGCGCGGCGGCGCGCGGCGGCGGCGGAGAGGCGGCGGCGCCGCTCCCTGCCAACACCTCTCTCCCAGCAGGGCGGGCTGGACATGGAGATCAAGATGGTGGAGGACGACGGGAGGACGTACTTCTACCAGATGTGGTACGACCAGGAGTACGCCCGCTTCGAGTCGCCGCCGAAGACCGAGCCCACGGAAGACAACAAGTACAAGTGAGCCGCGAGCGGGGCGGCGCGGGGGAACCGCTCCTCGCCAGAGCCGCTGGAGCCTCCCCGCGGCCCCGTCACCGCGCTCCTGTCCCTGTCCCGCAGGTTCTGCATGAGCTGCACGCGTCTGGACGAGGTGAGGCACAAGGAGATACCCAAAGTGGCCGAGCCCCTGGAGGAAGGGGATGGGAAGATGTTCTACGCCCTGGCCACCAAGAACGGAGTGCAGTACAGGGTGGGAGACGGCGTCTACCTGCTGCCCGATGCCTTTTCCTTCAGGTTGGTGCTTGCAGGGGGCTGGAAGCACTTCTAGGGATGCCGTCCTGTCGATCCCACAAGCTAAGCACCCGGCGCCCTGATTTCCGAGAGCTTTAACCCTGATTTCACCTCCCGTTATTGAACGGAGCGACTTCGCTCCGAGAGCCGGATCGTTTCCCTTCAAAAGAAAGAGCTTGGGTGGATGAAAGAGGGAACAAGACCCTGCCTGCTGCCCTATAATTAGGGGAAGAGAAATAGCAAAGCCCTTTAGGAAGAGGGCTGCAGCGTGCAGGCACCTCATGCGTGCCCTATTCCAGAGTGGCTCGGTGCCCGTGCAGCAGCGAGGGGGGCAGAAGAGGTGGAAGCAAGCAGGGAGGTGGAAGGAGGATGCTCCGGGCTGCGTTATTTTATTTGGGGTGCTGGAAAGGGGCTCCCCAACGTGTTTTCTCTCCCCGCTCCCCAGCATGAAACCCGCCAGCCCGGCCAAGCGCCCCAAGAAGGAGGCGGTGGACGAGGAGCTGCACCCGGAGCACTACCGCAAGTACTCGGAGTACATCAAGGGCAGCAACCTGGATGCCCCCGACCCTTACCGCGTGGGCCGCATCAAGGAGATCTTCTGCAACATCCGCAGCAACGGCAAGCCCAACGAGGCTGACATCAAGCTGCGCATCTTCAAGTTTTACAGGTGAGCGGGGCCGGGAGGTTCCCACCGGGGCTGCCCGGTGTTTTGGGTGCCGGGAAGAGCTCGGTGGCATCGGCACAAGGTCTCTGCGGAGCCCGCTGGTACTTCGGGCACCTCTGTAGGACCTTGGGGAGCAGCGTGAGCACTGCCCGAAGGGGTTTGGGGCCGCTGGAGCCTCTGCTGCAGCGTGCTGTCAGCGCCGTCCCGGGGTGTGGGTGTTTACCCAAACATTTGCAGGCTCTTAGTCATCCCCCGTGCACCGCGGGGAGATGTGTGCGAGGAGCCTTGGCAGCGGAGAGGAGCGTGCTAACGCTCAGGCCACGTGTTTGAGGCCTCGCTTCCAGATCTCTCCGCCTTTAAATTTGCTTCGCTGCGCGGCGCTGGCTTCCTCTCCTTCCCCCCAGCAAACCCCAAAAGGTCCTTTGGGTACAAAACGAGTCAGCCCTTTGGTGCTGCGCCCAGCTCGTGCTAGCAGACGTGCTGCGGGAGGAAATAAACCCGCTTCTCTCCGCGGAGACGGAGCCGTGCAGCGGGGGGGGAGCACCACAACCTGGGCCGGACCGGGGTTAGGGTTTGCCCCCGAGCGTTTCCCCTAAGCAGGAGCTCTTTCTGCAGACCCGAGAACACGCACAAGTCCATGAAAGCCAGCTACCACGCAGACATCAACCTCCTGTACTGGAGCGACGAGGAGACGACCGTCGATTTCCGTGCTGTGCAGGGCCGCTGCACGGTGGTGTACGGCGAGGACCTGACCGAGAGCATCCAGGACTATTCCGCGGGCGGCCTCGACCGCTTCTACTTCTTAGAGGTGAGGGGCACGGCCCCAAGGGGACCTGAAAACACGCGCTGAGCTCTGCCAGCCCGCGCCTCGCATCTTGGCGAGGAAAGCTCGTAGTGTTCAAGCTTCCCCAACTCCTTCTCCCCCCCACCCCAAGGCTTACAACGCAAAAACCAAGAGCTTCGAAGATCCTCCCAACCACGCGCGGAGCTCCGGGAATAAAGGGAAGGGGAAAGGCAAAGGGAAAGGTGAGTGCCTAAGGGGGTGGGTGGCGGCGTGGGGCACCCGTTCGCGCCTGCCGTTGGGTGCTGCGGAGCCGAGATAAGATTTGCCACCAGCCAGATGTTGCTGGGCTCTTCTCCCGCTCCGGTGCTCTCACAGGATGCAACTCTGCGGTCTGTGGCTCTGTTCTTAAGGGACAGCTGTGCAAGGACCTCACCTCTGTGAAATAAACCTCTCAGCAACGGCATCTGGCCCCTCTTGAAGTTTTTTTTTTTCCTTGCTGGCAGCCCTCTGCTGGGGCTGGCCGCTCTCTAGCGTAGGGTTTTGAACCCTGCCAAGGCGAGGAGCTGCTCCGCGAGCTCTTGCGGCTCTGGTCTGAGCCTGAAGCTGTCTGACTGCATCCACGGGCTGTTGGGTGGAAAGGGATCACGGGGGGAAGAGGAGAGGCTTTCCTTCCAAATGCAGGGGCGTATTCTGGCAGTGGCAGAAGAATTACGGGTAGAAAGGTGCTTTAAGCCGATGGTTTAGCTGCTGCTGCTGCGGAGGAGGAGGGCAGAAAAATTCGCCTTGTAAGCACTGAGCGGAGGAAATGACTTTGCCTTTTGATGTGAGCGGGGCTCTGCTTGCAGGCAAAGGCAAAGGGAAGTCGTCCGTCCCCTGCGAGCAGAGCGAGCAGGAGCCTGCTGAGCTGAAGCTGCCCAAGCTGCGGACCTTGGACGTGTTCTCTGGCTGCGGGGGGCTCTCCGAGGGCTTCCACCAGGCAGGTGAGCGGCAGAGGGGGGGGAAATCTCGCTGCTCGCTTCCTCCAGCCCTTATCTTAGGAGCCCCGAGCTGGATCGGGGAGCACGAAGCGGCGCTCTGCTCATCCGAGCAAGCCCAGGACGCTCTGCCTCGTCTCCCCAGGCGTGTCGGAGACGCTGTGGGCCATCGAGATGTGGGAGCCGGCCGCCCAGGCTTTCCGGCTGAACAACCCTGGCACCACCGTCTTCACGGAGGACTGCAACGTCCTGCTGAAGCTGGTCATGTCCGGCGAGAAAACCAACTCGCTGGGGCAGAAGCTGCCGCAGAAGGGGGACGTGGAGATGCTGTGCGGAGGCCCCCCGTGCCAGGGCTTCAGCGGCATGAATCGCTTCAACTCCCGCACCTACTCCAAGTTCAAGAACTCCCTGGTGGTCTCCTTCCTCAGGTAAGGAGGTGGCGGGGTGCGGGCACGTCCCCGGGAGCCTCGACCGCTGCTCCATCCTCGTTCGTGGTCCCTCTCCCTCCTGGCAGCTACTGCGACTACTACCGGCCGCGGTTCTTCCTGCTGGAGAACGTCAGGAACTTCGTGTCCTTCAAGCGCTCCATGGTGCTGAAGCTCACCCTGCGCTGCCTTGTCCGCATGGGTTACCAGTGCACCTTTGGGGTCCTGCAGGTGGGTTCGGGGCACGAGCACGGCACCCCGAGGTGGTTCACGAGAGCAAAACCCCTTTGACTCCAGCCTGGCTCTGCTCTGAACCGTCCCCTCCAAAGCGGTGCAGTTTGAGCTCTTTGGTTTCCTTCACTCCTCTGCTTTCGAGGGAGCTTCCCAGCTTTTTAGGGGGGAAACTAGACAGGGATTGCCAGACCCCGTTGCTCAGGAGGGTCCCTTCCTTCCCAGGCTGGCCAGTACGGCGTGGCCCAGACGCGGCGGAGAGCCATCGTCCTTGCTGCGGCTCCCGGTGAGAAGCTGCCCATGTTCCCCGAGCCCCTGCACGTGTTTGCGCCCCGTGCCTGCCAGCTGAGCGTGGTGGTGGACGACAAGAAGTTTGTCAGCAACATCACCCGGTGAGCCTTCGGAGCGCCGCGTGGCTCGTCGAGGGTTTAGCTCGTAGGGTTTAGCTGCTCACGGCTTGCCCCGTGCTCCCAGGACGTACTCCGGCCCCTTCCGCACCATCACGGTGCGGGACACCATGTCCGACCTGCCCGAAATCCGGAACGGTGCCTCTGCCCTGGAGATCTCCTACAACGGGGAGCCCCAGTCCTGGTTCCAGCGGCAGATCCGGGGCTCCCAGTACCAGCCCATCCTCAGGGATCACATCTGCAAGGTACGTGGCGGGGGGGGGTGACGCTGCGTTAGCACCCGCCAGACCCAGAGATTAGGGCAGGGATGTTTTGTGGGTGCTGAGCAAATGGGGTGAGATCATCCCCGAGCAGTCCCTGTGTGTTTATCCCAAAACTTGGGGCAATTTGAGAGGCAAAAACGAGGCTGGTGGAGCTGCTGGGATCTCTCCCTCTCCCACAGTGATAGCAATGGGGCCGCAGACCTGGTGCTGGGCTGACCGGCGTCCCTCCGAGCCCCTTTGCCCTGCCACCGAGCGCTGGGGCGGTGGGAGGTGACAAGCAGGCTTGGCGTTTGCAGGACATGAGCGCCTTGGTCGCGGCGCGGATGAGACACATCCCCCTGGCCCCCGGCTCCGACTGGCGCGACCTGCCCAACATCGAGGTGCGGCTGTCGGACGGCACGACCACGCGCAAGCTGCGGTACACGCACCACGAGAAGAAGAACGGCCGCAGCAGCTCAGGAGCGCTGCGGGGAGTCTGCTCCTGCGCAGAAGGTAGGCGTCAGCACCCCAGCCCGTGGACTGGGAGATTTCCTGCACCTTGTGTGGTGGGACGGGGTCAAATCCACTTCTAACCTTGCTAATTAGGGTTAGGTAATTCAGCCCAGCGCCCCTTACACCCATTCCTTCCCGCGGACATCGTCCTGGTGTCCTCATCCCCGCAGGACAAGCTGCTCCCTTCACCATTGATATAAACGCTTGCAAAACCAATTTTCCCTCTGCAGCTCGAACGTATAAAATAATATCTTCTACTCACCCCGCTTCAGCTGATATTTGCTCTTTTAAACCTCCCGAGTGTGAATTTCCCAGCCTGCTCTATGAGCTTCATTCTTTAATTTCATCTGCTGTGGCTGGCGAAGTTATTTCATTTCCACGCTTTCCAGTGACACAGATGAGGCCGTGTTCCTCAAACGTGGACGTGTTCCTCAAATGCTTTTTTATTATTGCTGGCATTTACGGAGCTGCCTCTGATGGGAGCCACTCGAGAGGCGATTCACAGCGAGCTGTGATCAAGTTTAATCGGGCTGGTGGCACGCGCGGCCCCACAGGGTCAGTCTGGGGAGAGAGCAGCGGATTGATAGCTTTTGCTGCTTTTTTTTTTTAATGTTTGGATAATTGCTCCCCGTCTCCCCCAGGGAAGCCCTGCGACCCCGCGGACCGGCAGTTCAACACCCTCATCCCCTGGTGCCTGCCCCACACCGGCAACCGGCACAACCACTGGGCCGGGCTCTACGGGCGGCTGGAGTGGGATGGCTTCTTCAGCACCACCGTCACCAACCCCGAACCCATGGGCAAGCAGGTGGGTGCCGCCGGATCTCTCCCCCCCAAAACGAAGGGTGTCCCCCCCCTCTCTCTTTTCTTCAGCTCCTTCCTTTGTCGCCGCAGGGCCGGGTTCTGCACCCCGAGCAGCACCGGGTAGTGAGCGTGAGGGAGTGCGCCCGCTCCCAGGGCTTCCCCGATACCTACCGGCTCTTCGGGAACATCCTCGACAAGCACAGACAGGTGAAGCGCGGCCGCTCGCGCGCGGCACCGCCGCCGCTGAGCCCGCACCAACGTAACCCTACCTCTGTCGCAGGTCGGTAACGCAGTGCCTCCTCCTCTAGCCAAAGCCATCGGGCTGGAGATCAAATCGTGCGTGTTGGCGAAGCTGAGGGAAGACACCGCGGGTAGGTGCGGGGCCAGCGGTCCCTACACCTCACCAGAAGGGGCTCAGGGGATTGGGATTGGCGTTTCTGCTCGATTAAAGCAGGAGATGAGGGAGGTGGAGAATTATTGGGGGCAATAACGGGGGCTCGGGGAGCACCGCCGCCATCACCCCCCTCCTCTCCCCACAGCGCCCAGCGCCCCGGAGAAGATGGAAACGGTGGAACCGGCTGACTGACGCGCCTCCGGCACCAGGACTCCCAAACATGCACTGATTTATTTTATCCCCTTTTATTTTTTGGTTTTGTTTTTATTTTTTTGTTTGTTTTTTTTTGTTTTTTTTTTTTGGTTTGTTTTTAAAATTCTCGGTCCGTGGGACCTTCCCTGCGGCTGTGCTCGTGCCCACGTCTCTGCCCTCCGCCGCTGTCTGTGATGGTCGAACTCCACTACCGCCCCGGTTCCCCCCCCCCGGTGCAGCCCCCCCCGGCCCCGGCAGGGTGCCCACGGGGCCCCCAGCACCTCCGGCGGGACCCCCCCCAGGTCCCGGCCCTGCCCTGGCCCCCCCCCCCCCTCCCCACCCTCCCATCTCCCGTTTTTACGCCGCAATGTATTGAAAATAATCGGCCGCTTTGTACAAGTGGGAATTGATACTTTATGTAGTTTTTATATGTTGTAATATTTCTTCAAATAAATCTCTCCTATAAATTATAGCCCCCTCCCCCCACGCCTTTCTCAGGCTTCGGGGGGGCGCAGTAGGCCTCAATCCCCCCCCTCCCCCGCGGGCCGTTGCTTAGCAACCGCTTCCCGGCATGCACCGCGCAGCCGGCTCCCGGCACCGGAAGTGAGGCCCGGCTGGCCGGAAGTGAAGCGCTTCCCTTCCGGTGGGGACGCGTGAGGGAAGCGGCGGGGCGATGCCGACGGGCGACTACGAGTGAGGGAGCGGGGCCGGGCCCGGGGCGGCGGGAGGGGGCCTGGAGGGGTGGATCGGGGCTCGGGAAGCGGAATCGGGGGCCGGGGGAGGGAATCGGGGCCCGTGGGGGGGCATTGAAGGGAAGCGGCGGGGAGTCGGGGCCCGGGGACGGAGCCCGGGGGGGGGGGGGGGTTTGGGGGCCTCAAAATGGCGGAGGGGGGAGCGGGGCCGGCGCCTGACGCTGTGCTGTGTCTGCAGCTCGAAGCCCAGCTGGGCCGACCAGGTGGAAGAGGAGGGAGGAGAAGACGGTGAGTGATCGGGGCGGGGGGGGGCGGCTTCCCTGCCCTCCCCCCGCCGCCCCCCGGATTTTTTTTCTCAAAAAAAAGCTCAAATCCCCCTCAAATCCCCCGCAGGGCTCGGTTTGGGGCTCCCAACCTTGTTTTCCAGGACTGAGAGAGGGAGCGGGCTGTGTGTGACCCGTGACAGAGAGCAGCGCTCCTCTCACCACCCATATGTCGCCCATTTTAGGGGCGGAGGAAGCCTGATTGTTGCAATTTTAAAGCATTTCGGCTTTTTTTGTGCCCAGAAGAGAGCGTGGGGCTCCTCTCCTCCCTACTGGGAGAGGCTCTACTTGCCACGATCCCATAAAACCAGCGACCAGACCCCACAAAAGCAGCAGGGTGCTTTCCCCTTTTGCTTTGTTCACTCCAAACCCTGGCAGCGATGATTTTCCACTTCTCTTCCCGCAGACAAATGCATCACCAGCGAGCTGCTGAAGGACATCCCCCTGACAGGGGTGCTCGGGGGGAGCCTGAGCGCTGAGGCCGAGCTGCTGAAGGGAGGTAAGAGCTGCCTAAAATCCCTGGGGGGGGGGGGCTCTTCCCCTGCCCTTAAACCCCCCCCCGGGCAGCCCAGTCACTGCTCCCCACCCCGCAGGCCCGCTGCCCTCCCCAAAGGAGCTCATCAATGGCAACATCAAGACCATCACGGAGTACCGCGAGGAGGAGGATGGGAGGAAGGTGAAGGTGAGTGGGGCCTCTCCTTGCTGTCTCTCTCCCCCTCGTTGCTTTTGGGGGCGTTAATCGTCTCTGTGACCCTTCCCCAGATCATCCGCACCTTCCGCATCGAAACCAGGAAGGCCTCCAAGGCGGTGGCACGTCGGAAGGTGAGAGTTTTTTGTGGTGAGGGTAGCAGCAGGATGGATTTTCTTCCGTAGAAAAAGGGAAAAGCAGAAGGCAGCGCTCCAGGAGCTGCTGCTTTTTACCCGGTCTGCGTTTGGAACGGTTTGGGAAGGGAGCGTGAGTGAGGAAAACCTCCCAATCTGCCTCGTTTTTCCCCAGAACTGGAAAAAATTTGGCAACTCGGAGTTCGACGCCCCCGGCCCGAACGTGGCCACCACCACCGTGAGCGACGACGTCTTCATGACGTTCATCACGAGCAAGGAGGTGAGGCTGGGGGACGAGGGGGGGGGGACACCCCGGGGAGCCCCTAAACGGGCCCAAAAGGTGCTGAGCCCTCTCCTTGCGCCCAGGACCTCAACTGCCAAGAGGAGGAGGACCCGATGAACAAGCTGAAGGGCCAGAAGATCGTCTCGTGCCGCATCTGCAAGGGCGACCACTGGACAACGCGCTGCCCCTACAAGGACACGCTGGGCCCCATGCAGAAGGAGCTGGCCGAGCAGCTGGGGCTGTCCACGGGCGAGAAGGAGAAGCTGCCCGGAGGTACGGCACCCCAAATCCTTCCTCTTGGGGCTCTCCCCTGCCCGAATTTTGGGGCGGTTGGGGTTTTATCAGGCCTCCTGTTTGTTTTTTTTTTGTTGCCCGCAGAGCCGGAGCCGGTGCAGGCTCAGCAGAGCAAGACGGGCAAGTACGTGCCGCCCAGCCTGAGGGACGGCGCCAGCCGCCGCGGGGAGTCCATGCAGCCCAACCGCAGGGGTAAGGCTCGGCCTCCTCGGCCTCCTGTCCCCCCCCCCGAGTGTCCCCTGCTCCCCCCTGAGCCTCCCCTGTCCCCCCAGCCGACGACAACGCCACCATCCGCGTCACCAACCTGTCCGAGGACACGCGTGAGACCGACCTGCAGGAGCTCTTCCGCCCCTTCGGCTCCATCTCCAGGATCTACCTGGCCAAGGACAAGGCCACGGGGCAGTCCAAGGTGGGGTCAGGAGGGATTTTTGGGGGGGCGCCACCCCTCCCTGTTCTTCCTCCACACCTCCTCTTCCTCCTCCTCACCCCTCTCCCTCGTTTTTTTTCCCCAAGGGTTTTGCCTTCATCAGCTTCCACCGCCGCGAGGACGCGGCCCGTGCCATCGCCGGGGTGTCTGGTTTCGGCTACGATCACCTGATCCTCAACGTGGAATGGGCCAAGTGAGTACAGGAGGGTGCCGGGGGGCACCCAAGGGTGCTGGGGGGGCACCTAGGGGTGCTGGGGGCTTACCTCTGGCTGCTCCCATCCTCACCCCATCATTTTTTTTTTCCTCCGCAGACCCTCCACCAACTGACCCCGCTGCCTCCCCTCTGCGCAGCAGGCCCCTCGAAATAAAAATACTACAGCACTACGCCGCTGCGTCCTCTCTTCCTACCCTCCTAAGCTTTTCAGCCTAAAAAAAACAAGCAATTTCGCCCCAAAAGTCGCACCACGACGCGACGCCGACGTTTTAACCTTTACTCCCCCACCTCTCCGGGTGGAAAACGTTCACCCGAGGGCCTCGCGGCGCCCTGCGGCGGGGCCGTGCCCCCGTTCCGTGCTCCCGCCGCGCTCCGGGGCTGCAGCTCCAGGCTCTCCCCCTGCTCCTTGCAGCAGCAGCAACAGCAGCGCACGCTGTCGGCCAGCGCGGCGTACAGCAGCGGGTGCAGGCAGATGTTGAAGTTGACGAGGATTTTGCCGAGCTGGGCGGCGGCGTGGACGGCCCGCGAGACGCCGCAGTCCTCCAGGGCCGGCCTCTGGCGGCGCCTCCACAGGTTGAGGTTGCGGAAGACGTGGTAGGGCAGGTAGGAGAAGGCGTAAAGGGCCACGCTGGCCCCCACCAGCACCCCGATCCTGCGTTTTTCCAGCGGGCTGAGGTGCGGGTTGCGAAAAACCACGCGGGCCACGGCGCCGTAGCAGAAGGCGGTGAGCAGGAAGGGCAGCGCGCAGCCCAGCGCCGCCAGCAGCAGGCTGTAGGGGATGTAACGGGGCAGGCGCTCCCGCGCTGCGCTCCCCAAGCACTCCACCGTCCCCTCCTCCTCCTGCAGCTCCGAAAAAACAAAGGTGGGGGCCGAGAGCCCCGCGGCCAGCACCCAGACGGCCGCGCTCAGCGCTTGGGCGTGCCGGGAACGCAGCCGCCCGTGGAGCCGCAGCGGGTAAACGATGCCCAGGTAGCGGTTGAGGCTGATGCAGGCGACGAAGAAGGTGCTGCCGTAGAGGTTGCAGTTGAAGAGGAAACGTTCGAGCTTGCAGAGCGTGGCGCCGTAGCTCCAGCGTTTGGGAGGCCGGTAATAAGCCGCCAGGGCGGGCAGGGAGAGCGAGTAGAGGGCGCCGCTGACGGAGAGGTGGAAGGAATAAACCACGGGCGCCGGCCACGGGCGTTCGCGGGCCAAGCGGAACACGGCCAAGGCGTTGCCCAGCAGGGCCAGGGGGAATTGGGCCGCCAGCACCGGCCACAGCGCCTCCTGCGAGTGGCTGAAGTTGGAGCAGGGGCTGCCCGAGGTGGCGTTGGCCATGCCGGGGGTGGTTTTAGGGTCGCTGATTCAGCGTGGGGTGGTTGGAGGCGGATTGGGGAGGATTAGCGAGCCCCTTTGGGGTTTTTTGGGGGGTAGGATGCGTCCCCCTGTCCCGCTGAGCACCCCAAGGACTGTGCTTCGTCCCCTGCAGCCCCAAAACTCGTCCCACTCACCCCGTTGTGGCTCTGCGCCCGCTCCCAGTGCTCACTGTCCCCTCTGAGGTGGCAGCCGCGCTCTTCCTCACGCTGTCCCCGGTGCCCTTCGTGCTCCTCTTCCTCCCAGCACCCCACCCCGGGGCACCGAGGCTCAGGAAACGCGGCAGGGACGGGCGCTTCCCCTTCTCGAGCCACCTCAAAACCCCAGCCGTGACGGCCCCGTCCCCTTCCCGCTGGCACAAGCGGGCAGCTCAAGCTCTGCCCAATTAAATCACGCCCCACCTTAATTAAATTAAGCTGACCCCGCGTTTTCGCTCCCCCCCCCACGGCCAGCACAGCACCACGTGCTCATTCCAAGCGTGTATTGAGCAGGAGCAGGGCCCCCCCCCTCGGTGCCCACTTCCTTCTCCCCCCACAGTCTCCACGCGTGGCAGGCGGCTGCAGCCTCAGCGCTTCCCCTTCTTGCCGTGCCCGGGCCGCCTGAAAATGATTTTTCCCCTGGCCAACAGCTTCCCTCGCCTCTTGGGGCCGTGCTTTTGTCCCTCCCGGGCCGGCCGCTCGCTTCCTCGTCCCGCTTTTCGCCCGGCTGCTCCTTGGGGCTTGGAGTCCGTCCGCGCCGGGCCCTTTTTTCGTGCCACCGGGCGAGGTTTTGGGGCTCCGGGCTGCTCCTGCTGGCTGCGCCGCCGGCGTTTCCGCGGCACGGCAGAGCCCGAGGGGCCTCGCGGCCTCTTGGCGCGGTTGGGAAAGAGATCTGGGCGGGCGGATGCCGAAAATAAAAACACAAAAAGGGGAAGTTTAGCGGGGCAGAGGGGTTGGCCGGGCGGCGTTGGCGCCGGGGGGAGGTGTCAGCGCGTTTACTTGCAACCGAGATCACGGCAAGCTCAGGGTTTTTCGCTTCATCAGCCACGCAGGGAGGAAAAAAAGAGAGGCTGAGCCTCAGCCCCTCGTGGACTCACCTTCGTCGGGCTCCTGGCCCAGCTCCTGCCGATAATATTCGGCGTCGCTCTCGTCCGACTGCCCGGCCGCATCCTGCTGCTCCGGCGCCCCGGGGTCCTCGGCGTCGCTGTCGCCGTCCTGCTGCCGTTTCCTCCGGATCCCCGCGAGGCTTTTCTCCCTGCCAAAGCGTTGTCGGTGCCCACCCAGCCTCCGATCCCGCTGCCTCCTCCTCCTCTCCTCCCTTCCCTGCCCTCCCGCCTCACCGGTGAGCCTCCCGCTGCTGCCGCTTGCGCTCCACGGCCGCCTCCTGCTGCTGCCGCCGCTCCGTCTTCAGCTTCAGCTTCGCCTCCTTCCTCGCCAGGATCTCCTGCACCTCCTCCTCCGTTTTGTGAACTGCCGGGGAGAAAACCGAGCTCCAGGCGCCGACCTCAACCCCCCAGCAGCGGAGGCTCAGCAGGGAGAAGCCCGGCGCCACTCACTGAAGCTGTGGAAGAGCACGTTGCCCTGCGCCAAGCCCTCCTCCACCTTCACGAGCTGCAGCGTCATGCGGGGCCCGATCTAGGCGAGGCGGGAGCAGAAAATCAGCTCAGCCCCGAGCTCCCCGGGACGATCGCGGCCTCCACGGCGCCGTCGGGAAGCCGGGGTCCTCCCCACGCACCTCGGTGAGGCGCACGGCACTCTGCTGAGCCTTCATGTTGCCCCGGCCGGCGTAGGCTTGAGGCAGCTCCAGGGTGTTGTGGGTCCCGTCCTGCTCGGCCTCGCTCTCCGACAGGTTGATGTCTCTGCCCGGGAGGAAGAGGAGCGTTGGGGCTGGGAGGAAGGCGCCTCCGAGCCCTTCTGGCCCCGCACGCACTTCACCAGCAGCTCGCTGATGTCCTCCAAGCGGCTCATGTTTGGGAATTTCTCCTGCAGCAGCTTCTTCAGGCCCTTGCTCACACCCACGGGCACCACCTTCACGCTGCTGCGGGGCGAGGAAGAGGAGGAGGAGGTGAGCAGGGCCGGGCAGCGAGGGAAAAGAGGGGGAAAAAAGGATTTCCAGGCACACAGCACCGTGCTTACTAGTGTCGGAAATCCAGGAGCTGCGTCTCGGCGTCGTAGCTGATGAGCAAACACCTCTTGATGTTGTTGAGGTTGACCTGCGGGCAGAGGAGGAGGAGTTTTAGGAGGAGAAACGAGCCCCGCGGGGGGGATCCCGGAGCCGGAGCTGGACCCGCCTCACCTTGTGGACGTTGATGGAGGGAAACATGTTCTGGAACATGCTGGCCATCAGCTTGACGTGGATCTGCTGGAGGCCGAAGTTGCTGAGCACCAGCAGCGGGTGCTGGGTGAACTGCTGCTCGTGCATGCGGTGCCGTTTGAGGGACGAGACCACGTCCTTGATCAGCGAGTACTGGGGGGGCAACGGGGCGGTGAGGAGCTGCTCCACGACCCAACAGGGGTGGAATCAGCGCACGGGGACACCCACCTGCATCACTTTGAACGTCAGCGTCGGGCCCCCGGGCAGCCGAAACAGCTTCTGCGGGGAAAAAGGGAACGATGAGCAGGGGGGGAGGCGACTCTCAGCCCCCCGGAGCGAGCTCCGCAGCCGCATCAGTGCGTTTACTTTGCACAAAATCAGCGCCGAGGCTCAGCTGGAGTTTGTCATCAGCTGCAGCTGCCAGCAAAGGGATGAAATCCCCCCCAAATCGTCCCCTCCCACCCCCAAAAAAGACCCGCAGCCACTCACGAAGTTGATGCTGGAGGTGGATTTGCTGAAGACCAAAAAATGCGTCACCCCCAGTGGCCCGGCCACGGCCACGAAATCTTTCATCGAGTTTTTTTTCCGCACCTGCAGCGGGGGAAAGGGGCAAACCCTTGAAATCCTTCCCCCGGGAGGCTCCCGGTGAGCCCGGTAACCGGGGCAGGATCCGTCCCCGTGCTCACCTTGAGGGCCCGGGCGGTGTAAGGCTCCATCACCTTGCGCACGTCCAGGATGAGCTGGCGCACGTTCTTGCCCACGCGGCCGCGGTGGAAGACGAAGGAGTGGGGGACGGTGCCGAAGTCCTGCTGCGCCTGCTGCACCGCCGCCGCCCGCTCCTTCTTCTGGTTCTTGGTCTGTGGGGGCAACTGGTCAGGACCGGGAAGGGGCAGGAAAGGGGGTGCAGCCCTCCCCGGGACCCCCAATCCATGCTGTGTTTCCCCCCGGGAAGGACGGAGCCCCGGTTCTGGGGGTGCTGTGCCCCAGGGGGTGCCTGGTTCTGGGTTTCCCGTTCTCTAAGGCATGGCCTTGCCCCTTCCCCATTTCGTGAAGCCCGTTCCTGGCCTGTTCCCTGAGTTCTGGTCCCGGTTCCTGCCCCGGTTCCCTGCTCCTGGCCCCTTCCCGTTCCCCCGGCCCTTTCCCCGTTCCCTGAAGCCCGGTCCTGGTCCCTTCCCTTACCCCGTGGCCCCCAGGACCCGCTCCTGGCCCCTTCCCTGCCCCCTTTCAGCCCATTTTGGGTCCTTTCACCCCATTCCAGCCCCTCCCCGCTCCCCGAAGCTGGCTCCCGGCCCCTTTGCCGTTCCCCAAGGCCCCTTCCCCGGTTCCCTCCCCGCTTCCCCGAGGCCCGGTCCTTTCCCCGATCCTGCTCCCAGCCCCTCCCCGCTCCCCCAGACCCGTTCCCGGCCCCCTCCCCGCTTCCCCCAGCCCCAACCCCGACCCCCCCCGCTCCCCCCAGCCCCCCAGGCCCAGCGCCTCCCCGAGGCCTGGTCCCGGTCCCGGTGTCCCGAGCCCCTTCCCCGGTTCCCCCCCGGCCCCGTGACCCCCAAATCCCGCTCCCGGTCCCGTTCCCGACCCCCTCCCCGGTTCCGTGCCCCCCGTCCCGTTCCCGTTTCCCCCCCCCCCCGACCTTGCTGGGCCTCCCCATCTCCCCGCCGCCTCCTCCTCCTCCGCCGCCGCCACCATGCGGCCGCCGCCACTTCCGGTGCCACCCTTGAAGCGTTCCCCCGTTGCGTCACTTCCGGCCGGTCCCCCGGTCCGACGCGCCCCCGAGCCCGCGCCTCGCGTTCCGCCCCCTGTTACCATGGTTACGCGGCCCCCCCACCCCCCCAAAATTCCCCCCGGAGGCCTCCGAGGCCCGGGGGTACCGGGGGGGGTTTCTCAGCCGGTCCCCGGCCTGGCCCCGAGCCCCCCCCCCCGTGTAGCCGCCAGCACAAAGCTCAGTGCAGTGGGGGGTGAAGTCACAGCTTTAATGGAGCCCCCCGCGGGGGTCCCCAAAACCCCTCGGGGCTCCACAACGTCCTCAGAGCCCCCCTGGGGGCTCCCCAATACCCCCAGAGCCAGCAACATCCTCAGCCCCCCCTCCTCAGAGCCACCTGAAGCCCCCTCAGGGCTCCCCAATATCCTCAGACTCCCCCTCAGGGCTCCCCAAAGCCCCCCCAGGGCTCCCCAGTACCCTCAGAACCCCCCCAGACCTCCTCCTGACACTACTCCAAACACCCCAAAACCCTCAAAGCCCCCCCAGGGCTCCCCAACATCCTCAGAGCCCCCCTCAGGTCTCCACAACATCCCCCAAGTCCCCCCAGGACTCCCCCAATGCCCCCAGAGCCCCTTCCCCACATCCTCAGAGCCCCCCCCAGGGGTCCCCAACACCCCCAGACACCCCCCAGAGCTCCCCAACCTCCTCAGAACCCCCTCAGAACTCCCTAAAACCCCTCCAGAGCCCCTTCAGCGCCCCCCAAGCCCCCCCTCAAGCTCCCTCAGGCCTCCCCTTGGCACTACCCCAAACACCCAACAACCCCAGACCCCCCCCCCCGTGCCTCCTCAGGACTCCCCAACACCCCTAAAAACCCCCAAAGCTTCCCCCCCCAAAAAAACAGAGACCCCCCCTGGGGTTGCCCTAGGGTTCCCTGAACCTAAAGCCCCTCAGAGCTGCCCCCCAAACACCCTAAAACCCACAGAAATGCCCCAATACCTCCAGTTTCCGCCCCCCCCAAGCCCCGTAACCCTTTGAGGCCCCCCAAAACCTCCCCCCACCGGTCCCCAAGCCCCCTCCCCACCTCCTCGCTGCCCCCCAAGCCTCCCCGACCCCCTCCCCACACCTCAGAGGGCCGAGCCCCAGCGGGACCCCCACCCCTCTCCCATCCCTTCACCCCCCTGCCCGCAACCGGGGTGCTCAGGGCAGCGCCCCCACCACCTCCCCAACCCCAATCCCAACAAAGGGGGGGGGGCCGCCGTTGGTCCGAAGACCCCCCCCCCCACTTTTTTTTTTCCCCAGCAAGACCCCCGCCGCGCTCAGAGCGGGGCGATCCTGCGGCGGAAGCAGCCGCAGGTGAGGCACCGCAGCACGGCCATGCTGAGGTGGAAGAGGGTCCCGTAGTGGAAGAGGAGGCGGTAGTAGGTGCCCACCGACAGGTCCCCCGAGGGGTCGGCGTATTTGAGGGCCACCAGCGGCGTGTAGAGCCCGTTGGTCTGCGTGCGGAACGCCGGCCGCCGCGCCCCGATAACGCTCACCATAGCCTGGGGACGGATGAAGCCGCCTAAGCCTCGAGGTGGTGAGGGTCCCCTTCGAAGGCATGGCCCCAAATCGTGTCCCCACCCTTCCCACCCTGTCCTCCTCGCACCTCGGCCACGGCCGCCGGGCTCTGCCCCAGCGTGGCGAAGATCTCGTGGGAGGCCGGCAGGTAGACGTCCTTGAAGTACCGCACCGTGGCCTCGTCAGCGCCGGGGAATTCGGAGCGCGCCACCTCCTCCATCAGCTTCAGCTCGAAGTCGGTGTTGACGGGGCCCGGCTCCACCATGGAGACGCTGTAAGGGTGTGGGGAGCTCAGGGGGGGCTCTGCGGGGTCCCCCCGATCCTATTCTCCCCCCTCCCCGAGGTCTCCTGGTGCTCACAAGACGTTGAACTGCAGCAGCTGCACGGCCAGGCTCTCGCAAAACCCCTCCACGGCGAACTTGGAGGCGGCGTAGACGTCGTTGAAGACGATCCCTGAAGGAAAAGAGGGTCTGGGGTGGGCGAAGCCCCCCCAAAACCACCATCGTCGTCATCGTCCCCCTCTTCGGGGCCTCACCCTGCAGCCCCATGACGCTGCTGACCACCACGATGTGGCCGCTGCGGCGCCGCTTCATCTCGGGCAGGACGGCCTTGATCATCCTCACCGCCCCGAAGAAATTGGTCTCGAAGACGCGCTTCATCTCCTCCACGCTGATGCTCTCCACGGGGCCCACGTGCCCCACGCCGGCGTTGTTCACTGCGGCGGCCCCGGAGGGGGCTCAGAACCCAATCCTGGTCCCCATTTCCCCCATATACACCCCCTCTTAACCCCGCTGTCCTCACCCAGCACGTCCACCCGGCCCCCGGGGATGCTGCTCAAGCACTCGGCCACCGAGCTGTCGCTGCAGACATCGAGGCGTTGGATGCTCAGCGTCTTGCCCAGCGCCGACCCCGCCGCCTCCTCCAGCTTCCCCTTCTTGCTCAGGTCCCGCATGGTGGCGATGACTGCGGGGAACCCCGCAGTTGTAGGGCCGAGGGTTGGAGAGCCAAACCCGGGCGGCCTTTTTCCCCTAAGCTGCTTTGGTAACACTCTAAAGCCTCTAAATCCTTCTCCCGGAGACTAATCCCCGCTGTAGGGTCGGCCACGGGGTGCACGGGGTGAGGGGACGCGGTGAGCAGGGGGCACGGGGTCGAGCATAGGGTGCGGGGACCCCGTGTGGGTCCGCTCGGGTGCTGCAAACACCGGCCCCGAGCGTGGTGTGTGCTGCAGGTGCCGTCCCTGACCCCGTCCCTGTCCCTGTCCCTGTGTCCTCGCGTCCCCAAGCACATGGGGGACACCTGGGTGAAAGGGGGCGTGAAATTTTTTGGGGCGCTACGCGGAGGAAGAAACCCCGAGGGTGCCCTCGTTGGGGTGAGCGCAGCAAGGTGGGACCCCAAACCCTTCACCCTCCCGACCCCAAAAGGATTTCTAGGGCCGAGGGTCGCCCTCCTCACCCTGGAAGCGGCGCTGGGGGTCCTGTGCCAGCCTCACGGCCACGGCCAGGCCGATGCCGGAGGAGCAGCCGGTGACGAGGACGGTGCGGGGCGCGGGGCCGGCCATGGCTGCGCTGGCCTCGAGTCCAAAGGCTCTTATGGGATCAGGACCCGGCGTCACGTGGCGGCGGGATCAGCCTCCCCGAGCCCATAGCGGGGTCCCACCGCCCCCAGCCCCCATCCTTTGCCCATAACCCCCCCCAAAAACAAATAAAAACCCCAAACGGGGGTACGCGGCGCTGCGGCCCTATAGCGAGGTGCTGCCACGGGGACCCCATATCCCCCCCCGGGGCGGTTTAGGGGCGCTGCCACAAGGTGCCCATGGGGTTGGGGAGGGGGCTGCGGTGCCATATGGGGTCGGGGGGCTCGGCTCAAAGGCCGGGGGGCGTCCGGGGGGGGCCCTGTTACTGCAGAAACCGTGGTAAATATTTGCCAGGAAATGGGAAAATGGGGTCAGCGGGGCCGTGACTCAGGCGATGAGGCAATGGGGTGGCTGCGGCCAGCCGGGCCCCGGGGGCCAGCACGGGCGAGCGGCAGCTGTGGTGTGGGGCTGGGCGCCCCCAAATCCCCCCCCCTTTAACCCTCCAGGCTTTGCTGTGGGGTTGGGAGCACCATAAGGGGGGGGCTGCGCACCCCAAAACCTCGCTGTGGGGCTGGCAGTGGGGTTGGGGGGTGCGCGTTCCCAATCCTGCCGTCCTCGCTGGGGGGCTGGAAGTGATTTGGGGTCTTGCGGCCCTAAATTTTGCTGTTTTGGGGGGGGGGTGCAGCCCCAAACCTGGCTGGGGGGGTGTCTTGCACCCCCAAACCTGCTCTTTTGTGGTTTTTTTTTTTTGAACCCCTAAACCTGCCCATGGGGTCAGAGTAGGATGAGGGGCTCAGCACCCCCAAACCTGCCTGGGGGGGGGGATCTTGTACCCCCAAATATGCCCATGGGGGGGTCCTGCACCCCCAAATCTGCCCGGGAGGGGGCAGTGCACATCCAAACCTCCCCATTTGGGGTTTTGTGTGCCCCCAAACCTGCTTGTGGGGCTGAGAGTGGGGTGGGGGACAAGTGCCTCTAAACCTACCTGTGTGGGGGGGTCTTGTACCCCTAAATCTGCCCCGGGGGGGTTCCTGCACCCCGAAACCTACTCATGGGGGGGCACTTCTGCACCCCCAAACTTCCTCATTTGGGGTTTTGTGTGCCCCCAAACCTGCTTGTGGGGCTGGAAGTGGGGTGGGGGTCATACTCCTCTAAACCTACCTGGGGGGGGGGGTCTTGTACCCCCAAATCCACCCCGGGGGGGGGCAGTGCACCCCAAAACCTCCCCATGGGGGGGCACTTCTGCACCCCCAAACCTCCTCATATGGGATTTTGCGTCTCTCCCCCCCAGCCCCTCTTTTTGGGGGCCGTGTTCCCGAACCGGGGGGGGGGGGTTAAATTAACCGGGGGGGGTGGGGGGGCTCCGCCCGGGGGGCTGGGCCGGGCTGGAGGCGGGGGCTTTGGGCGGGCCGGGGCTTCCCCCCCCCCCCCCCCCCCCCCTCCCGCCCCGCTGGGCTCAGCACGGCGGCGGCAGGGCCGAGCTGTGCGCTCCGGTACCGGGGGCATGGAGCCCCCCCCGCGCCCCGCCGCCCTCCTCGCCCTCCTCGCCCTGCTGCCAGCAGCCACCGCAGGTACCCCACGGGGCGGGGGGGGGTATTTTGGGGGGGGGGTTCCCCTCGCCCACGCGTGTCCCGTGCTGCGCACCCCCCTGCCGTGGGCACGCGTGGGGGTCCCCTCTTGGGGTCTGGGGGGGGGCTCGGTGACTTCAGCACCACGGACAGGGGTGGGGAGGGGGGGAGGTGTCCCCCCCCACCCCCCCCCACCCCCCCCTACCCCGGGGGGGGGGCAGGCAAGCACCCATTTTTGGGGGGCACCCGCCCGGAGGTGGCTGCGGGGGTCCCCCTGGGCTGGGAGAGGGAGCGGTGAGGGTGGGGGGGTCACCGCGTGGGGGTCGTGCCCCCAGGGTTAAGGGTGCCCCCCCCCCACCCAATTAAGGGGTGCCCCCCACCCTGGTTAAGGGCCCCCCCGTGCAGCCCAAGGGCTTGGTGTCCCCAAAGGCACCCGTGTCCCCTCCACGGTGCGTGGCTTGGAGCAGGTGGGACACGAAGCTGGGTCACTCGGGGGGGCTGTCGGGGTGGGGGGGGGCATTTTGGTGGCAATAACGGGGATTCACCTTCAGCATTCCCACGCCCCCACCCCAAAACACCTAGGCCAGGCATTTCTGGGTCTGGGGCCACCCACGACCGCTGTGCCGGGAAAGGGGTGGGTGGTGGTGGTGGTGGTTTTTGGGGGGGGTCCTGGCTTGCTGGGGGGGGGTCCCGGCACGCCACGAGCCCTCCCCGGGGAGCACGAGCAGGAAACCAGCCCCATGTGCCGGGGTCAGGAGGGCCTGAGATTCGGCACGGCCGCCGCGGGGTCAGCCCGTTCCCAGCCCCGGCCGTGTCCCCGCTGTCACTTAGGGTGCCCCAGATGGGGGGGGGGCACAGCGTGGGGAGCCCCAGGAGGAATTTTTCCCCCCCCCCACTCAACCTCCTGCACCCGCTTCCCCCTCCCCAGCTTGCCCGGACAGGCTCCTCCGTGCATCTGCCGCCCCGGGGCGGGGGGCCCGGTGCTGTCTGATGTGGCTGCATTCACCCCCTCCCACCCCAAATCCTATGTCCCCCCCCCGTCCCCACACACCTGGCCGTGCCGGGATTAACCCTCAGCACGCCCTAAACCCTGCGGGATCCCCTCGTCGCCCAGCCAAACGGGGCGCTCAGGGGGAGCGCGTGCGCGCGTGGGGGGGGGGGTAAAAGGGTAAAAAAAAAAAAGGGGGGGGGGGTCTCCAGCCCCTTGGGGTGCTCCCGTGCCGCGGGGGCGGAGGAATGCGCCGGAGGAATCTGGCGGCCGCGGACCGGACCTTGGGCCCACACAGCTGCCTGGCACCGGCCCCGTTTTGGCAGGACGCAGGCAGGGGGATGGGGACGCGGGGCGAAAATCACCGCCGAGGGTGATTCGGGGCTTTTCGGGTTGGGGGGGGTCCTAATAACCCTCCGGGGGGGGTGGGGGGGGGTCTCTTCTCGCCCCGCAGCCGTGCCCGTGGACGTGCTGCACACTCTGGGCATGAAGGACGGCCGGGACGGCGTCGCCGTCACCGCCGGGATCTGCACCCAGCGCCCCGGCACCGAGGACCCCGATTTGGCTTTCCGCGTGGACAACCGCACGCAGCTCAGCGCGCCCACCCGCCAGCTCTTCCCCGGTACCCCCCCCTCCCACCACCACCCTTTTTCTTTTTTTGGGGGGGACCGCGAGCATCCCTAGGGCTCGGGTTGAAGGCCCCCCCGGTTCCACCCCTGCTGCAGATTCCTCCTTCCCCGAGGATTTCTCCATCCTGGCCACGGTGCGTGCCCGGCGCGGCGGCCAAGCTTTCCTGCTCTCCATCTACGACGAGCGCGGGGTGCAGCAGCTGGGGCTGGAGGTCGGGCGCTCGCCCGTTTTCCTCTACGAGGACCAGGACGGGCACCCGGCCCCCGAGCGCTACCCCGTCTTCCGCAAGGTGAACCTGGCCGACGGCAGGTGAGCGTCAGAGCCACGGGGGGGAGGCCGGATTCTGCTCCTTTTCGCCCCAAACCAGCCCCGTCTCCGCAGGTGGCACCGCGTGGCGCTGGCCGTGGAGGGCACCAACGTGTCCCTGCTGGTGGACTGCCACCTCCTCGCCACGCTGCCGCTGGAGCGAGGACCCCGGCCCGTCGTCAGCACCGAGGGGGTGACGGTTTTCGGGGCGCGCCTGCTGGATGAGGAGGTGTTCGAGGTGAGGGTCCCCCCCACACACACCCCAAAAATCCCCGTGCCGTCGTCCCGGCTGTCACAGGAAAATGGGGTGACGCCTTGGGGGTCGCTCCCGCTGGGGGCTGCTCCCTGTCCCCGTTCCCCTCCTCTCATTCCCTCCCGCTGCAAATGTCAGGGGCCACGGGCAAAGAGGACGCTTTGAGGCAGCGAGGCGATGGAGCTGCTGTCCCCCCCCCGCTTATTTTTCCCCCCAGGGAGCAGACAAGGCTGCCTTTGTCCGCTCGCCCCCCCCCTGTGCCTGCAAGCCAGGGCCGAGGGGGTGTCCGTGCTGGCTGTCCCGAGCTGTGCAGGGACAGGGCACGCATCCGGGGCGTCTTGGGAGGGGGAATTAAAAAAAAAACAACAAAAAAAAAGAACAATTTCCCCCCCACCACCCTGCTGCCACCCCCTTCGCCCTCTCCTTCTTCGCCGCAGGGTGACATCCAGCAGCTGCTGATCGTGCCGGACCCTGCGGCCGCCCACTCCTACTGCCAGCTCTACATGCCAGCCTGCCACCAGCCCCTGCTCTACCCGCTCCTGGCCCCCTTCCCGGAGGAGGTGGGCACCCGACCAAGCTCGGGGGGGGACCCTCGGGTGCTCCCCTCCTGCCGACACCCCCCGATGCCCACGTTTTTCTCTGCGTTGCCCCTTGCAGAGCGGCCCGGAGCCCAGTGCCGCCCCGCGTAGGAAGGGCAAGAAGGGCAAGGGGAAAGGCAAGCGCAAGGGCAAGGGCAAGAAGAGGAGGAACAAGGAGCTGCAGGAGCAGCACGAGGCCCCCGAGCCCTCCGCCGTGGCCAGCCAGGTAGTGAGGGTGAGCAGCCGAGCCCCGAATCTGGTTTAAATACGGAGCGGTGTGAGTGGCCCGAGGGACCCGGATGCGTCTCCGAGCTGGCAGTGCCTCGGCACGGTGCTTTGCCTCCAGAGCAGCTTCCCCGCCTCGTCTTTGTGCAATTTGGGGCAAAACGGGCCGGCTCCGGCAGCGCTGGCCCCGGCGGAGCCAGACCTTTGGGTCTGTTGGATGCGATTTTGGCAGGGCGCTGGCCGTGCCGGCTCCTCCCCGCGCCTGCAGGGACGCCGGTGCCGATTGCACCTGGGGCTGAGCCGTCCCCACGGCTCCTGGCCTGGTCCCAGGACCCGCTGGGGGTCCCCTGGGGGCAGCCCCCTCTTCGCCTTCGTCCTCCCTTGGCTCTGGAAGTGGGTCGGGGCTGCAGCTGGAGGCCGGAGGCTGGCCAAGGGCCGCGGTCCCTCCTGCCGATGACTCAGCCTTGGCCGGGTGGGAGAGCCCCGGCGAGGGGTGGCCGAGCTCCAGGTGCTGCTCGGAGCCAGGGGCTGCACGGCCCCGATGTGCAAGGGAACGGCAGCCCCGGCTGCCCAGCCCTGCCTCGCCCTCCCCAAACCCAAGAGACCAACGGCTCCGGCGTCCCGAAGCTGGGCTGCGGCTTTGGGGACACCCCAAAATCGCGGTGTCGCTGCGGGACCCCGTGAGGGTCGCGGGCCAGTGCCTCCCTTTGCTGTAGTGCTGAGATCCTCACCCCGTGCCCTTTCACGCATCACCCAAGGGCATCACACCCACCCCGACGCCGCCGTCCTCGGAGGACAGCTCCTCGCCACCGGTCACCTCCAGCCTGGCCACCACCGTGAGCGTCGCCCTGAACCTCACCGAGCCCTTCGAGGTACCGCCGGGGCCGGGAGCAGCAGCGGGCAGGGGATCCCCAAAATCTGCGCATCCCCAGCATCAAACCCTGTCCCTCAGGACGCTGGCGAGGAGCTCGTGCTGGAATCCGGGGAGGACGGAGCCGCTGGGGTTGCCAGCGGGGAGCCACCGGGCTACGAGGACTACTACGACGGGGACCCCGCGAGCCCGGAGCGCTTCGGCCCCGCCGAGCGGGAGGAGACGGTGATCCGGGCTCCCCAGGTAACGCTGGGGACGAGGACCGGGACCCCCTCCAGGCACGGCCGGACGAGCTGGGGCCACGGTATGGGGTCCGGGGGTCCTGCAGGCGGTTCGGAGCTCAGCCCCGAGCTCGTGGCCGCGGTCCCTGACCCCGGCGCCGCGCTGCGTCCCGCAGGAACCCAGCCTGAAAGGGGACAAGGGCGAGCCGGCCGTCGTGGAACCGGTGAGCAGGGGGGCGCACGGCCCCCCGGGGACACTTAGAGCCCTCTTGTGGGTCACCTGTGGGTGGTGGCTTGCAGGACGGGGCGCAGGGACGCGCCGTGCTCACTCCTTTCTCTTTTAGGGTCGGCGATTCGAGGGGCCGCCGGGACCCCCGGGCCCTGCGGTAAGGAGCAGGGGGGGGTGCTGCTGCGGGGAGGGCTTGCAGAAGCCCAAGCATTAACGCTCCTCCGTGTCCTCCGCAGGGGGAAACGGGACCTTTGGGACCACCGGGGCTCCCAGGGCTGCCCGGGGACCCCGGAGAGCAGGTATGGAGCAGACGGGGAGGGAGAGCTGCCCCGCAACGGGGCCGGCTGTGGGGCCGCAGGCGTTTCGGCTGCGTGCCGGGGCGTGCGGGGCGATGGAGCTGCAGGCCCTGACCTGACAGCTCGGCTTCTGCTGGCGTGACGGTGACGAGCACCCCCCCATTCCCCCTCCCCAAAAAAAAAGGGCCCCGCGGGACGGCCGGGGCTGCCAGGAGCCGATGGGATCCGCGGCCCCGCCGGGACCATGATCATGCTGCCGGTAGGTGCTGGGATGTGAGGCTGGGGGGGCTGCTGGCTCCCCCCTGCCCTCACCCCGCTCCTCTCCCAGTTCCAGTTTGGGGGGGACTCCCTCAAGGGCCCCACCGTCTCCTTCCAAGAAGCCCAAGCCCAGGCGATCCTGCAGCAGGCGAAGGTCAGGACCCCCCCCGCGCCCACCCCCGCGGCTCAACCTCCCCCCTCCCGTCTCACCCCTCTCCTCCTTTCCCTCCCCAGCTTGCCATGAAGGGCCCCCCCGGCCCCATGGGGCTCACCGGCCGCCCGGGTCCCCTGGTGAGTGCTGCTGGCGTGGGGGCTGCTGCGGGACCCCCTTGGGGTGCCCACCTCACACTGGGGTCTTTGGGCACCCCCCCGTGGCGGGGGCTCCACGCTCTCCGTTTTTTTTTTAGGGTCTGCCAGGACACCCGGGCCTGAAAGGGGACGCAGGGGACATGGGGCCGCGGGTGAGTCTCGTAAGGTTGGGGGGGGGGGGGGGGGCTGTTGGAAGCCTTCCTCTCCTCTCACTCCTCTTCCTCTTCTCCATCAGGGTCCCCGGGGACTGCAGGGACCCCCGGGACCACCGGGGAAGCTGGGCAGACGGGTAAGCGCTGTGGGTTTTAATTGCAGCCCCCCCCCCCCAAAACGCCTTACCCTGCTGCCACACGCCCCCAAACTTGCCCCCTCACCCCTGGGGGGGGGGGGCACGGAGCTTTTTGCCCCTTCCTCACCCCCTTCTCGCAGGGTCGCGCTGGAGCAGACGGTGCCAGGGGACTCCCGGGGGACACCGGACCCAAGGTGCTTGGGGTGCCAGGACGCCCACAGCCCCCTTTTTTTTTTTGGGGAGGGGGCCGTGGGCTCATCTTGTGCCCCGCAGGGTGACCGGGGCTTCGATGGTTTGCCAGGGCTGCCGGGGGAGAAAGGCCACAGGGTAAGTGCCACCGCGCCGCGTCCCCTCCTGCCGCCACCCGTCCCGGTGTCCCCTCACCTCCTCTCCGTCCCGTAGGGTGACGTGGGGAAGCCAGGACCCGCGGGCACCCCCGGGGAGAAAGGAGCCAGGGTGAGGATCCTGGGGGGGGGCTGGGGAAGGATCAGGCCCTGGTGGAGCGGGCAGGACACGCTCAGCTCCTCTCCGTCCCCCCCCAGGGCTCCGACGGCTTGCCGGGACCGCGGGGACAACCGGGGGAACCCGTGAGTATCCGTGGGGGGGGGCTGGCCTCGGTTGTCCCCCAGCCCCAGGAGGTTTTGGGGGGCACGAAGAACCAGGACAGCCACGTTTGGGGGGTTTTGGCCCCCCCGCAGCTTTTTGGAGGGGAGATTCGGGCTCTGGCCCCCTGCTAACGCCTCCGTTCCTTGGCCCTAGGGCATGCGGGGGCTCATCGGCTCCCGGGGTTCCCCCGGCCCCCCGGGACCACCGGTAAGGGGCAGCGTCCGTCTGTCCGTCCCCGTCTGTCCGTCCGGGCTTTTTCTGCAGGGCGTCGCTTTGGGGTGCAGCGCCCTGAGGCTCCCTCCTTCCCCCCCCCCCCGCAGGGTGCCAGCGGCATCGACGGCGCGCCGGGACCCAAGGGCAACGTGGTGGGTGCCCTGCTGGGAGCCCCCACCCCAAATTAACCCCAAGGGTGGGGAGGCACGGGAGGGTGCCCGCAGGGTTTTTTTTTGGGGCCGTGCTGATGGATTTCCTCTGCCCCCCACCCAGGGAATCCAAGGGGAGCCGGGCCCCCCGGGCCAGCAAGGAAACCCCGGTCCGCAGGTAAGGGATGGGGGGGCCAAGGGGGTGTCCCCACGGGGCTGGGGGTCCCTTCTCAGCACCCCACTGTTTTCTCACAGGGTCTGCCCGGCCCCCAGGGCCCCGTTGGGCTGCCGGGGGACAAGGTGAGTCTGGAGCTGGCACGGACGAGGGGGTGGTCCCACCGTGTCCCCCCCCCCTCACATCCTCCTCTCGCCCAGGGCCCTCCGGGGAAGCCGGGAATCCAAGGGGTGGCTGGGGCCGACGGGCCCCCGGTGAGTAGCGGCGAGGGGATTTGGGGTCGGGCTGATCCCCGGCACCGCGGGGACAACGGGGACACCGCTGTCACCTCCCCATCTTGGGGCTCAGTTTTGGGGTGTCCCTGCAGGGTCACCCTGGCCGAGAAGGGCCGGCCGGAGAAAAGGGCCTCCAGGTAAGGGGACGGGTCCCAACCCCGTGTCCCAGGCACGGCTGTGGGGTCTCCCCTGTGGGTTTCTTGCTGATGTTCAGCCTGTCCCCAGGGTCCCATGGGTGCCCCGGGTCCCGTCGGCTATCCGGGACCCCGTGGGGTGAAGGTAAGCTCAGCTCCCCCCCACCCCACGCGCTGCGTGGCCCTGCTAAGGGACGAGGTGGGGGGCCCAGGGGGGTGTCCCCCGGGGTTGGGGTCCTCCCTCGGCCCCCTTTTTGTCTCTGCAGGGAGCTTTTGGGGTGCGGGGCCTGAAGGGCAGCAAAGGGGAGAAGGTAAGGGGTGGGGTGGCGAGGGGGTCAGCGGGGTGGGGGGGTCTTGGTCCCGTGGTAGCCCCAGGTTTTGGGGGGCACTCGCCCCTGCCCTGGGGTAGCCTTGGGGTTGGGGGGGTGAGGGCTGCGGCTGGAGACAGCTCTGCATTGGGATTTGGGGCTCGGCCCCACGCTGCGACCCCATCCGCACGGCCCCATCCCCTTAAAACCTGCTGCCCCCCCCCCCTCAGGGTGAAGATGGATTCCCTGGCTTCAAGGGCGACATGGGTCCCAAGGGTGACAGGGTAAGCGGGGTGCTGGGGTCCGGGGGGGGGCTCCTCCCCACAGGGCTGCAGGATTTGGGATCATACGGAGTGGGATGGAGCTGGAGGGGGAGATAATTTGGGGAGGGGGAGATATTTTGGGGAGGGGGAGCTGGGGACCAGCTGGCAGCGTGCTCCCTGCACCTTTGCCTTGCCTTTAGGGTGACCAAGGCTCGTTGGGACCCCGTGGCGAGGACGGCCCCGAGGGGCTGAAGGGGCAAACGGGTCCCATGGGGGAGCCGGGTGCCGCTGGCCCCGCGGGGGAGAAGGTGAGAACTGTCCCCATGTCCCCATGTCCCCATCCCCGTGTCCCCATGTCCCCCCCGTAGCCCACACCTCAACCCTGCTCTCTCCTTTATAGGGCAAACTGGGGGTGCCGGGCCTCCCAGGCTACCCCGGCCGCCAGGGCCCTAAGGTGAGCAAAGGGGGGGTGGCATTTGGGGTGTCCCCAAGGTGTCCCCAAGGTGTCCCCGGGTTGTGACCCGTGCTCTCTGCCCTCAGGGATCCGCTGGCTTCCCGGGTCCTGTGGGGCTGGCGGGAGAGAAAGGGAAGAGGGTGAGTGCCCTACAGCACGCCACAGCACCCCATTGGGACGTTCCCCATCCCCCACGTCCTTCTGGGGTGGGGGGGACACCCCCCGTGTGCTGCTGTCCCCCCCCCCACCTCGTCTCTCCCCACAGGGCAAGGCTGGCCAGGCCGGGCAGACGGGACAGCGAGGGCCCCCGGTGAGCGGCCGTGGCCCCCACCCCGAGCTGGGGGTGATGGGGGGCACCCCTGGGTGCTGTTGATGGGGGGCACCCCTGGGTGCCGTCGGGAAGCCTGCTGGGGGTGGTTGTACCCCACAGGGACCATAAGGAGGCTGGTTGTACCCCACAGGGACCATTATGGGGTCAGTTATATCCCACAGGGACCATTGTGGGGTCGGTTATACCCCACAGTGACCACCATGGGGCTGGTTTTACCCCACAGAGACCATTGTGGGGTCGTTTTTATCCCACAGTGACCATTATGGGGTCGGTTATACCCCACAGAGACCATCATGGGGTCGGTTTTATCCCACAGTGACCACCATGGGGCTGGTTTTACCCCACAGAGACCATTATGGGGCCGGTTGTACCCCACAATGACCATAGTGAGGCTGGTTATATCCCACAGTGACCATTGTGGGGTCGTTTTTATCCCACAGTGACCATCATGAGGTCGGTTTTATCCCACAGTGACCACCATGGGGCTGGTTATACCCCGCAGTGACCATTATGGGGTCGTTTTTATCCCACAGGGACCATTATGGGGTCAGTTTTACCCCACAGTGACCATTGTGGGGTCGGTTTTATCCCACAGTGACCACCATGGGGCCGGTTGTACCCCACAACAACCATCACGGGGCCGGCTGTACCCCACAGCCACCACCCCGGGACCGATTTTACCCTACAGCAGCCATCCTCAAGGGCAATTCAACCCCGTTGCGACCATCCCAAAGCCATTTATGGCCCACGGCACCCATCCTGGGGCCATCTTTGGGTCCTGCCCTACCCCACAACCCCATGCCCTGCATCCCACCCACATCCCATGGCATTTAGGATCGGGGGGGGGGGCTCTCATTTCCCACAGCAGCCAGCCCCAAACTTCCATCTGCGTCCTACAGGAGCTGCTTTGGGGACAGCCGTGTGTCACCCCCCTCTTGTCCCCTGTCCCCCTCCCAACCCCACAACTCCTCACCCTGCTCTTTGCCCCCCCACAGGGCCTGCCGGGGGAGCGAGGGCTGCCCGGCCCTACAGGGAAACCCGGCCCAAAGGTTGGTAGGAGCTTGGTTTTGGGGTCCTCCTTGTCCCCACTGTCCCCCCCCCTCGCTGCCACCCTCTTTCTGTCTCCCCAGGGAGATCCTGGCCACGATGGGGCCCCCGGCGTGGTGGGGGAGAAGGTAAAGACGCTGCACAGCCCCAGGGTGCTCCCCTAAAAAGCCACCCCAAAAAGGAACGGGGCCGAGCACGGGGGTAACGGGGTGCCAGGCTCGACGGGGGGGGGGGCACCAGAGCTTTTGGGGGAAGCTCCAGCGCCACCACCAAAATTTTTCCTTCTTCCCACAGGGCCCTCAAGGTCCGCAGGGTCCCCACGGCTTCCCGGGCACCAAAGGGCCCCCTGTAAGTTTTGGGGGGGGGGGGGCAGCGTGGGGAGAGGAATGGGGTTTTGGCGTGTCCCCCTGCCCTCCCCTCCACAACCCCCTGCTCCTACCTAGGGCCCCCCCGGGAAGGACGGCTTGCCGGGACACCCAGGGCAGCGTGGCGAGCCGGTGAGACCCCCCCCACCCCGAACCCCCGGCCCCCCCAGGGGACAGCAGGCGAAACCCAATTTTAACCATTTTTTTTTTTTTTCTTTTTTTTTCCTTTCTCCTCCGCAGGGATTTCACGGCAAAACCGGCCCCCCCGGCCCCACGGGGGTGGTGGGACCCCAGGTGAGGGGGAAAATCAGCAGAGCTCGGTGTGGAAGTGAGCTTGGATGGATGGAGAGACCCCCCCCCAAAAAAAAAAATGCTCACCCTGTTTTCTACCCGCAGGGAAAATTGGGCGAAACGGGGCCGGTGGGCGAGAGGGGGCACCCAGGCCCCCCCGGCCCCCCCGGGGAGCAGGGTCTGCCCGGAGCTGCTGGCCGAGAAGGAGCCAAGGTAGGAGCAGGGCTGGGGGGGCCGCACTCCCACCCCCTTTGTGAGCTCTGGGGGGGTCTCGGGGGCTCTCCCCGGGCTCTTTGGGGTCAGAGCAAAGCTCTCTGCTCCTCCTGTCCCCCCCCCCGCAGGGAGACCCCGGCCCGGCTGGTGCTGCAGGGAAGAGCGGCCCCCCCGGCATCCACGGCTTCCCCGGCGCACGGGGGGCACCCGGAGAGACGGTGAGTGCTGCGCCGGGGGGGGGGCACAACCCAAAACAGCCCCCCCGGGAGAGGGGGAGCGGGCTCCTTCCTAACCCCCCCTGCCCTCCCGTAGGGTCCTCCCGGCCTGAAGGGTGGCGAAGGGCCCCCCGGCCCCCCCGGCCCCACGGTGAGTACAAAGTTTTTGGGGTTTCCCTCGTGCGCAATTCGGGGAGCGGATTTGGGGAGGAGGAGGAGGAGGGTGACTGGGGGGGGGAGGAAGGCTGCTGAGCCTTTCTCTCCCCCTCCACCCCTGCCTCTCCTTTCTCCCCAGGGTTCCCCCGGCGAGCGAGGCCCCACGGGGGCCGCGGGAGGCATCGGTTTGCCCGGCCGGGGGGGTGCACAGGGCCCCCCCGGCCCCCTGGGCGAGAAGGGGTCCCCGGTAGGTGCCGCAGGGCGCAGGGGGGCGAGGCGGGGGGGTTTGGGGCAGCTCCGGGATGAGCTGGGGGGGCCCAACTGGCCTCTTCCTCATCCCTTCCTCTTCCTCCCCGTAGGGTGAGCGGGGTCCCATGGGGCCGGCCGGGCACGACGGGATCCAGGGCCCCCTGGGGCTGCCGGGACCCCCCGGCCCCCCCGGCCCCGCTGGAGAGGATGGAGACAAGGTGAGTCGTCACGGGAGGGGGGTGCAGCTCAGCCCCTCCAGCAGCATTTTTTTTAATTTTATTTTGATTTTTCCCACATTTTGCTGTTGATATCACCTGGGGGGGGGCTCGGGGATGCGTCCAGGGGTCTGGGGACCCCCCCCGATGGGTTTGTGGCTTCCCCAGGAGCGGGGGGGATTTTCCTTGGCCCTGCTTCCCCAGCCGTGCCAGCTTTCCCTGGCCTCCAGCGCTCCCGGCTCGCGTGTGGGTGACATGGGGGGGGGGGGACAGCAGTGGGGGGGGGACACACAGGAGTTTGTCACCTTGTCACCGTGTCCCTCTGGCCAGGGCGAGATGGGGCTTCCCGGACAGAAGGGCAGCAAAGGAGACAAGGGCGAGGCGGTGAGTGCCGAGGGGCTGCTCTGCCCCCAGAGGGGTCCCGGAGGGGCAGAGCAGCTCCAGGAACGGGGCAAGGTGGGGAGGAGCGAGGGGAGAAAGGTTTTGGGGCCCCCCCCCGAACCCCACGGGGGTGCTGCTGTCCCCGCAGGGCCCTCCGGGACCGCCAGGAATCCAGGGACCCATTGGGCACCCCGGCCCTGCGGTGAGTTTTTTTTTTTGGGGGGACCCTTCCCACCCCGTTTCTTCCCCCGATCCCACAACCGAGCGCTTGCCCGCGCCGCTTCCCATCTCGGCTCCATCCGCTGCCCCCCCCCGGACCCCCCACCCCCCCAAACTGGGGTCTGCGGGGGGCCTGACCCCGACCCCTCTCTTGGCAGGGAGCTGATGGGGAGCCGGGGCGCCGCGGGCAGCAGGGGATGTTTGGGCAGAAAGGAGACGAGGGATCGCGGGGTCACCCCGGCCTGAGCGGCCCCCCCGGCCTGCAAGTAAGGAGACCCCCAGCTGGGGGGGGGGGGGGGAGCCTGCTGGGTCGTTGGGGACACCACGGTTTGGGGACAAGGGACACGAGAGACCCCCAGCTAACCCCAGCTCCACCACAGGGCATGCCGGGCCCCCCGGGCGAAAAGGGCGAAAACGGCGACGTTGGCCCCATGGTGAGGACCCCCCCCCCCGGATTCGGACCCCCCTCCGAGTCCCTCACCCCCATCTCCAGCTCCCCACGCAGCCCCTGTGGCTCTTTGGGGTCTGACCCCGCTCTGTGCCCCCCCCCCCTCCCCGCCAGGGACCCCCCGGAGCGCCAGGACCCCGTGGGCCGCAGGGACCCAGCGGTGCCGAGGTGAGTGCAGCTCGTGGGGGGGGGGGCTCGGCTGGAATTTGGGGTGCCGACGGGTGTCCCCCCCCCCACAATCCTCTTGCTTTTAGGGTCCCCAGGGAATGCCGGGCGGCGTAGGACAGCCGGGGGCCGTGGGAGAAAAGGTAAGGATGTGGCTGGGTCTGGGGGGGGCGACGGGGGTCTCGAGGTCTGGGGGGAGCCAGGGGGTTGGGGGGGGGCCACGTGCACCTCCCTGTGCCCAGGGGGGTCTCTCTCCTCACTTTTTAGGGTGAGCCTGGTGAAGCTGGAGACCCCGGAGCCCCTGGAGAGCCTGGCCCCCCTGTGAGTATTGCAGAAAGGGGGGGTGTCCCTTTTGGGGGGGGGGGCAGAACCCGGCGAACGTTTTCCTGCCCAAAACGCCCCGAACCCCCCCCTCCCGCTCTGATCGCTCCCCCTCCCTCTACAGGGTGTGAAAGGAGACGTGGGGGAGAAGGGAGACGCGGGGCCGTCGGGGGCAGCCGGCCCCCCCGGCAAAAAAGGCCCCCCCGGAGAGGATGGAGCCAAAGGCAACCTGGTAAAGGGAGGAGCGAGACGCCCCCAGCTCCCCCCCCACCCCACAAGCACCGAACCCGTGCCCCTTCCCGCTGGCCCAAACTCTGGGGCTCCCTCCCAGCCCCCCCCCATTTCCCCCCCCCTTTTTTCCAGGGTCCCATCGGCTTCCCAGGGGATCCCGGCCCCCCCGGAGACCCCGGCCCACCGGTGAGTTTGCCCCCCACCCCCCCACACCGTGCCCCAATGTCACCCCATGTCCCCACCCCGGGCTTGGGGGGGGTGGGGGGGACACCGCGGTTCTCTCCTCCTCGAGGCACCCCAAAAACCTTGGGGAGGGGGCTCGGGGAGGGGGGGGGGGGCAGCACAAAAGCTCCCCCCTGCCCCGTGTCGCAGGGTCTGGATGGGGCTGTTGGAGAGAAGGGTGACAGCGGGGACCCCGGCCTGCCGGTGAGTGGGGCAGCAGGGGGGGGGCTTAAACCCCCCTCCCCAGGGGTCTTGCACATCCGTGCGCCCCCCCAGTCCCCGCTTTGGGGCCATTTTCACCCCAAAATCCCCCCCCCCTCCCCGGCTTTGTTTTAGGGTCCGCCGGGCGCATCAGGAGAACCGGGCCCCCCGGGCCCCCCCGGGCGGAGGGTGAGTAGGGGATGAGCAGGAGGATTTTGGGGGGGGGGGCACAGCACAGTGGGGCTGCAAATGGGGCCAGCCACAGCTCCTGGTGCCCCCCCCCCTTTTTTCAGGGACCCGTGGGACCCGTGGGGCGCGAGGGCCGTCAGGGCGAGAAGGGTGCCAAGGTAGGTGGCCCCCCCCGACCCCCCCCAAAACTCACTGCCCCCGCCAGCCCAGGGCAGGACGCGGTGTGGGGCCAGCCTCAGCTCCCCGTGTCCCCCCCCCCCGTGTCCCCAGGGGCAGCCTGGCACCGAGGGGCCACCCGGGAAGATGGGACCCGTGGGGGCGCAGGGACCCCCGGGGAGACCGGGCTCCGAAGGGCTGCGGGGGATCCCCGGCCCCGCGGTGAGTGCTGGGGACGGGGACAGCGGGGAGGGGGACATTGGGATGGGGACAGTGGGGACAGTGGGGGTGAGCTACAGGGATGGGGGCAGCTGGGATGGGGACAGTGGGGACGGGGACAGTGGGGACGGGGACATTGGGATGGGGAGAGTAGGGATGGGGACAGTGGGGACAGTGGGGATGAGCTATAGGGATGGGGGCAGCAGGGACGGGGACAACGGGGATGGGGACATTGGGATGGGGACAGTGGGGACAGGGGCATCGGGGTAGGGGACATTGGGATGGGGACAGTGGGGGTGAGCTACAGGGATGGGGACAGTGGGGATGGGAACATTGGGATGGGGACATTGGGATGGGGACAGTGGGGACATTGGGGATGAGCTACAGGGATGGGGACAGCGGGGACAGGGCAATCAGGGATGGGGTATGGGGATGGGGACAGTAGGGATGGGACAATGGGGATGGGGACAGTGGGGACATTGGGAATGAGCTACAGGGTTGGGGACAGGGGCATTGGGATGGGGACAGTGGGGACAGGGGAATCGGGGATGGGATATGGGGACGGGGACAGTGGGGATGGGGACAGCAGGGCCAGGAGCATTGCAATGGGATATGGGGATGGGGACAATGGGGATAGGGACAGTTGGGGACATTGGGGATGAGCTACAGGGATGGGGACAACAGGGATGGGGACAGCGGGGACAGGGGCATTGGAGATGGGCGACAAGGATGGGGACAGCGGGGATGGGGTCAGCAGGGACAGGGGCATCGGGGGCAGTGGGGACATTCCCATGCGGCCCCAAAACCATGGCTTGGAGACGTCCCCTCGGCCCCCACCGCTGCAACTGGAGGCGACGGCAGCTCGGAGGGGCATTTTTTGGGGGCGGGGGGCTCACCCCCGTGCCCCTCTCCCACCCCAAATCTCTTCCAGGGCGAACAAGGCCTCTTGGGGGCACCGGGACAAACGGGACCACCGGGCCCCCTGGTAAGGCAGGGCCATCCCGTAGCCATCCCGGCCGGGCGCAGCGCGGGCACCGTGACCCCCCCCCCCCCCCCACTTTGCCTCTTTTAGGGTCCCGTGGGATTGCCCGGCCTCAAAGGAGACCCCGGCCACAAGGGAGAGAAGGTGGGACGGGTTTTTTTTTGTTTTTTTTTGGGGGGAGGGGGCTGGGGGGCTGCTCCTTGGGGAGGTGGCTGCCTCACCGTCCCTTTTGTCCCCAGGGCCACGCCGGTTTGATTGGGCTCATCGGACCGCCGGGGGAGATGGGGGAGAAGGGAGACCAGGGGCTCCCGGGCATCCAGGGCCCCCCAGGACCCAAAGGAGACCCCGTGAGTGTTTGGGGTCTCCCCCGAGCTTCAGGGGGAGCTGCGCAGCTCGTGGGGGGGGGGGGGGAGACGAGGCACAGGTAGGGCGAGCACGGGGCTGATGCTGACTCCCCGCAGGGTTTGGCCGGCCCCATCGGCCCCACCGGCCCCCCCGGCCCCCCCGGGTTGTCGGTGAGTATTTGCCTGCACTTTTGGGGGTGCTCCAAGCCTCCTCCTGAGCCTCCTGCGCCTCTCCTGCCTGCCTTTAACTCCCCTAAAGGACCTGGGGGCTTTGTCCCCAGGATGGGAAAGGGGCAGGGGGGGGCACGAGCCCCGTGGGGGGGTCAGGGGCAGCTGCACGCCCAGGGTTGCTCCCAGCCCCCGCCGCTCCCCTCTTTTCTCTTCCCCGCAGGGTCCCTTGGGCCAGAAGGGCTCCAAAGGCTCCCCGGTGAGTGCTGGGGAGGGACGGGGATGGGGACAGGGTGGGGGCTCCCATCGTGTGCTCCCATGGGACCCCCCCCCCACTCCCCAAAGCTGGGTGGCAGCAGGGGGCGAGCACCGCGTGGCCGAATCCTTTTGCAGGGCGCTCTGGGTCCCCGAGGTGACACCGGGCCCCCAGGCCCCCCAGGACCACCGGTAAGGGACGTTTTGGACGCAGGGACAACGGGGGGGCTCTGCTCTTGAGCCCCCCCTCATCCCGCTCTCACCCCTTTTTCCCTGCCCTCCCCAGGGCCGCCCGGCTGAGCTGCTCGAGCCGCTGCCCTCGAGCCGGAGCGGGAGGCACCGGCGGGCAGCCCAGGGGGCTCGGGGCGAGCGGGGACCCCCCCAGGACTACGAGGGGCTGGAGGAGGTGTACGCCTCGCTCAGCTCCCTGCGCACCGAGGTCGAGCAGCTGCGGCGACCCCTGGGCACCCCCGAGAGCCCCGCGCGCGTCTGCAAGGAGCTGCAGCTCTGCCACCCCCACCTGCAGGACGGTGAGGGCTCGGGAGGGCGGGGGGGGGGGGGGTGACAAAAGCGGGGTGCTGGACCGGCCCCGTCCGTCTGTCTGTCCGTCCGTCTGTCCTTCTTGCCCTCCTCCCCAGGCGAGTACTGGATCGACCCCAACCAGGGCTGCTCCCGCGACGCCTTCAGGGTTTTCTGCAACTTCACGGCCGGCGGCGAGACCTGCCTCTTCCCCGAGAAGAAATTCGAGGCCGTGAGTTCGAGAGGGGAGGATGGGGGGGGGGTCCAAAAATCCTCTCCGCCAGCTGGGAAAGCGGAGGGGGGGCGTTTCGGGGCTCGCTTTTCCCCGAGGGGCCGCGGGTTCGAGGTTTTGCCTCCTCTGTCACCCGCCCCCCCAGGTCCGTCTCGCTGCCTGGAACAGGGAGAAGCCGGGGACGTGGTACAGCACCTTCAGGAGGGGCAAGAAGGTAGGAGCCACGGGCACGAGGCTCCTCGAGGGAGGGCGCACGGTCCCCCCCGCGGGGGACCTCAACCCCGCGGGGGTCCTCAACCCCGCGCCGTGTCCCCCCCCCCCACCCCCATCCCCGCAGTTCTCCTACGTGGACGCGGACGGGAACCCGGTGGCCGTGCCCCAGCTCACCTTCCTGCGCCTCCTGAGCTCCAGCGCCCGCCAGAATTTCACCCTGACGTGCCAGCACGCCGCCGCCTGGTACGACGCCCGCGCCGCCTCCTTCGCCCGCGCCCTGCGCTTCCGCGGGGCCAACGACGAGGAGCTGGGCCACGACCACCCGGCCGCCCCCATCCGTGCCCTCCACGACGGCTGCCAGGTGAGGCTCCTGAGGCCCCGCAGCACCCCGTTTGCTGGTTTTTCTTTTTTTTTTGGGGGGGTTTCCCAGCCCCTCGACCCGCTCCCGTCCCCGCAGGAACGCCGTGGCCAGGAGCGGACGGTGCTGGAGGTGTCCTCGTCCCGCGTCGAGCGGCTGCCGCTGATGGACGTGGCCGTGGCCGATTTCGGAGAGGCCAACCAGAAATTCGGCTTCGAGCTGGGCCCCGTCTGCTTCGTGGGCTGAGCCCGGCCCCCGGACACGGGCGGGCGGGGGTCTCCGTGCCCCCCCCCCGCCACCCCCTGCGCCAGGGACAGTGCCCCAGGCTCTGCTCTGGCATTCTCAGGACTCGGAGCCGCCGCAGCGCCGTCCCCTCCTGCCCTCGGGGGCCCCCCCTTATTTATACTGCCGGCTCCTCGAGGCGGGAGGGGGGCAAAGCTGGGGCAGGGCACCCCAGATGGTAGGGAGGGGGGGCCCGAGCCCCCTCCCCGTGGTGCTACAACGCTCCCTTAGTGAAGCACTGGACGTGCCCTCGGCACGGCGACACCGGCGCGCAGGGACCGGGGGGGCACCAGATCCGCGGCAACCCTCCCGGTGCCATCGCTGGGGATACGATTTTACCGTGGTCTCCTGCGTGGGGAGCCCCCTGCCCATTTTTTTATGTTTTTTTTTTGGGGGGGGTCTCCCCGTTTCACCGTGGGGCAGAGCTGGGGAAGCTCGGTGCCGGTCCCGGTGCCGTTACTGTACGATAAAGCGACTGTATGGAAGCTGGCTGCCCCCCCAAATCCTTCCCGATTTCCACGCAAAGGGGGCGGCTGGGGAGGAGGAGGGGGCCCCCCCACTTCGGGGGGGGGGGATTTACCTCGGGTATCCCTGAGGGGACGAGGTGGGGGGGTCGGGGAAGGCTTCGTGCGCCCCCCGGCGCCGCGGCGCAGCGCCCACCCGGTGTCCCGCTACCGCATCCCGGTGCCCCCGCGCACCCCGAGCATCCCGGGGGGGGGGCAAGAGGACACCCCCCCACCCACACACACACGGCAGCCCCCCCTCCCGGTCCCGGTGCCGTTCCACCCAGCTCAAAACGTTTCGGTTCCGCCCAGCACGGCCCCGGCCCGGTGCCTCCAGCCTCCCCTACCGGGCGCGCCGCGCCCTGCACCGGGCCGGTGCCGCGGCTGCAGCCGGTGGCGGCGGCGGCGGCGGCGGGGCCCGGCCGCGGGGATGCGGCTGCGGCGCTGAAACGGGCGCGGCTCCGCTCCCCGCTCCGCTCCCGGTTCCCCGGCGGAGGCTCCGGTAACGGCGGAGTCCGCGCCTCCACCATGCGCCTCTTCCCCGGCCTCCTCCTGCTGCTCTCCGCCGGGTCCCCCGCGATGCAGGTAAGGGCGGGGAGGGGAAGGGGGGGGGGAACCGGGAGCTGTCCGACCCCCCCCCATCATCAGGATGCCCGGTTGGGCACCGGGGAATCCCCCAGCGCCTGCCCCCGGGGTGTCCCCGAAAGGGGTGGGGGGCGCGCCACCGGGCACCCCAAGGTGCGGGGGCGCACGGGGTGGGTGCCGAGCGTCGCCCCAATGTCCCCCCACCCGCCCTGCCTCGGGGGTCTGGGGACGTGGGGACACGGGGACGGCTCCGCGTCCCCTCCCTGGGGGTGAGCCCCGGGTTTGGGACCCCCGTGGGGTGGCGGCGGGGACGAGGCGGGGGCCACGTGGGGACGCGCCTTCACACGTGGCCGCCGAGCACGAGGGACACGGCGGCGGCCTGGATCCGGGTGCAAGGGGGGGGTCCCCAGGTTGTCCCCAGCTTGGGGACACCGAGGGGGTGTGAACGTTCCCTGGGGATGGAGCTGGGGGTGGTGGCAGGGGGGTGACACCCATGGGTGCTCCCCAGTGGGGTTTGGGGACGGGCGTGGGTGGCTCAGGTCCCCTGGGTGGCCCCGGGGTGGCACAGGACCACGTGCCATCACCCCGCCGATGTCCCCATGTGCCGCTCGGCCTTGTGCCAATGGCAGTGCCACCATCCCCGTGGGGACAAAGACACGAGGGGGGGGGGTCTTTAAATTGTCCCCGTGTCCCCCATGTCCCCGCCGTGCCACCCGCACCACCCTCCGACCCACCCTGGCCCAGCTCAGCATGGCTGCTGCGGGAAGGGACCGGGGTTTTCCTGGAAAAATGGGGGTCGGGGGTGTCCCTACCTGTCACCCCCCCCAAAAAAAAGAACCCCCAGGCCCACGGGTGGGCGGCCGGAGCCTCGTGCCGGGCCTGCAATTAGGCTCTTCATTATGAGCTGCTCGATATTCGGCGGCGGTTGTGCAGCCTGTTGAATATGCATGAGCCCGGCTTGCGTGGGTGGGGGGCCGCAGCCGCATCCCAAAAAGGGGGGGGGGTGCTTTTGTGGGATGCCGGGGCGATGCCCGGTGGAAACGGGGCTGGTTCCAGGTGGGATTTGGCGTCTCCGTCCCCATTTGTGGCCCCTGCGTGGGGATGGGGCTGGGGGCGCCCCAAAGCAACCTCGGGGTCCATCCGGGGGGGGCAACGGGGCAGGGATGGGATATGGGGACCCAAGGGTGGGAGGGGGCTGCGGAGGGTTCCCAGCCATGTCCCAAAATGTGCCCCTCCCAAAAAAAAATGCCCCCTCGCCACCCCTTTTGGGGTTGGGTTTGGGGTGTTCTCGGTAACGAGCGGGGCTTAACGAGCTTTTTGTTCCCGCTCCACGCTGGATGGGGACGCTGCAGCGGGGTAATAAAGTGGGGAGGAATTTGGGGGGGCCACTATGGGGTCTCCCCATCCCCTGGCTGTGTGATGCCCCCGGGGGGAAGCTGCCACCCCAGAGGTGAAGCCCCCCCCCCCCCCAATTCTGGGCATCTGCCAGCACCAGGGCCTTGTCCCCATACCCAGGGGACACGGGGACATGGGGACACGGGGACATGGGGACAGCCGGCCCTATAGGCACTGCCCCAATCCCTCCATGTTTGCAGCACAAAACCCCAACCCCCCCCGCCCCGTTGGTAGCAGGTGGGGCTTTTTTTTTTGGTTATCCCACCCATGGGTGCCAGCGCGGGGGAGCCTGTGCTGTGCGTGGCCGTCCCCACGCGGGGGCACTGCGTGACCGTGGCGAGGGCCGGAGCCGGAGGCCCTAAAACGGGCTCAGAGCCTCGGTGGGGCCCCTGCACCGAGAGGGTCGGGGCTCTGCACCAGTGTGCTGAGTGTGTCGGGGCTCTGCATCGATGCACTGAGTGTGTCAGGGCTCTGCATCACTGCACTGAGTGTGTCAGGGCTCTGCATTGCTGCATTCAATGTGTCGGGCACTGCATCGCTGTGCTGAGTGTGTCAGGGCTCTGCACCACTGTGCTGAGTGTGTCAGGGCTCTGCATTGCTGCACTGAGCAGGGTCAGGTCTCTGCATTGCTGCACTCGGTGTGTCGGGCTCTGCATCGCTGTGCTGAGCGGGTCGGGGCTCTGCATCACTGCACTGAGTGGGTCAGGTCTCTGCACCAATGCACGGAGCAGGTTGGGGCTCTGCATCGCTGCACTGAGTGAGTCAGGTCTCAACACCAATGCACGGAGCAGGTTGGGGCTCTGCACTGCTGCACCGAGCAGATCTGGGCTCTGCATCACTGCACTGAGCAGGTCAGGTCTCTGCAGTGATGCACAGAGCAGGTTGGGGCTCTGCATTGCTGCACTGAGCTGTTCAGGTCTCTGCACCATTGCGTGGAGCAGGTCAGGGCTCTGCATTGCTGCACTGAGCGGGTCAGGTCTCTGCATTGCTGCATTGAGCTGTTCAGGTCTCTGCACTGCTTCACCGAGCAGGTCGGGTCTCTGCAGCATTGCACGGAGCAGGTTGGGGCTCTGCATCGCTGCACTGAGCTGTTCAGGTCTCTGCATTGCTGCATCAAGTGGTTCAGGTCTCTGCATCGCTGCACTGAGCTGTTCAGGTCTCTGCATCGCTGCATCAAGTGGTTCAGGTCTCTGCATCACTGCACTGAGCTGTTCAGGTCTCTGCATTGCTGCATCAAGTGGTTCAGGTCTCTGCATCACTGCACTGAGCTGTTCAGGTCTCTGCATCGCTGCACCGAGCGGGCTGGGGCTCTGCACCCTGCGCTAGGTGAGGGGACAGCACAAGGAGGAGGTGAGGATTTGGGGGGGCGTCTGAGAGGGTCTGGAGCTGGGGGGTGGCTGCAGCCTCAAAGCAGGTTGGGGTGCAGAGGTCACTGCTATCACAGCTGGGGGGGGTGGGGCAAGGGGGCCGGGGGTCCTGCTCCCCAAGTTGGGGGGCTCTGGGGGTCTTGCTCCTCAAATCAGGACCTGGGGGTCCTGTTCCCCAAAGCAGGGTCTTTGGGGGTGCTGCTCCCCCCAACCCGGGGGTCCCTGGAGGTCCTGCTCACCCCAAACTGTTGGCTGTAGGGGATCCTGCCCCCCCCCAAAAAAAAAAAAAAAAAAAAAAGAGGGGTTTCTGGGCTTCTTGCCCAAAAACAAGGGGCTCTGGATGTTCTGCTGCCCCCAAGCGAGGGGCTCTGGGGGTCCTGCCCCCCAAAAAGGGGGGTCTCTGAGGATCCTGCTCCCCCCAAACCATTGGCTCGTGGGGGTCCTGCCCCCCAAAATGAGGGTCTCTGGGGATGCTGCTTCCCCAAACCATTGTCTGGGGGGGGGGGAAGGGGTCCTGCCCCTCTCCCAGGTGAGGGTCCCTGGGGGTCCTGCTCCCCCCCAACCATTATCTCCGTGTGTCCAGCCCCCAAAACCATTATCTCTAGGGAGGGGGGGGGTCCTTCTCCCATCCCAAATGAGGCTCCTTTTTCGGGGGGTGGGGGGGGGAGTTTTCCTTCCCCTAACCCCCCCCCCCACCCCCTTCCCATCCTTTCCCATCCCTTAACCCCTTTCCCATCCCATCCCATCCCACCCTCCGGGGGCGGGATAACCCCTACCCCAAAAATTAAAAAATTAAAAAATAAATAAAAAAAATAATTAAATAAATAAAAAATCTTTCAAAAAAACCCCAAAAAAAAGCCCGGGACCACCCCGTGCCGACGTCACGGCGGCGCTATAAGGGCGCCGAGCGCCGCTCTTGGGCTCCGCAAGCGGCGGGGGCCGGTGCGGGGCTGAGCCCCCCGGTACCCGGTACCGGGCGGCGGCGCCCCCGAATTTGGGGAGGGAGGGGGAAAAAGAGGGGAAAGGGGGGGGTGGGGGGGGGCATGCGGCGGCTTGGGGGGGGGGCGGCGGCGGCGAGATGACGGTGCCGCTGCTGAAGATCGGGGCCGTGCTGAGCACCATGGCCATGGTCACCAACTGGATGTCCCAAACCCTGCCCTCCCTGGTGGGGCTCAACGGCACCGCCGTGTCGCGGGCGGGGACCTCGGAGAAGATCGTGAGTGGGGTTTTGGGGGTGTTTTTTTTTTTTGGGGGGGGTAAAAAGGGGGTACGGATGGGGTTTGGGGATGGGGACGGGGGTGAGGAGCTGCCCTTGGTGATGGGCAGGGTGTGGGATGCAGAGGTCCAACATTTTCTTCCCCCCCCCCCCCCACGGTAATATTTCCCCCCCCCCGGTAATAAATGGGAGGAGGGAGAGGTGGGACCCCCCCCCCACACACACACACACGCACCCGCAGCGTGTTTATAGGGATCCCAAAGCATCGGGAGCCCCCCCCCCATCTTCTTCATTGGGACCCCAAAGCATTGGGACCCCCCCGTTCCCTTCATGGGAACCCCAAAGCATCGGGAGCCCCCCCCATCTTCTTCATGGGGACACCAAAATATAGGGACCCCCCTCCCCCGGTTAGGGAGCACCAGGACCCCCCCCATCCCCTTCATGGGGACCCCAAAACATCGGGACCCCCCCCATCTCCTTCATTGGGATCCCAAAACATCGGGACCCCCCCTAAATAGAAAGCATCGGGACCCCCCCCATCTCCTTCATGGGGACCCCAAAACATCGGGACCCCCCCTAAAGAGAGAGCACCAGGACCCCCCCCATCCCCTTCATGGGGACCCCAAAACATCGGGACCCCCCTAAAGAGAGAGCACCAGGACCCCCCCATACCCATCACGAGGACCCCAAAATATCGGGGACCCCCCCGGTTCAGGAGCACTGGGACCCCCCCCCCTCCATTCCTGGGACCCCAAGGAACAGGGATCCCCTCCCCACCTCCAAATGTACAGGGACCCCACTGCCCCCCCCCCGGTCAGGTGCAGTGGGACCCCCCCCATTAATGGGGACCCCAAAGCACCGGAACCCCCCCACCCCATTCAGGGAGTGCTGGGAACCCCCCCATATTCATAGGACCCCAATGCACCGGGTCCCCCCCCCTAATTTCCCCCCCCCGGGTAGGGAGCACTGGGGATTCCCCGAATTTGGGGACCCCCCCGCGGGCATGTGAACCCCCCCAGGTATGGGGACATCCCTTAGATAAGAGGAGCCCCCTCTGATCACAGGGACCCCCCCCAATCATGGGGAGTCCCCCCCCCCATTATAGGGACCCCCTCTGGGTATGGCCCCCCCCCAGGTATGCGGAGACCCCCCCCAGGTATGAGGAACCCCCCCCTTTGGGCACAGAGCCCCCAGCCCTCCCCCCTCTTGGGCAGTGCACTCCAGGACCCCCCCTCCCCAAAAAGAAGCCCGGAGCCCACTCAGGGAAAGAATCCCCAATTTTTAATATATTTTTTTTTTTGGGGGGGGGTCCTGGCCCCCCTACGGGGTGTCCTGTCCCCCCCCAGACACAAAGCAGCCCCCCCACAGGACCTCCCTGCTCCCTGCAGCTGGGGGGGGGGAGCTCCAGGGGGGGTTTCTGGCCAGGGGAAGTGGGTGACCCCCCCTTCATTTTCAAGTCCCCAAGCTGGGACCCCCCCACGTGTGTTGTGTCCCCCCCCAAAAAAAATTATGGCATTAAAACCTGCGTGAGGAGCATGAGAATAAGTTGGGAGCAAAGCGGGGGGGGGGGGACAGAAAACATTTTTTTGGGGGGGGGGGGCTGCAACCACAGCACCAGGGCTGGTGATGCTGCAGGGGGGGACCCTGGTGACGTGGGGGGGTGTGGACACGACCCTCCTGTCCCCCCCCCCCCCCCCCATGACCCTTCTTGCCATAACCCCCCCCCCCCCAAAAAAGCATCCTGCCCCTCCCTGTGCTGCACCCCACTGCGGGGGAAATCCCGCTGGGTGCTGCGGGTGCTTCGGGCACCCCCTTTCCCCCCCCCTTGTACCCCCCCCATCCAAAAGGGTCTCTCCCCATAGCCCCCACCCCACAGCCGCTATGGGGCGGGGGCTCCCTTGGGTGCCCCCCCCGGCCGAGCGTCTGCAGCGGCCGAGGATGAGCGCGGCGGCCTTCGTCACCGCAGCCCCCCCCCCCTCCATCCCCCCAGCGTGTCGCAGGGCAATTAGCGGCGCTGGGGGGTACGCGGCGTTAATTAGTTAATCATTAGGCACTCTTTTTGGGGGGGGGGGGACCGGGAACGCCGCTCACGGGGTCAGGCTGGGAGTCGCAAAGTGCCGGGAGGTTTTTCTAGAAAACATTGTTTTTTTGGGGTGATTTTTTCTTTTTTTATTATTATTTTTTTCTTTTTTTTTTTTTTTTGGGGGGGGGGGGGCGCGAAGGGATTAAATCATAAAAGCGGAGGTTGGAGGTCGAGGCTTTCGGCCAGGCCGGGGTAGGAGGCGGCGAGGCCGCTCGTCCTCCCTAGGGGGTTGAGAGGGGACCGCTGATGCTCGGGGACCCCCCCCCACGGTGTCCCCAAAAAGATGGAGAGGGGCTGGCGGCCCCCCCAGCCCCCCCCCCCCGGCCGAGGGTGTCAGCAGCGAGCAGGCAGCTTGCCCGAGGAGCTCTAATTAATAACCCCGTGACAGATTGCACAGGCCTTCGGCCAGGCCGCGTTTAACCCCCTACTCCCACCGCCGCCGCCACGATCCTCTCCCCCCCCCGCTGCCTCCCACGGGGCACGAAGCATCCTCACGGACCCCCCCCCGGCAGCTTTTTGGCTTTTGGGGGTGCTCCCGGCGCCGCACGAAGCCCGGGGTGGCGGTGGGAGCATCGCTGCCAATTTGGGGCTCGGCGGCTGAATTATGCCCCGAGCCCTCCGTGAAGAATTTAGGAGCGAGGGGGGGTCCCAGGGAACGTGGGTTGTGGATGTTCCCTGTGGCATCAGGTTTTATGAAGTGCGTCACGGCACACCCCGGGGCGTTTTTTGGGGGGAGATGGATGCTTTTTGGGGACGCTCCCTGCTCGGGGATGCTCCGCGGGGCCGCTGCTCGCCCATGGGTGCCAGCCAAGCGCTCCCTTCGCCTCCTTCTGCCGCCGTTCGGGATCGGGGCGACTTCACAGCGCCGCCGGCTGCTCTCTCCCCGGGATTTGGCCACGGCCGTGCCCAATAAATCCCTTCCCGGGGGAGCCCCCGAGCTCAAAGCGCTGCGTGAGAAGCCAGGCAGCGTCCCTCGGCTTGTTGCAGGCGACGGGGTCATTTATCTCCGCCCGGCTCGGCGAGGAGGAAGCCGCTTTGGAGAGAGAGAGCTGAGCTCGCAGTCGATTTTCATAATTAATAATTCTGATTTACGCATGAAACGCGAAATGGCCCGGCACGACGAAACGCCGCTTTGTGGCGTGAATAAATCAGGGGAATCTCCCCCTTCGGCTTCCTGCCTTAAAATTGGGAGGGGGAGGGAAGAAAAGGGAATAAACGCCCTGGCTGGAAGGCCAAGAGCAGGAGGGCGAGCTGCTGACCCCCCCCTCTGTCCCGCAGACCCTATTCCAGAGCCCCGACGAGGGCTGGCAGGTTTACACCTCGGCACAAGCCCCCGATGGCAAATGCCTCTGCACCGCCGTCATCCCCGTGCAGGGCTCCTGCTCCCGCGACCTGCGCAGCCACCAGCTCCGCCAGCTGACCGAGAAGGTAAAAAAATTCCCCGTCGTTACATGGGGTTTCTTTTTGGGGTGGGGATTTGCTGCCCTGGAACAGCACCTGGGTGCGGGGTGGGCTGCGGTGGGCGCATCCCTTCCCCTGGAGCAAGGATGCTGGCGGTGATGCTCGCCCTTGGCATCCTTGGTGCTCCTCCAGGCAGCCAGGCGCAGTCGTAGGGTGGCTGGGAGGGACTTCCAAGGAGGAATCATCCAAAAAAAAAAAAAAGGAAAAAAAAAAAAAAAAAGCAGCAGAAGCCATCAATCAGCTCCTCTCTCCCCAAACCGACCCCGTGCGGTGGGACTGGGGCCGCGCGCGCCACCAGCCCGATTAAAGTTTGATCACAGCTCGCTGCGAAACGCCTCCCGAGCGGCTCCCATCAGAGGCGGCCCCGTAAATGCCAGCGCTAATAAATAAATAAGCGTTTGAGGAACACGGCCACGGCCGCGGCGTTTGAAAGCGTGGAAATGGAATAATTTTGCCGGCTGCGGCGGATCAAATTAAAGAATGAAAGCTCGTAGGGCGGGCTGGGAAACGTGGGCTCGGGTGGTTTTTTTTTTTAAAAAAAACACACAAATATCAGCTGAAGCGGGATGAGTAAAAGGTATTGCTTTATGCATTCGAGCTGCAGAGGGAAAATTGGTTTTGCAAACGTTTGCGCGAGCAGTGGAGCGGGAGCAGGGATGGGGACGCCAGGACGACGTCCGTGGGAAGATTCGGGTGCATACGGGCACCGAGCTGAATTACCCTAATTAGCAAGGCGGATTGGGTCCCTGGTAATTAACTCCCCGTCCCACCACGCAGGTGCAGAACATCTCCCAGTCCATGGAGGTGTTGGACCTGCGGACCTACCGGGACCTGCAGTACGTGCGCAACACCGAGGCGCTGATGAAGGGCTTGGACTCCAGGCTGCGCGTGGCCGCTGAGAGCCAGAAGAGCCTCAACGCCAAGAGCTTCCAGGTGAGCCCGACACCCTTGGGTGCTGCTGGGGGTGGCTGCAGGGGCTGAGTGCACGGCGCTGCAGGGTGGGTGTGTGGCCTGGGGGGGTCGTCGATGGTGGTGGGCTCAGATTGTGAGCGCAGAGGCCAGCACGAGCATCCTCGTGGGGGTCCGGGTGTGTCAGCATCCCCGTGGGGGTCCCAAAAGTGAGCATCCCTTTGGCGATCCCAAACCGAGCATCCCTGCAGGGATCCCAGAACCGAGCATCCCCGTGGTGGTCCCGAAACTGAGCATCCTCCTGGTGGTCCCATAGCCGAGCATCCCTGCGGTGATCCCAAACCGAGCATCCCCGTGGTGATGCCGCGATGCCACGTGGCCAGGACGGCCGTGACGGCCAACTCCCAGCCCAGCCAGCCGCAACGAGTCACCTTTAATTAAACGGCCACCTTTAATTAAATGCAACGCTGCTCTTCCCCAGCCAAGGCCCGATTCCCACCTGGCGAGGGGCAGCTGCGAGCGCCGGGTGCCAACAGCTGCAGCCCACACGCCGATGCCGCCGGCCCCGCGCCCCTCCAAATCCCATTTTGGGATTATTTGGGTTTATTTTGGGAACCTCTTGGCTTCATCCTGACAGCTAAGGCGTGTTTCTGCCTCGGGAGCGGCTGCTTCTTGGCACTGAATGTGGCCGGAGGAGGCTCAGGGCCCTGCCAGTTGCAGGGGCGAGGCATTGATTAAACACCGGGGCTGCAGCAAAGCTCGCCGGTTTAATTGCTGCAGGAGGTGTTGGCCCCCAGACCGGGATGTGATCCTGCCCTAAAATGACAGGCAAGGAGGGAGAAAAGGCACAGGGAAACCAAGTCATTGCCTGGCCGAGGTCAAAGCGCCCTCAACCTTCTCCTTGGGCTAAAATAAGCAGATTTTTTTACATCTCTGACCTGGTGGAGGGGGGAAATTCTGCTCCCATTCCTGCATCCCTCGCTGCGTGCAGCATCTGTGCATGCTCCCACCCTGTGCGTGCAGTGACAATTAATTTCCACCCACCCAAGCGAATTTTTGGGGTGAACCGGGGGCTGTCCCGACAGCCAGACATCACGGGGCAAGCACAGCCTTAATTTAAGGAGTGTTTCTCTTTTTTTTTTTGTTGTTTTTGTCCCCCTAAGCAGGAGCTCAAGGACAAGATGACGGAGCTGCTGCCGCTGCTGCCCGTGCTGGACCAGTACAAGGCGGACACGCGGCTGATCGTGCACCTGAAGGAGGAGGTGAGGAACCTCTCCGGGAGCCTGCTGGCCATCCAGGAGGAGATGGGCGCCTACGACTACGAGGAGCTGCAGCAGCGGGTGCTGATGCTGGAGGCACGGCTGCACGCCTGCATGCAGAAACTGGGTACGGCGGCATCCCAGAGCTCACCAGTCCCATGGGATGCTCCTGCTTGGAGGGGGTTTCCTAGGGGGAATTTTGGGTGGGGGGATTCTCCCAGCCCCGGTGACAGCAGTGTCCCCTTCCTGGTTCATCCCATACCCAGCTCCCCCTTTTGGCAGCTTCCCATCCCTCTGCCCCATCCCTGTATCCCTGCCGAGCTCCGGTTCCTGCTGCGGGATGCCCTGGGAAGCTGGGGAAGCCGCAGCCCCCACGTGTCCCCCCCTCATAACCCCGCTCCCTGTCCCCCTCCCCAGGCTGCGGGAAGCTGACGGGCGTCAGCAACCCCATCACCATCCGCGCGTCGGGCTCCCGCTTCGGGTCGTGGATGACCGACACGATGACGCCCAGCGCCGACAGCCGGGTGAGTGCCGGGGACACCCCCGGGGACACCCCCGGGGACAGACCCACCTGGGCTTCCCGTGGCTCCAGCATGGGTCTTTTGTGGGTGTCTTACCCCAAAAACCCTCCAAGCCCCAGCAGAGGGGGGTTTCGAAGTGGTCAGCCTCCAGCTCGGCAGGGTTGGAGTTGAAGTTTTGCAGAACTCCTGCACGCAATTTGGGGTGCACGCTGCCTGTGCGCCCGTGGTGCAAGCTGCCTGGTGTGCAACACCCCTCGGTGCATGCTCTCTGGGGTGCACGCTGCCCGGGCACTCAGGATACACGCTTTTTGGGTTGTGCATGCTTTTTGGGGTGCACACCTGTGGTGCACGCTCTCTGGGGTGCACACAAGCTCTCCAAGCTGCATGCTACCTGGGGTACACCTGCATGCCCCCACTCTCTGGGACGCATTCCCCCTGGTGCATGCTCTCAGGGGTGCACGCCCCCTGTTGCATGCTCTTCAGGGCACAAGCCCTCTGCAACGTTGCTTGCAGGACACGTGCTGCCTCCACGGATCGCCACCAAGTGCTAGTGCAGGGAACGGGGCCGTGCAAGGTGCAGAGGGGCCGTGCAAGGTGCAGAGGGGCCGTGCAAGGTGCAGGGGGTCCGTGCAAGGTGCAGGGGGTCCGTGCAAGGTGCAGGGGGTCTGTGCAAGGTGCAGAGGGGCCATGCAAGGTGCAGGGGGTCCGTGCAAGGTTCAGGGGGTCCGTGCAAGGTACAGAGGGGTCGTGCAAGGTTCAGGAGATCCGTGCAAGGTGCAGAGGGGCCATGCAAGGTGCAGGGGGTCTGTGCAAGGTGCAGAGGGGCCCTGCAAGGTGCAGGGGGTGCCATGCACATCCTACAGCCCACCCCATCATCTCGAGGCCAGGCGTTTGGGCCGCTCACCCCTCACCCTCTCCCGCTTCAGGTCTGGTACATGGACGGCTACTACAAGGGCCGGCGCGTGCTGGAGTTTCGGACGCTGAACGACTTCGTCACGGGGCAGAACTTCGTGCAGCACCTCCTGCCGCACCCCTGGGCCGGCACGGGCCACGTGGTCTTCAACGGGTCCCTCTACTACAACAAATACCAGAGCAACGTGGCCGTCAAGTACCATTTCCGCTCGCGCAGCGTGCTGGTGCAGCGCAGCCTGGCCGGCGCCGGCTACAACAACACCTTCCCCTACTCCTGGGGGGGCTTCTCCGACATCGACTTCATGGTGGACGAGAGCGGGCTCTGGGCCGTCTACACCACCAACCAGAACGCCGGCAACATCGTGGTGAGCCGCGTGGACCCGCAGACGCTGGAGGTGCTGCGCAGCTGGGACACGGGGTACCCCAAGCGCAGCGCCGGCGAGTCCTTCATCATCTGCGGCACGCTCTACGTCACCAACTCCCACCTGGCCGGCGCCAAGATTTACTTTGCCTACTACACAAACACTTCCAGCTACGAGTACACGGATATTCCCTTCCACAACCAGTACTCCCACATATCCATGCTGGACTACAACCCGCGGGAGAGGGTGCTCTACACCTGGAACAACGGCCACCAGGTCATCTACAACGTCACGCTCTTCCACGTCATAAAGACGTCGGGCGAGCTGTGACCCCGCGCCGGACTCCTCCGCTCACCCCGTTCCTGCTCTTTATTTTTCTACGCCTCTCTCGGGGACGGAGCCTTCCTCCTCCTCCTCTTCTTCGATGATTTTTTTTTTTTTTTTTTTTACATTTCTTTGGTTTCTCCCCGCGGTTCATGGCGCATGGATCTCGTCTGCCTTCATTTGAGCTCGCCTTGGTTGGTTCTGTTTTTTTTTTTCTTTTTCCCCTGATTTTCTTTATTTTGACGGCAAATAAAAGCAGTCTCTTTGACATTTGACGAGGCTCGTGCTTTTATTATTATTATTATTATTTTTTCCCCCGCTCTTTTTATGATCTGGCGCTCAGCAGCTCGGTTGTCTCTCCTGCGCCCCCTCTGCAGCCGGCTGCGCTCCTCCAGATGTGCCGGAGCCGTTGTTTACGGGCATGTTTAATGCATGCGGGTGCGGCGCCGGGGAAATGACAGCAGAGCCGAGCAAGGCAAGAGGAAGGGAAAATGCAGCACAGCTGCGGCGAGCGGCTGGAGCAGGCGCTGCAAGGGCAGCGAGCCCCAAAACGGGCACCCAGAGGGGTCGGGGCGACAGGAACCTGGCCCCTGGGTGGGGGGGAAGGATGGAGGGGATGGGATGGAGAGGTTCAGGGGATGGAGAGGTTCAGGGGATGGAGGGGATGGGGAAGATGAGGGGATGGAGAGGGATGGAGGGGGTTCAGGGGATGGAGAGGTTCAGGGGGTGAAGGGACAGAGGGGATGGAGGGGTTCAGGGGTTGGAGGGGCTCAGGGGATGGAGGAGGTGGAGCAGATGAAGAGATGAGAGGATGGAGAAGATGAAGGAGTGGAGGGGATGGAGAAGATGAAGGGCTGGAGGAGTTGGGGATGGAGGGGATGGAAATGATGGTGAGGATGGTGGAGATGGAGAGGAGGAAGGGGAGGAAGAAGATGGAGGAGACAGAGTGGGTGGAAGGAAGGAAAGGATGGAGAGGACGGAGGAGGTGGGACAGAGGGGGTGGTGGTGACAGCGAGGCCAAAGAGGTGAGGGACAGGAGGACCTGTGGGTGGAGGTGGCAGAGGGGCCAGGGTTGTCACCAGGCCTTGGCAGGAATCCCCCCAACCTGGCAAACCTCCAGGGGTGGATTTGGGCACAGCCCAGCCCGCTCCAACCTCGATGATCAGTTTGTTGTGTGGGGGCTGCAGCTTGGGCAGGGGGGAACCAGCTTGGGCGGGGGGAACCAGCAGCCCTGGGAGCTTCACATAACGAAATTGGGGCGACCAAGGGGTTCGGAGGTGGGCAGACCCCCCCCTTGTGCACCCCTTCTGCAGCGCATCATTGGCACCGGGGTGCTCCGGGTCTGGGGGCTGCCCCCCAGCAGCGCCTCTGCCCCAGCCCCAGTGATGGGGATGCGAGTGGGGGCTCAGCCAAGTCCCCCTCCAGCCCCATTTGGCGCCGTGGCTCGAGGCTCGCTCATGCAGGGACTTTAATTTGCTGCCGGGGCCGGCGGCCAAGAGCGAGGCACGACCCTGGCACGGGCAGGGCGGGCATCGAGCAGAGCCAGGGGAGGAAGAGGAGGAGGAGGAGGAGGAGGAGGACGGGGCTCGGCCCCGTGTGTGATGCACAAGCGCCCGGCTGCTGGCTCCAGGCAGCGGATGGCAAATCCCCTGCAAGGGTGATTTAGCAATTAATGCCTGAGCAAGGCTCCCCGCCTCGGTGAGGCCGTATCCAAGCGACCCGCGGGCCGCAGACATCAATGCGGGGCCGGGCTGCAGCACGGCTGCTGCGAGGAGCCCTCGTTTGTCAGCAGCAGCTTCCAGCAGCGCCGGGGGCTTTTCTCCAGGCTGCTGAGAGCGGGGCTCAGCAAGGAGTGCAAGCCCCATCCCATCCCAATTGCCTTCCCCTTCCCCTCCTCATCCCATTCCCATCCTTATCTTGACCCCATTCCTCTCACCGTCCCCATCCCATATCCATTCCATCCCCTCCTCCCTATCCCCATCCCCATCCCCTGCCCATCCCATCTCAATTCAATCCTCATCCCTACCTCTGTCCCATCCCATCGACACCCCATCCCATCCTATTCCGTCTGTAATCCCCATCCACTCCCATATCCACATCTCGTCCCTGTCTCCATCCCCATCTCTTTCCCTATCCCCACCCCATAGACATTCCCATCCCCATTGCATCATCATCCCTGTCCCTATCCTCACCCCCATCCCATTCCTATGCCCATCCCATCCCATCCTACCCCATCTCATCCTCATCCCATCCCAATCCCATCCCCATCCCATCCCCATCCCATCCCCATCCTCATCCCAATAACATCCCATCCCCATCCCATCCCCATCCCCATCCCCATCCCATCCCCATCCTCATCCTCATCACAATCCCATCCCATCCTCATCCCATCCCCATCTCATCCCATCCCATCCCATCCCAATCCCATCCCCATCCTCATCCCATCCCCATCCCATCCAATCCCATCCCATCCCAATCCCATCCCCATTCTCATCCTGTCCCAATCCCATCCCATCCCCATCCTCATCCCAATCCCATCCCATCCCATCCCATCCCACAGCCCCAGCCCCTTCTCCCCAAATTCCCTTCCCCTTCTCCATGACCACCCCCAACCTCCAAACCCAGCACAGATTCTCCTCCTCCGAGGCCACAAAACGCCCCCGAGCCCGACGGCTCGCTAACGAAGATTAATGGGGTGAGCGAAAGCTCTGGGGGACAGCGAGGGCAGCGTGCCCTTATCCCCGCCACCAGCACCTGGGGGCACGCATCCTGAATCGCTCAGCATCGCGTGTGCCCCCCCCCAGCACTCGGGGCCGAGCCGGTGGCCCCGTGGGAGCGGAGGCGACGCGGCGAGTGCTGCAGTGCAGCTGCCGGTGACGGCGCCTTGGCTCGGGGAGAAAAACGCTGCCTTGCCTCCGCGCCGTCGGAACGGCTGCGAATGGGGAAGAAGGGGGGGAGGGGGGGAAAAAAAAAAAAAAAAAAAATAAATAAATAAATAAACCGAACGCAGGGTGTTTAATAACCTGACACGTGGAGAAAGCCTGCTGGAAAGCAGCCTGACGCCCTGCCCGAAATCACTCATCCTGCAGGCTGGGTTTTTCCAGCCGATTGTGATTCCTGCGAAGGCGCAGCCCGGCCGGGAGGCGCATTGGTTATTCCGCTCCCATCCCAGCTGGGGACTCAGCACCACGCTGGGCATTTTCCCCCGATATTTCCCCCAATAATAGGATGGTTTCTTCACTCCCCCCCTCCAATGCATACAAAAAGTGCCCCAAAACCACCAAAACCTCCCCGGAATGGCTACGAGGGATGCGAAGGTGGCGTCCCAAGGCTCGCCAGGCACCAGCCCTCCCGTTACTAACGAGCTTCGTCATTAAGCGTCAGCAGATCCACACCCCCGCGCCCGCCCGAGCCGGGGATTCGGCGCTAATCATGTTTACTGCAGAGACTTATTGTTGTGTTCGCAGCCGCCGCTCCCGTCACGGCCCGCCGGGGACTTTCCCCCGAAACGAAAGGCAGCGGGAGCTCGATAATTGAGGCTTATTTATGGAAGGGAAGCGGGGAGCAGAGGGAGCTAAAACCGGCCACCGAAAAAAAAACGAGCGCCGGGCTCCGCTCCACCAGCCTCCGGCGCGTTGAGATTTACACCTCAGCCTCCCCACGGGACCTCCCCGCTCCCCGCTCCGGGCTTTTAGCATCCATTGGGAGCGGGAGATGCGGCCCCGGGTGGATTTATGGCCGCTGGAGATAGCGGCGAGGTCGGGGGCTGCTGCTGGAGGAAGCCATCCATCAGCAGCCTCCATCCTCCCCGGGTGAGGCCGGGCCTCCCACCAGCACCACCCCGCTGGTGGGCAACTGGTCGGGGCTGGGCGCCGTGGCTCAAACAGGCAGCGAGTCCAAGAGTAGTGTGCACGGACATTTTGTCCATAATGCACGGAGCTGCAGCCTAAATTGTGTCGTTAGATGGGGATGGGGTTGGGGGAGGAATTGGGATGGGTTGGGGTTGGGGTTGGGATTGGGGTTGGGATGGGGTTGGGGTTGGGATGGAGTTGGGGTTGAGGTTGGGATTGGGGTTGGGATGGGATAGGGATGGAGTTGGGGTTGGGATGAGATGGGGATGGGATGGGGATAGGATTGGGATTGGGATGGGGATGGAGTTGGGGTTGGGATGGGGTTGGGATGGGGTTGGGGTTGGGACAGGATGGGATAGGGATGGAGTTGGGGTTGGGATGGGGATGGGGTTGGGATGGGGATAGGATTGGGATTGGGATGGGATGGGGATGGAGTTGGGGTTGGGATGGGGATGGAGTTGGGATGAGGATGGGATTGGGATGGATTGGGGATGAAGTTGAGGTTGGGATTGGGATGGGATCAGGATGGCGTTGGGATTGGGATTGGGATGGGGATGGAGTTGAGGCTGGGATTGGGATGGGATGGGGATGGAGTTGGGATTGGGGTGCGAATGGGGATGGAGATGGGGTTAGGATGGGGTTTGGGGTGGGGTTGAGATGGGGATAGGGTTGTGTTGGGGATGGGATGGGAATGGGATGGGAATAGGGACAGGGATGGGGTCGGGATGGGAATAGGGCTGGGAATGGAGATGTGGATAGGATGGAGATAGGGATGAGGATTGGGATTGGGAAAGGGGTGGGGATGCCATGGAGCAGCCAGCATCTACCTCTTACCCCTACACCCCATCAACACACCCCAGAGCCCCCCAAAACCTCCCACCCCCCAACCCTTGGGCAGCCTGCCCCTTTAATATTTAATGTGAGATTAAAGCCAAACCTAGGGGGATTTTTTTTTTTTTTTTTTTAATTCCAGTGTATCACGAAATGAGCTATGAATAAAACTTAACTTGGGCAGAAGAGGATTTATTTATGAGTTTCAGCTGAAATTTGCTCCGCCAGGGCCCCGAGCGGAGCAGGCAGGAATACAGATGAGCTCCTGCTTCCAGCAATGCCAGCCAGCAGCTGGGGAAGCTGCAGGTATAAATTTTACCTCCGCCTTCCTCCCTCCCTCCTTCCCCATATCCCGGCCCCGACGCCTGCTTTTTGTCTTTTATTTGGATTATTCCGGCGCTGTTTGCTCTCCGAGGAAATTACAGTCGGGAAGCTCGGGGGCTCCTCGTGGATGCTCCTCGTGCCCCCACAGGGCAAAAGCCACCTCCACAATGGGGTTTTTTCCCCCATTTCCCCCAAATCGAGCCCCCCGTCCTCACAGAATGAGCACCCCAAGGCTGAGCATGCCCCCCCCCAATCAGGAAAACCAATTTACTTCCACCTTTAATTAATTAGCTCGAGCTAATGAAAGCATCGCATTTCCACAAAGACCCCGGATCCCAGGGTCCAGCCCGGCATCGCAGCAATATTTGGAAATTAAACCGATAAATAATAGATGCTCCCCGTTAATGAACTGATTTTTAAATGGAGATCCTTTATTTATTTATTTATTTTAAATTTGCGACTTTTCTGCTCTCAGGAAAGTCATTAGCACCTGCCTGGGAGCAGAATTAAGTCGGAGAGCAGTAATCGATTCCTTTTATTAGCAAATTGCGAGGCGCTTTAATATTTATTGGCTTATTGTTTGGGAATCATCTGGGAGGAAAATGCCCCTCTCCCCCTCTGAATCCCACGCAAAGTTTCGAGAATTAAATTTATTAGGGGTATAAATTTATAATGGCTTAACTCGCTACACAGATGGAATATATATCGCTAATGTAATTTTCCAAACCAGTGATGAGCGTGTCTGAGGGATTTTTTACGGCAAAGTAATACAGTCTAATATATTGCAGAACAGCAAAATATATTAGATATGTATATGAAACACATCCAAAAAAAAAAAAAAAAAAAAAAAGGGATGATGGATTGTGCTGTGCTGCACCCAAAGTGCCGGGGATGCTGCTTGGCTGAGATGCTCGGCGCCCACGGAGACTGCGTGGGGACAGCAGCAGCCAAAGCACGGGGTGGGGGAGATGCTGATCCCCCCCCCCAGGATCCCGAGTGGTCCCTAAAGTGTCCCGGGACCCCCAAACCTCAGCCCTTGGCTTTCTGCCTCTCTCCTGCTGCTCCTCCGAAGCCGGTGCCTTCCTCCCGCAGCCCGAAATGGCCTCGTTATGCCAAGGAGCTCATTTAAGCGAGGCCAATTTCAGTCCCTGGCATGTCTAAATGAGCTGGGCTGCTTCCCTCTCCTCCTCGCTTCCCAAGGTTAGCGTGCATGAGTGGCTCTGGAAAAAAAAAAAAAAAAAAAAGGAGGAAAGAGAGAAAAAAAAAAAAAGACAAACAGGGTCTAATTGGCGTAATGGGGGCTAATTGGTTTCCAAAAGCCGCCTCTCCCCTGACCCAAGGAATTGGCATTGCCTGAACAACACCAGCAGCCTGCTCTCCCGTGGGGACCGCGCTTCAGCGTCTCCTCCTGGGGGCACCAGCAGCACCCAAAGGTGCGAGGCTGGGTGCTAGGGGGAGGCTGCTGATCCCAGCACTGAGCTCTCGCCTGCTTGCAGCCTCCCAACCACCCGGCCTTCCTCCTCCCTCCCTCCCTCCTTCTCCCTTCCCTTCCCTCCCTCCTTCCATCCCTCTTTCCTTCCATCCTGCATCCGTCCTTCCTTCTTTCTCCCTTTCCTTCCTTCCTTTCCTCCTTCCCTTCTTCTATTCCTCCCTCCCTCCCTCCTTCCTTCCATCCTTCCTTTTCTCTTTCCATCTGTCCTTCCTTCCATTCATCCCTCTCTCCTTCTCCCCTTCCTTCCTTCCTTTCCTCCTTTGCTCCTTCCATCTCTTTCCATCCCTCCTTCCTTCTCTCCTTTCCTTCCTCCATCCCTCCCTCTTCCATTTCTTTCCTTCCTGCCTTCCCTTCCTCCTCCCATCCTTCCCTCCCTCCTTCTTCTATCCATCCTTTCTTCTATCCATCCTTCCCTCCATCCATCTCTCCCTCTTTCCCTCTATCCATCTCTCCTTCCTTCCTTCCCTTCCTCCTTTACTCCTTCCATCTCTTTCCATCCCTCCTTCCTTCCCTCCTTTCCTTCCTCCATCCATTCCTCTCTCCTTCTCCCTTTTCTTTCTTTCTTTCTTTCTTCCTTTCTTTCTTCCTTCCTTTCTTCCTTCCTTTTCTTTCTCCCTTCCTTCTATTGCTCCCTGCCTGCCCAGCAGAGCCCAGACCCCCCTAATCACCCCCCCGGCCCCTCCTACCCCCCCGCAGCTGGGGCGGCCCCAGCCCTATATCAGCAGCAGCTGCCCCCCTCCAGCAGCCCCTGCCTGCCCCCACTGCCCCTCCAGCCCCAAAATGCAGCAGGCCGAGAGCAGTGCTCGTCCCTTCAAGCAGAGGAAGAGCCTGGGTGGGTCCCTGGGGGGGGGTGGAGGATGAGGATGAGGAGGATGAAGGATGGGGATGGGGATGGGGGTGGGTGGTGCTGTGCTCACTGCTCCCCCCTTTTTCTCCCGCAGCCACCAGGATGCACGAGGTGACGGAGATCCGCATCAAGTACCCCAACAAGATCCCGGTGAGGGCTGCGCCCCACTCCCTTCCCACCCCCCAAAATGAGCCTGGGGGCTCTTCCCCAAACCTCAGCATCCCAAATGAGTCCCCAGTGTCCCCCTCCAGGACCTTGAGCACCCCCAGGGGTGGCACCTTCTCCCCCCAGGAGCAGCTTCAAAGACCAACTCTGCTTCCCTGCGCCCCCCCTGCAAGTCCCTGAGCCCCCCAGCCCCTGTCTCGTCCCCCCCAGCCTCTTCTCCCTGCTGCAGGTGGTGGTGGAGCGCTACCAGAAGGAGAAGAACCTCCCCCCCTTGAGCAGGACCAAATTCCTGGTGTCCCAGGACCTGCCCCTGGCCCAGTTCGCCGTCACCCTGCGGTAAGCGACGAGGGACACGGAGGGGTCTGGGGGCTTATTTGGGTGTGGGGGGGGGCATCGACACCCCCATCTGGATGCAGCTGATCCTGCAAAACCCAACTTGGAAGCTGCTGCTTCAGGCATTTGCCCCAGCGGGCAGGCCTTGATTAGCCTCAGCCTGATGCAATTAGCCTCTTGCAATTAGCTGAGAGCGTTTGCTCGCCGACGTCTCCAACCTGCCCCAGCCCTGCAAGCGAGCAGCATCTGGCCACGAGCTTGGGACCCCCCCCCCTCCGTGCTGTGCCCCATCTGCTCGGGCTCTAGGAGGCTGGGGGAGGATGCGGGTGAGCTCTGCACCTCTCCTCCGGGTGGTTTTTTGGGGTCCTGCCCCCGCCAATCCCCCGCAAAACTCACCCCGTGCCTCCCCTCCCCTTGCCAGGTCGCGTCTCTGCCTGGCCTCCTCGCAGACCCTCTACCTGCTGGTGAACAACAGGGGGCTGCCCAACATGACCGTCACGATGCAGGAGCTGTATCGCGACAACAAGGACGAGGACGGCTTCCTCTACCTCACCTACGCCTCCCAGGAGATGTTTGGGGGGCTCCTTCCCCCGCAGCCCCCATCCAGCCCCGACCTCACCCCCTCCCCGGCCGTGCTTTGATGGCCGTGGCTCTGTCCCGGTCCCAACCCCTTAATCTTTGGGATTTAGGCCCAAATCGCTCCCCTGGTGCAGCAGGGGCTGGTGCTGGCTCGCTCGGGGCCACGCAGAGGTTTTTCTTTTTTGGGGGGGGTTTTGTGCAAGGCTTTGCAGCCCAAGAGCCATGTGGAAACCTTGGGCTTCTCTAAGCCACTTTGCTCTCCTTAATAGGATCGGGGCTGAGGAGCTGGATGGGTTGTGGGGGTTTTGTGCTAAGCTGCTGCTGGAATAAAAGAGAAAGAGAGCGGGCTGGTTCCCCCGGTCATCAACCTGGCTTCATCCCTGTCTTTATTGGGGAGAAAACACAGAAAGGGGCAAGGATTTTGCTCCCCGCATCGGATATGGGGCAAAAGCAGCCCCTGGAGCAGCTCCCCATGTCCCTTCCCTGCTCAGAGCCTGGGGTTGAGCCCCCCATCATCCCCCCCAAGAGGGCACGGGGCAAAAAACTGCAGCAGAGCTTCAAACTGGGCTCAAATCTTGGCGTCGTGCTGTGAGTCAGGCACCGCCGGTGCTGCAAAGCGCTGCTTAAATATTTAAGGCTTCCCTGGCGAGAAAGTGCCTCGTCACCCTGGGTGAGTATTTCATGCACGTTTTACGGTGGAAAACGTTAATAAATAAGCTCTAAAATTAGCCGCCGCCAGCAGCAGGAGCTGGGTCCCTGATGTGGTGGGGGGTGACTCAGGTTTTACCCCCCCCTCCTCCTGCACAAGGATGGAGAGAAGGGGCTGGGGGCTGCCCCTTGGTGCCACCCAGGTCCCTCAAAGCCATCTCTGCCCCCCCCCAAGCAGTGCAGCACCCGAGTTTTTGGGATGGGACGAGGCATTTCCATGGATGCCAGCAGCTGGGGAAGTATTTTGGGGCACGGTTTGCCTCCTGAATTGCTTCAGGAAGCTGGCGCGGGGTGTTTTTGTTGCAAACAGGTATTTAATCCGTCAGCCTGCAGCTGATCCAGCCCAGCCCCAAACCCTGCTGAATAGGGAAGGGGCTGGCACACCTCGCAGTGTTTGCACACTCCTGTTAGCTCTTGGCATCCTGTAATTAAGGCCGGGAGCTCGTCAGGGCGAGGAGTCTGTTTTACCCACGTGTGTAGCTCCACGGGGCTGGCTCGGAGCACCCCAGCAGCTCCGTGCTGAACCACCTCGTGCGAGCACGCTGCTTTTTTCACCAGCAGCATCCCTCTGACACCTGAGACCTGCCTGGAAGCTTTCAGGCTAGGAGCAAAGCAAAAAAGCACCACGTGTGGTACGAGGGGGCTGGGGAGAGACCCCCCTTTTCCATCCATCCTCTCCTTCCCTCCCCTCATCAGAGCAGGATGGATGGAGCTGGCATTTGGGAGATGAAAGCGCATTCTTCACCGCTAGCGGGGAGAATTGCTTCCCAGAAAGCGTCTGCAACCAGGAGAGGCTGAAAGCAGGGAGGACCTGAGCTGCCTTGCAGCTGTGCTCCCCTGCAAATCCTCCCCCAACGCATCCATCCCCTCCTCACCGTGTTTTGTAGTGGTTGCAGAGGGATGGAGAGCCCTTCCCTGCCAGGAAAAACTCTCAGTTATCCAGGTGGAGCCGGTGCTCAGTTAAATCCAGCACCCTGGGAAGCCTCCAAACCCTCCTGCAGGGCTGCACGGTGTCCTGGATGCAAGCTGCTTGTGCACTTTTTGCACTAATTGCTGTTTGATTTTTGCACTGATTGCTGCCTGCAATTATTGATGGGTGCAGCCAGGAGAGAGCTCAGGGCCAGAGCACTGACACCTTGGGGGGGTCCCACTGCTGGCCACCAGCCCCTTCCCACCATGCGGGATGTGGTGCTACCCCCAGCACCCCCAGTTTGATTTGGGGAGGGGTTTCAGAGCACGGCAGCTGCTTGTCCCACGCCCTGCTGCTTGCTGAGAGGAGCCCCCAGCCCCTTTAACCCTCTTGTCCTGGCTTCAGGAAAAGGATGGGGTTGGGGAAGATGGGCAGTTCTGCTCAAAACGAAGGGGCATTTTAAGGGGAAGAGCTGCCTGGAATCCCGTTTCCCTTCCCAGAGTAATCCCAGGCTCCAGCTCCATCGCCCCCACCCTCCCTTCCCACTTCTTCCTTCCCAGCTGATGGCAAATCCCTCGCTCTGGCCCCGAGCTGTGCCAACCTCCCCGTTACAAAAACTCTCCTGTGGTTTAATCACTTTTCCCTGTGTGTTTGGAGCTTTTTTTGGTCCTGGTGTGCTCGGTGCAAAGCTGCTGCCAGCCCCGTAAGTGGGGAAATCCCTCCGGGGAGCAAACCACACGTGGAGGAGATGCCTCAGGATCCGCACTAGTGTTATCCATGGGGGGCTTTGGGCTCTCTACTCGCTCCAGATCCAAGCAGAGACATAAAGCGCTGAGGAGCCCAGTGAGGATTACCCAAAAGTGGCTGTTTATCCTATAAAAAGGCTCCTCGGAGGGATGGAGCAGCTCGGGGAACGCGGCACACAGGCGCTTGACTTCTTCCCATTACAAATCCCTGAATGGAAGCAGCTGGGAGATGGGTCCCCAGGGAAAAACCCTATGGTGGGTTTTCCTGGGGAAAAAAAGGCATTTTTAGGGCCAATGGGAGGCAACTGATGTGCCCCATGGGATGAGGAGCTGCAAAATGAGCATTTTGAAGGCATTTTGGCTGCTCTGGGTGGCCTCAAAGGGCACCCAAGGAGCATGGGTGCAGGTGGTGGGGGAACTTGGGTCCATCTCCATCACATCCTGCAAGGAGAGGGCAGCTTGTCCCCGGGGGGGGGGTGATGGATGGGGGGCAGCTCTGCCCCGTGCAGATGTGGCGATGCTAAAAGATGCCACCTGCCTTCTGCTTGGGCCGTCAGGAAAATAAAATAAAGCAACCAGCTCGGAAGGGGCTGCTGATGGACTTTTCGGCTGCTTCGTTTATGTTGCTGAATGCCATTTGTAATCGTAAGCTGTCCCTCCTCGCGCAAATATAATCACATATTTATTGCCAAGACAATTCTGAGTTAATTATAAGGCAACTAATTTTCTCAGCAGGGCCTTGCAGTGTTTGGGTGTGAAGGAGCCAGCTGTAACGCCGAGCACTTCTCCTCCCCGTTTCTTACACACAACGCAAGTTACTCAAGTTCCTAAAACAGAGCGAGAGAAACATGGGCCACCAATGCCCTTTTTGGGCTCAAATCCCTCAAAAAAAGGCGAGAGCAAGCTGGTGGCTGTGTCCTGAGGCCAAGCACCAGGTCCCACCTGCACCAGCTGGGCAGGATTTTGCCCCTTGCTCCTCATCAAGCTCCCTTCACAGCTGGTGTGTGGCTTCATCAGCAGGGCAACATCCCTGCTTGGGCTCTATGGGGTGGGAGAAGTGGCGTGCCTTGGGTTTATAAATCTGTCTTTCATCTCTGAAGACGCTGTTTGTGTGACAAACACTGCTCAGCACACTGGCTCCTGATTATACTCAGTTCCTTTTGTCTCACCCTTGAATAGATGTTTTCCATCCCAGCCGGGATAATGAAGCCATCTCCACATTGAGGTGATTAAGCCCTCGCTTACACCCGCTTCCTCTGCCTGCTTTCAGTCCCCATCCAAAATCTGGGGGCTCCTTCCATGGAGCATCTGCCTTGGGTTTCAACCCTGTGGCCACAAAGCGATGGAGAAGGCTCAAAGGCTCCTGCACCATCCACTGCCCCCCCAAACCCATTTTTCCTGCTGTCACTGGGGTGGGGGTGAGGCTGCTTGATGCATCAAAATAGCCCCAAATGGAAAAAAAATTAAACCCCAACCCCCCAGAAGAGGGTTTGCTGCCCGGTGGGACGTGGCACCTCTGCGCATTTTGCAGGGCTTGAACGGCTTTGAAGTGCTCAGCGAGCCCAGCCTCAACGTTTTCACTTCTTCGGAGCCATTTATTCCCCTTTATTTATCCTGGGATCCCCCAAGGCTCTTTAATTTCAGCGCTAAATCCAGCTTGATCCGGCAGCGGTGATATTTCCTGCCTGCATCCCTCCCCTCCTCATTACTCGATATTAAAAGCGGTTTCGCCGCAGTCACATCCCGCCCTATTTGTAACCCGCAGGAGGGAAATATTTCAGAGCCGAGCTGGCTGCACCCAGCCTGGCTCCTCGCCTGCACCCTGAGCATCGTAAGGCACCGAGCCTTTGGGGGATCGCAGGATTTTGCTCGCCCTTGGCCACCTCAGAGCTGGGTTTTGGCCGGCGCTGGCTCCCCAGCGGGATGAGGAAGGGCAATGATTCACCTTCCCGATCAGGCAATTAGCACCAGGTCTGCAGCTAATGAGCTGTCCTGGCTCGCTCCCGGGCAGAAGAAATGAAAGAGAGAAATAGGAAGCGCAGCGCTGCCCTCCCAGCACAGCCCTTTGAGGAGGGGGGGGGCTGGCAATTAGGGAAGGGCTGCGAGAGGCAGGGGCTGCAGGACCCCAGCGCCACCCCCAAAAGGATGCTCCAGGCGTGCAAGGGGGGGGATCCCTCGCAAATCCCTCCGCTTCCCAGCCCCAGCAGGTTTTTAGGATCGAGGGGGGACGATGCTGAAGGCACCTCGGTGGCGTTAATGCGACGAACTTCTCTAATCGACGCTCGTTTATGAAAAAAAAGCCTTCCAGGAACCCAGCCTCGTCTCTGGCTGCTCTATTAGCACCGATCGGCAGGCTGCCTCTCAAAATAAAGCCTTGGATGTGACCGGGGGGGGGTTGTGTGAACCCTTTTTCGGGTTGTTTTTTTTGCAGAGGTGAGAAAGGAGGCGCAGGAGGGCAGAGCAGGGGGGGGAGCAGCTCCATTAACACCGCTGCTAATTGCGTTCCTGCTGTGCAGCGCGAGAGCAGCCAAAAAACACAAATACATAGAAAAAATCGCTATTTTGCTCCACGATCCCGGCTTTGCCTGAATTCTCCCCATCGGCAGGGGCCCCCTTGGTGCCCAGTGATGGAGCAGAGGCCGGAGAGGGGACACGAGGACACCCAAACGCCAGCACCCACCCAGAGGAGCACCTGGGGGCTGCCTCTGACCCATCCCAAAAAGCACACGAAAAAAGACGAAGCGAGAAAAAGGAGGAGGAAGGGGAGCTGGAGAGGAAGAGGAGGCTCTTCCCAAGGACCAGGCTGCCTCAAACCTGCTCAGCTCCACCGCGAGCTCCATCACAGCCTCGTGCGTGAAGATGGAAACCCTGCCTGGCCCTGAAGCTTCAAATAATTCACCGCTTTCCCCGTCCGTCCCCCGAAACCGGCAGCGCTGCTTTGTTCAAATTAAAGATTTCCCCCGGGACCGCAACCTGGCTCCTGCTTTGCAGATTTACAGCTGCTGGAAAGGGATAAAAAAATGTGCTTTTTTTTTTTTTTTTTGGTGGCAAGTGCTCCCGGTAGGACTCCTTGATGTCTGGGTAATTTCGTTATCCGGGCACGAGGGGCCCCTTCCTTCTGCACTTGGCATAATAAATTCGCGGAGAGCAAGGGAGGACTTTTACCTTCTTACCCAGCGTCGGAGCGGGGGAAGGAGCAGGGAGGGAAGGGGATTCCCTCCACCAAGCAGCCCCGCAGCGAGGCCAGGTGGGAGGAACAGATCTTGGCAACAGCTGGACGGCCGCGAAGCTCGCCCTCTCTCCGCCGTCGCCTCCCGGTTATCTGCAGGCAAAGCAGCCAGACAAAACTCCAGCAAAATAAATAAATTCCTCCGATGCGAGGAGGAAGGAGCCTGGGGAACAACCTGAATTGCCCCTGCCCGAATCCAGCAAAAAGGGGAAATCCGTCCACTGAATCCGCCGGGGCTGAGTGGAGAATCAAGGTCGTGACTTTTTTTTTTTCCCCCATTCGTCGGGGGGGGGGATGCAATCACGCTGTGAATCCCCCGTTTAAAGCCACGCTTCGTGGCGTTGCAAAATCACAGAATCACAGAATTCCTAGGTTGGAAGAGACCTCAAAAAATGAAATGAAATGAAATGAAATGAAATAAAATAATAAAGTAAAATAAAATAAAATAAAATAAAATAAAATAAAATAAAATAAAATAAAATAATAAAATAAAATAAAATAATAAAATAAAATAAAAAATAAAATAAAATATAAAATAAAAGCATTAAATGCACTAAAATTGGAAGGGGACAAGGGGAGAGAGGCACCTGGCCAGAGGCAAAGCTGCTTCTGCCCACCAGGGCCTCATCCTGCCGGTGCACTCATTCTGCATTAGCAGCACATTCCCTGGAAGTAATAGCAGCCCCTCAGGTCATTAATATGGAAATGTATTCCCGCTCCACGGCAGCGAGATGTTTGTGCAGATTGGGAGCAGCTTGCTGAGCTTCGCCTCTGAATGCGTGGACATTAAAGCTTCCCCATTACAATGTTGATGATTTCTTCCCTTGTGATGAATAGCCTGCCATAAATAGACTCTGATTAATTGCGGCTGCACTTGGAGGGCTGGAAATGCATCATTTGCCGCTGTGGATTGGGATAATGGTCATCATCTGCCTTTGAGAGCCATTCAGCAGGAGAGGGCTCGGCTCTGCCGGGGAAGCCAGGTGGCTGCTCGCGAGTTTCTGCGCCAGACCCCCAGCTCCCAACAAAAGGCTCGGGTGCCTCGCCGCAGGCTGCCTGCGAGCTAATTGCAGCTCTTTCCACTCCTCGCTCTGATTTACCACCCCTGCTTCGGGCGCGGGCTGGCCGCTGGGAAGCAGAAGGGACCGCGCGTCCTGAGGAAAGGGGCAGATTTTGAGAACCGAGCCGCGAAGGGGACGGAGACGGGCGGAAAAATATTTTTATTTTTTTTCCCCTTAGCTTGCAGGAGCCACGAGGGCGTCCTCGCACGCTTGAATAAACCAGAGGGAAGGCACCCAAACCGCAGGGCACCCCGAGCTGCAGACGGAGCCGCGGGCACCGCGCCGTGCCCAAAAGCTGAACCCGCTCCGGGCAAAGCCGCCCCCCCCCACGAAAGGGCTGCCCCAAATTACACGAGGCAGGGAAGCAATGCCAAAAGGTCCCTCTCCAGCACGGGAGATGCTGAGCCCCCCTCCCAGCACCGCAGCAGCAGGCTGGATGCTCGGGGAGTTGCCATGGAAACCCGGGAGCTTTGGGATGCAGCTGAGCATCCTCACGGGGTGGGACGGTGCAGTGGGGCGCGGAGGGCTGCAGCCCCAAACTCAGCAGGGATTCGGGCAGCGGTGCTCCCTGCAAACAGGGGGGGAAAGCCGTTCCCCGCCTCGCCCACCGGGCTTCACTCCCTGCTCATTAACGGGGCTGAAATGAGCTCATTAGGCAGGGCTCGCAGCCCTGGGGTGCTGCTCCTGGACAACCCCGAAACAGCCGATGGGAGCAGGTTGGGTGACAGGTCCCAGCAGGGCAGAAACTCGCGGCTCAGGAAGGAGTAATAGGATTTTCCAGCTCTGCTGGCTCAGTGGAGGCAAACAAGGGCTCAGAGATTAAAGCCCGTAAGTGAATTATGGCAAGACAGCCCCGCTGCCGGGCCCACGGGGAGGGAGCTGAGGCAGCACGACGTGCCGGGACGGCCGCTTACTTGGGGTCTGTTTGTCCAACTTCAGCTTCAGCCGCTGGCTTTTCATGTCAGGGGGGTGAGCTACAGCAGGTTATCAGCGTCGTGCTTGATTTACTGCACCCAAACACCAAAGGCGCTGAAATAAATCGTGAGCTCTGCATAACGAGGTCATGAAGGGTGAAAAGCAGCAGACTGGGGCACGTCGAGGGCTGGATGCATCCCAGGGTGTGTTACTGCAGCGAACAGCAGGCGTGCAAACCGTCTCTGCTTTGCATTTCTCTCACTCCAGCTTCCAGCCCTTGCCTCTCACCCTGGCTTTTCTCTGCTGGCCTCAGAGCCACGGGGATGCTTGCCCAGGGGCTGGCGAAATCTCCTTTTCCTCCCCCAAAAGAACGATCCCTCCCGGCGCTGCAGGTTTCCAAATATTTGTTTGAAGGGACCGTGTTTAATGGGCCAACTGAAGAGCATAAAACCAGGCACTAATTGGCTCGGCGAAAAGCCGAGCTCCGGCCGTTCTGCAGCTCCCATCACTCCTGTCACTCGCCAGGGCTGACGAGGTGCAGCGTGATTCATCATTGCAGCCGGGGCTGTGAGAAGGAGGAAAAACAAACAAACAGCCCACTGGGCAAACCTGCTGCAAGCTGGGGAAGTTTCTGACTCATCTGGAATGACGAGGAACGGCGGCGGCGCTGCCTGCTGCGCTGGGACAGGTTTGTGCAAAGCTGCTCCCACCTCCAGGGCCGTTTTTCCAGCTCGTGGCTTCCCCACAGCAGCTCCCAGCAGGGCGAGGAGGCAGCAATCTGCAGGAGCAGAGCCCGGCTCCTATCCATGCCCAAACCTTTTGGAGGAAGGAGGTTTAATGCAGGAGCCTGGAACCGTGCACGGGAGCCGGGCAGCGCTACCCCACCCCAAAGCATCCCTGTGTAAATTCCAAAGCTGAGTAGCTGTCCCAGGCTCCTGCCATCCCAGCACGCAAGCACCAGGTCCTGCTGGCCCCACGTGCCTGATTTCCAGCCACAGGGAAGAAAATCCTCGGCCCTGCCACGGGATTTACCAGCACTGTGGCCACACACGCCTTCGAAGCACGTTGGGCTGGATCCAAATAACAACAGTGATGCTCAGTTCCCTGCCCGAATCCTATAGGAAGCAGAACTACGAGAAGGAAAGCAGCTGTGATGCATTTGGGGTGGAAAAACGGTTGCTTTTAAGAACAGTAATAATGAAAGAAATCAAAACAACACTTTTAAAAGCAAAAGGGGACGTTTGGCATCGCGCAAGGGCAAAAGGCTCCCTATACTCGCGGCCAGGTGCCCATGGGGAGGCAGGAGGGGGACAAGGAGCCCTCGCTCCACTGAAACCACTGGAGTCTTTGTCACATTTAAACATTCTTCAAGCCCTTTTGTGGAAACAGCGACCTGAATCCTCGCCCATGCTGCTGAACATGAATAAAGCATGCTCCCCATCCATTATAGAGCAGCCGGGCGGCACGCGGCGCCGCCGGCTCCCCGCTCGGGTCCTTCCCTGCTGCTCACGTGGGCAGAGACCAGAGGTGGTGAATGCCCCGAGGAATTCGGCCTCAGCTGCGTTTTGAAGGCCAGATTTCCCTCCCCTGCTCTCCAAGCAAGCAGCAGCCCCCTGTGACTTGCTGCTCTCTAATAATTCACCGCTGCAGGCACGGCTCCCACCCTTCCAGCATGAGTTTGCAAGCCTGGTAACGCCCTGTGAGCCTGGCTGGGCTGCGGTCTGTGTGTTTTGGGCTAAAATATAGGGAAAAAAAAACAAACATCTTGGTTCTCTCTAGCCCCTTTTGGAGGACGAGCCCGGTGCAGAACATCGCGTCCCTCCACGCTGTACCCGTGCATGCTCCCTGTCCCGTGCCCTCCAGCCTGGACAGCCAACGAGAGCTGGCTGTCCTTTAAGCTCCCTAAAAATAATTAGCAGGAAAGTTCATTACAGCAGGGCTAAATGCTCCGGCGGCGTCCTTGGAAGCTGCCAGCAGCTCTCCTGCAGCTGGCAGCGGGCGCGCACGCCGCTCGGCTGCCCAGACCCGTAATGAAGCGCGGGGGGGAGGCGCGCTCGGCAAATTAGATCCAGTTGATGATCCAATTAAGGGTTATGTTTGCAGAACTATCGGAAGCAAAAGACGCTCCCTGGGCGGACGCCACGCTGAGAGGCAGCTTGCACAAAATGGCCCTGCAGGGAGAGGCCTCTCGCTTCTTATTCGTTGCAACAGCTGCACCCAGAGGTCCGGGCGCCCTCCGAGCCAAAAACCGCGACCGGCTAACGAGGGCGACGGCTCCTTGCTGGAAGATTTGCAGTCCGAGCAGCACGTTTCCTCATCTGTAACAGATATAACAGCTCACGTAAGCAAAACGCGAGCGCACGCAGCAGGCGAACGAGCCTGAGCACACGCAGGTCCTCTCCGGGCCAGACTTTGCCTCCCCCAAAAGTCCTTGCACCATTTCCTTTGTCGGGGTTGAAGGAAAAACGTGTGGTGCCAGGAGGGGAAGGAGCGACCTGAATGTAAGGGATTAGCCAGGAAACCTAGCAGATTTGTTAACTGAATGCAGAGCAGCACCAGGGCAGCTGAGGAAGGGGAGGAGCGGGCTTCTGTGGATGCGAAGAAGAGGATTTTGCTGCACTTGTGACATTCCTGGGGAAAAGGATCCAAAGGATCAAGGTATTCGGGAAAAGGGATTAGATGGAGCCCAACAAAAACAACCAGAAAACGTGCACGCCTCAGCAGAGCTCCTCTGCCCCTCGGTTGTTTCGGAAAACCCAGCGATGTGCCAGCGAAGCCCTGGGAGCAGAGGCACCGAATCGAGCCCCCGAGCACGCAGCTCTACTGCTTTTATCCAGAAAAGGCGATTTTTGTCAAGCCTCCGTAAAAACCAAACTCGTTGGGATCGAACCACTCAGCAGCACAAGCAACGAGCGCCGTTTCAACACAGCCACCACCAGAACCTCACCCCAACGTGGCTGTTATCCCCTCAAGACTTGGAGCCACGAGCCCGGACCGTGCTCCGTGGTGTGCTCTCTGCATTCCCAGGGCAAATTTTGGGCTGATCCAAGCCCGATTCCCTCCCCAAACCCCTCTCCAAGGCTGGAAGCGGGGATCCCTGAGCCGGGCAGCCCCGCTTTAATTCTGGATACGAAGTGCCTGCTCTGCCTCCAACCCAGCTCTCGATCTCCTGGGATGTGACAGCCTCCTCCTGGAGAGCAACCAGAAGAAATCCCTCAAATGATCCTGCTGGAGAAGTGAAGGCTTCAAACGTGGCACAGTCACAAGCGGTTACCGTCAGCGTCACCGCCCCGGTGCCGGCATCCAAGGGCTCACACGCGCTCGGAGGACGGAGCCAGAGCCCCTGCAGGCCCAGGAGCCGCGCCGCTCACCCGTGACTCCCCCAGGAACGATGCTAGGAAGGGAAGAGCCCCGAATCCAGGCCACGACGGCGTGCCAAATCGGGTTACTGTATCACAGATGCTCGCCGAGCGCAGCAACAAGCGCGGGTTCCCCGGGGAAAGGGCAGGAGACCAAGGCAGCTCATGGTCTGTCACCCCTGTGAAGAGGAGAGCGGGCGCAAACGAGGCGAGGACGCGGCTGTTTCGGGATGGAGGAGCCGGGGGTTTTGCCACGGGGCTTTGGGAAACGTCGCTGCTGCTCCAGGCACATCCCTTTGGTCATCCCGAGCCTGTCCCAGCCCCTCCAAGCTGCTCCACGGCCACCCCAGCGCAGGAACGGTTGTTCCCTGCCCTCACCTCTCCATCTCCTGCTCCAAAGATCCAAGAGATGTGCAGACGGAGAGGAATCGCTGGCGAAAACAACGACAACCTGCAGAGGAAGGGCCTCGCCGAGCAGAAATGCCAATCCCCACCTGGAGCTGCAGGCCAGCAGCCCGTAAGCGAGGTATTGACCAGATCTTGCCCCGAACCCCTTTGGCTTTGACAGCTGCTTTGTTTTCAAGCGTATATATGGCAGTCCAAACCATGTTTTCAAGGATTTATCCCTCGTGGCATAAATCCCAAGGACATTTATTGTCTCTTGCTGCTTGGACACCGTTGGACAGCAGAGCCCCAGCGGCGTAACGCTTTAGGGAGCTCCCAGCAGTAGGAAATACCCCACAGCTGCTGCCTGCATGAGAAACCCCCCCCACCATGCACTTTTTAGAGGCCAGCTCCCTCTCACACAACCTCACAGAGCTCCTGCCCCATTACAACCCACCGGTAACATCTTCACCCTCACCCCAAAAAGCTCCCCCCCTCTCTCTCATGGCCACTGGTCCCAGTTTGAAAGCCTGTGCTGGGACCAGCACAGCACCAGCACCAACTGGGAAGCAAAAACCCCTGCAGCAGCAGAAAGGCTCTCGCCTGGTGCGTTTCCAGACAGAACTGCCACCTCCGCTCTCATTCATTTACCTTTGATCCTGCTTTCATGATACCGCGCGGTTATTTGAGGTAATTTCCCTTTTTAAGTCCTCACCTGCTTGTCACCCTGTGCTGGGTGTTTTTTTTTTTTTTTTTTGAAATCGATGCGTTGCTATGGAAACCAACTTTTATCTGAAGCACAAAAACCTTCAATTCCCCCAGCATAACCAGTGAGGGTAAAAGCAAAAGCAGAAACGCCGGTGATACTCGCGTGTTTGTTTTAGGTGAGCACGATAATTGCAGAGACGTTGCCTTTCCCCAGCTCTAAAATGGGAGCTCTCAGGAAAAAAGCACACCAAGGAGCCGTCGCGGCTGGTTTGGAAGGGGACACCTACGTTTGCAGAACTCGGGAGGGAAGGATCAGTTATCAAATTGCACTTTTAGTACTTTTTTTTCCACCCGAATTAGCAGCTTACGGCAGGATTTGAACAGTTCTTACAAAACGAGACAGCGACTCGACGCGAAGCGCGTGAACCCAACGCCAAGAGGGAATAAAGGATATTAGCTTACAGCTTAAGACAGAAATGTTGAGAAGTTTTTCTTAATACCACGCAAGCCACATTTCCATTTGAAGGATTAAAACAATCAGCATCAGCCAACTCAGCAGATATTGCAGAGGTTTTCATTTGCAGTGGGAGCGGCGAGAGCTCTACAGACAGAGGAGGAGAAATAATCAATACCAGAGCTCCTGAAATGTTTCATTGGAGAGGGCTTTATTTTCTGCTTACGAGAACTGGAACTTTACAGCCGGTTTGCATCGGACCAAAGCTGGGATTTCATTTTTTCTTTCCTGTTTTTATTTTGCTAAACATAAGCAATGCAAGTGGAACCGGAAAACAATGACTTAACAGTGTCTAAACCACAAGTGGATCGAGAGCAACTCGAGAAAAAAAAAAAAACAAAAAAAACAACCAAAAAAACAGCCTTCTAGCTAAAAACTGAAAATCCACAATACAGTCCGCCCTACAGCATGGCACTGCCTGACGAATGGAGCGACCTCGGGCTGGAAGGGGCAGCACCCTAGGGACCGCGATGCAGCTCGGGCTGCCTACTGCTCTCCCTGCCGCGGGAACTACTGGCCGTGAACCTCTCTCGGTTGCTTTCAGGACCAAAAGGCATCTTCAAGTTTTAGTCCAAAGCGGCGGCGGGAGCGGGGGGAAGCTCCAGGGGCCACCACGGGACGGGACAGAGGGACGATCCTCACGGGGAGAGCTGCAGCGAGGGAAGCTGGGGGAGAAGGCGCGGGTGCCCCACGCCAGCTGGCTCATGGCTCGCTAGCTTAGGGTCAATTTCCAAGCGGCCGGAGTAAATCGCTTCTACAAACCGCCGGGCTGGACTGCAGAGCAAACACAGTTTATTCTGGTTAAAAAATGTGTTTGAACAAACATGCAGAGGGGCGGGGAGTTCATTCCGTCATAGCACCAGAGTTCACGAGTCAGCTTCACCATCGTCAGTGCTGCGCTGCAATAAATACTCTGCGTCTCTAACGGGGAGGAGGTGGGAAGCACTGAAGTGTGACCTTTAGCATTGACAATTCCTCGGCTTAGGAGACCTGTCAATATAACTCAAGCAGCTGTGGCATGCCAGAACTGTTGTTTTTAACATTCTCTCTGCTCATGAAAGATGCTACTGTCTCATTTTGATTGCGTTCTCACCCTTGGCTAACCATGCATCTCTGCAGGTGAAAAACATTGTGTCAGGTGCCACAGGAGATATTGAGATATGAAATGAGCTTTTTTTTTTTTGTTTTGTTTTGTTTTTAAACTGGATATGAAGTTCATCTGGGAGAGTGCAGGGTTGGAGTAGGTTTTTTTTTTTTCCTTTCTTCCCCTCGCCCTTTCCTTTCTACGTGTCACCAAGGCACTTCACTCTGTGCGTAGGATGATGTGGATCCCTGATTCTGTGAAAACTGGTCCGCTCATCTCGCCCGCCCTCAGCGCAAATGAGGCATCTTCAAAAGGTTTCTGCATCTGACCTGCAGAGAGCAGCAACGAGAAAGTTCAATTAAGCCCGGCAAAGACTGGAAAAGCTTTCTGAGCAAGCAAGCTTCAAATGAAGACAGCTTCCAGGCAAACAACAAAGTCACCAATTAATAACTTGCAGGGGGTGTTTGTTTTTGTACACTCCCAGAAGATGATCCAAAACAACTCATTCACACATGCGTGTACGCACTTCTTTTTTTTTTTGGTTGTTTTTTCCTCCTTGAACAGAGATTTTCAGATCCTGCAGACATCACTGCAGCAAGGGGGGATATTCGGAGAGCTGCAGACTCGGAAGGCAGAGGAAATCTGTTCTGCAGACTCACGGGCACAAGGGGCTGTTTTTGTCTTCCAGCCTCATGCCCCCTCGAGGTGCGCAGGGAGCGCGGACGCGGTGTGCATTACAAGCTGCGCTAAATAATTTACAAGGCACACGTGGCTAATGTCATGACCTAGATAAGAGCTGCTGGTAGGGCTCCGAGGCCCTGGCTTCCAGGAGGTTCAGCAACCTGGGCTCAGGAAAGCCAGAGGAAGTTCCCCACGAGGGGAATAACGAGCAGAACGAGCGCGGTTCTGAGGGGAAGCAGAGAGAATAAGCGGCACGGGGATGGGATTTGTGCCTGGTCTCCTGTAACAGAAGTTAAGGCGAGGAAACCGGCAACCCCCGGCCAAAATAACGAGGCTCTGGCATTACCAAAAGGCCAAAATCTTGTTGGGGGGACTCTTGGCAAAAGCTTAAGCAGCAAAAGGAGATGCCTGCGAGGTGACAGTGCAGAGGAAACCCTCGCTCTCTGCTCGCAGCGCTGGCCACATTCGTGACACTTGCCTGCGGAGAGTTACAGCCCGGTGCCTTGCCAAAAACGCAGCATAAATCTCCTGAAGGTTTGCGACCCCTGTCTCCAAGCTTCAAGGCGACGCTGTGGCTTTGGATTCTGCTACACACGAGGAGAGGGCTGCGGAAAGCTTACAGGCTGGATCATCAGCAGGCGTTTCACCAAAATACTGTGTTTTTTGGAAATTAAAGCTTCCCAGCCCGCTCGGCGGCCACACAGCCGAGAGGCACCGTGCGTAGCCAAGCAGCATCGCCAGAATTTAGGTTTTATTTCGGGTCCTACACCCAGCTGTACCCGTTTCTCTAGCAAGGCTGCTAAGATGCCACAAAAGCTCAGCTCCTCCCTTTCAGGATTAGCCCGAATAGCTTCGGCTTGGTGTTTTCCCCATCTGAAAAAACATTTGATTACTGAAGCGATCCGATGCCCCTGACTTTCCAGTTTCAATTCTCTCTCTTCAGCATTTAAATTGCTAGGGGAGGCAAACAGCTTGCCTGGCTCCCAGGCTCCAGTTACAAAGCCAGCGTCAATCACCATCAGATAAAAACCACCTTGGCACCTCAGGTTTTCGGTTCTTTTCTCCTAAGACCTGAAATCTTTCCTTCAGCTCAAGTAACGGCCTCACCGCTACCCTGCGGCGCTCAGTCGAGCAGAAGCAAGACTTATTTGAAGGGTTTCAGGAAGATAAATGGAAATGTTTTAATAACTTCACCTCTGAAGAAACCAGTGTTCCAAGTTCTAACAAATTACATTTGCAGCCCTGGAAGAAAAGCGGCAGAGATGGGGACAGCGTGACAGCTGAGTTTGGCCACCGCTCATAGCTCTAGTGTCATCTAGTGGAGACTGCCTCTTGCAACATTCCTTTAGGTTTTGCTGCAGCCAGAAATAAATAAATAAATAAATAAATAATGTATTTTTGTTTTCCCTGCACTCCTCCACAGACCACAGGGAGCTGAGAGGTGCTACTGAACCCGGCCTCCTAGGGCGGATGTTTTGTTGTATAGGAACCCAGAAAATATCATCGTCTTGCCCTGTGACTGCAGAAACAAGTCCCTAAAGAAACAAGACCCTAAAAAGAAGCAGTGATTAAATACAGCATACTGGCCAAAAAAGAATAATCAAGAAACCAGAACCTACATTCCTGAATACAGTTTCACCTGCCAAAACCAGGTGGGCTTCGGGCAGCAGGGGCTGAAGCAGCAGCTCCGGAGCCCCTTCCAGCATCACCCCTGCAGCAGCAGCACGCCCACCGGTGCCTGAAATATTTCGGGGGCACCCTCCCTGCGTGGGTGACAGCCTCGGGGCAGCTGTGCAGGCTCCTCCTGCCAGGTTCGTGCGCTCACCGCAGGGTTAAGAGCCTGGGACGAGCTTCTGAGTGCTCCAGCCTGCTTCCCACCAGCCCCAAGCGTGAGCTGGGGCTAGAAAACACTTCCACCAAAATGACAGCAGGCTTCGACGCGCTGCTTGCTGCTTCAGACGTGGGCAGCTCTTACTACAGATCCTCCTCTGGGATTGCTGCAAGTTCCTGCGACTCCGGGGCACGGATTAGAATGACAAATATAGCATTTTCTCTCTTTGACGGGTACCTTTCTTGACCTTCTCCAAAGAAAATCTGCACGGACACCCTCGCTGCAAAGATTTGGGGTTGTTCTTTAAATACTGCAGCCGCACTCGTGACATCATTGCTTTTATCTTTTGCTCCTAGTGGAAATTACTGCAAAAAGCGCTGGTGAGATAAAGCCAGACAGGTTTCAGCGCTCCTCTTTTCCATCCCTAAGATCAGTCCTCCTGCCCTCGCAAATCTCATTAACGAGGACACGTCCACGAGCTTTTTGTTATTGCTCCCTGACTGCGCCAATCGATAGCCCTGTAACGAATTCCCTTGCCAGCCACATTCTTTTGGTGGGCTGCAAACTGTTCCCATTTCCACAATTTGTTAATAGCTCTCTCATTTAAGACTGGGATGCCAAATCATTTATCCGGCATGTCCTTCGCGAGGCTTAACCACTTCTTCCTTACCCGTGGCCTGTTACATTGGGCAACTGGATTTCCACTCAGCACAACCAGAGAAATCCTTCCCTAGAGGGAAAAGCCAATTCCAACATCCCCTCTCTGCCTGGAATAGCATTATGGTTGCACTGCTAATTGGTTTAACGTCTAGGCAGCAAGCTACATTTCCTGCCCAGCAGGCTGCCGAGCACACAGATCCATTTTGGTGTCTCTTCCCCTGCAGTTACCCAAATTTGCTCCCTGCCAGGGAGCTCAGCACCCCCTCGGGAAGCTGGTGCTGGTGGTGCTGCTCCGAGCTCGACTCACCTCGTCCGAAGGCGCCCAGGTCGCCGCCCGCTTTCGCCGAGCTGCAGTCGCTGAACTGGGAAGCGAGGGATTCAAAGTCCTCTTCTCCCGATTTTATCTTCTGGATGTAGCCTGTAGGTACAGGGAATAATTTGGTCAGGAGAGGGAAAACAGGGGGGGAAAAAAGACAAAAATCAACACCTCCACCCCCAAACTTGACCAGGGACAGTGCAAGAGAAACATTCCCAGCAAAGAAGGGGCCATCGTCGGTTTTTGGAGGTGCCTGAAGCATTGCATCCCACAAGAAAAGGGGTGCAGAGAACCACATCTGCACAGCACTCGATGTTCCCCCTCCCACAAAGCCTTTCAAGCCCGAACAAAGACAGCCAAAACTTCCCTAACACCCCAAAAGCAATTGGCACAGAGTTTTTATTCTGCCGAGCACGTTTCCACCTTTACCCCAGGGTCCGTTTCTATTTAAGCTTCTGTTAAAAGAAAAAAAAAAAGTTAATTCCACCGACTGCTACCCCTAAAGCACGGGAATTTATTACTGGGCTTCGGAATAGATGAGCTTTCGACTTCAGAAGGGCTCGCCTCGGTGGAAGACCAAGCACGAAGAAGCCCCAAGGAGCGAGTTATTTGCAAAGCCAGCTTTTTAAAAGGTCAGTAAAGAAACATCCGTAGCCTTAACCGAGAGCCCTGCCTCACTGAGCCAGACCCACAGAAACCCCTGTGGTAGCTCATGAGACAATCCAGGAGCTGGTTCACCTGGCAGAACACATTTTCCAGTTCCCGGCGTGCCAGCAGGGCTGGGGAGCCGGTAATTACAGAAGCTGAGCGTGTGCAGCCATGAGCGAAGCTCAGATGCCGCCGCCGCATCCCTCAGCCTTTCACGGATGGCTGAGATGAGAAAACCCCGTGCAGATTCCTGCGACTCGACTGACTTTGGCTCCATCAGGAGCCAAAGCCCAAGCCAGCGTGGGTCCAGCTGACTTGCAGCCACCCCCTTCCCAAATGTGACTCAGCAGCGGCCACGGGAAACGTTTTTGTGTGAGGACAGCTGCCTAAGGTGGGATTTTGGGAAGCCTTCTGCCTTCCCAGCACAGCCTGCTCCTGCTGGAAGGGCCTGATTTCTGTGCCTCGGCCCATAGGTGAGGAATTAAGATGAAGCCACGCTGAAAAAAAAAATAATTCGTTTGCATTTTAAGCAGGGAAACATCTCCAAGAGGAGGCCAGGAAGCAACGGAGCCACAGGTCCCTACCCCAGAGGAACAGCCCCAGACCGGGGCTGGTGAAACCTGGCTAAAACCTGGCTAAACCAATTTCTCCGGAGAGCTTTGCTTAGGTTTTAAATCCCTCCTTGCAGAAACCTCCTCTCAGCTTCCAAAAGAACTGGCAAAGCCATCTTCCGTGTCAGACCAAGGCAGTCTTCCACCTTCAGACAGAAACACGAAGAAGGCGGCGGCGGCAGCAGCGCCGCTTGGCTAAAATTTTGGCTGAATTCAAAGCAAAACGAGGCTGGAACAGGGCAGTAAGAGCAGCTCATGTTCCTCAATGAGGAATCAAGAGAAAAGGAACGCGACCCCAAACGCTGAAGCTGTTAAGGAGGGACCTGGAGGGATGCTCTCCGGAGTTTTTGCTGCAAAGGATGAAGAAATTCGTATTTCCCAGCTCGATTTGATGCCATAAAGCTGAGGAAATAGCTGGGAGGGCAGCCAGAAAATGGGCGTGGAGGTTGCCTCTTAGCAGCTGAAACAGCAAAGCGAGTTACCTTCATTCCTGAAGCACCCATACCTGCTTTAACGGAAACCACGGGAATTTCAACCAAAGTGAGCTTATCCCACCCGCCCCACGCGTACAGGCGGAGAAAGGCAGGAGATCCCCAAAATCTGCAACTACAAGGCTTCAGGCGACAGCTCCACATCCTGCGATGGGGAAAGCAGCAGGATTATTTATCCGGGTGGCTGGCAGCTCCCAGCAGGCACGCAGGGATGCTCGGGGAAGGCAACGGGCGCTGCTCATCCTATTAAACTAAGCTGCTTGAGCATGAACAGCCTACTTGCTGACAAAACAGAGTTTATCCTAAAATACATATTTGCACCACCGTAAATACACATCTAATTGCATAAAGCTGCCAGTCCCCAGCAAGCTCCCATCATACCGGGGCACCTCACGTCCCGAAGAGTCAGGAATTACGCTTTAAAGCAACAAAGCACCCAAATTAAGGATCTGAGGGTCTACATTTAAGCATTTATCTCTTAAAAGCACCCACGCCGGTCGCATCAGCTGGGTCCTAGTGGTAGAACCTCTCCCAAGCTTGCAGAGGAAGCAGTCGATAACCCATTGGAAGGGAATTTGGTCATTAAAACTTCCTAATTTCACACGAGCAACCAGCCTAAGAGCAAAATCTGCCTCTCAAGCGGGTGAGGGTTTTCCTGGGTAAAAGCTAAAGCTGACAGGGCTGCTTCACGTCCCCCCCTTGCATCGTGTCTGAACTCTGGCTCTGTGAGGAGGGATTCGTGAGATGTCTCCCCAGGTGATCTCAGCTGTTTAAAAGCAATCACCCAGAAAAAAAAGGCACTGCCCAGCTTTGAATAAATCCCCCCGAAAAATCCCTTGGGTATCAGTGAAGTGAAACAGCAGGAGACCAACGCAAGAAGAGCGAGATGAAGGATCATGCTGAAATGAAACGGAGAAATTTTGGGGTGAATCCTGGCATTTCACGAGCTGATTCCGTGGCATGAAGGAGGGCCAGGCTAAGAGAACACGCAAAGAGCGAGCTGGAGGGTGGGGAAGCACTGTCAGCAGAAAGGAGGACCGGAATGCTAAACGTGCCCTGAATGACCAAGCAAGATTCATCGGCGCCAAGCGAAGCGACAAAAACGCAGCCACGATTTCTGCTGGGGGCCGAGAGCTCGAGCAAGAGGAGGACGTCAAGTACGGAGTCAAAAACCAGCAGGAATCGGGCAGCAGGGCTTTAACGGAGAGAACAACGCTCTGAAGTCGCGGCATCTCCACGAGAGGAGGGTAATAGAACAGTAAATGCCACGGGAGAAGGCACCGCCAAGAGCTAATGCGGAGTGCTGCATCCCATGATGAACCCGTGCTCAAGGAAGATTAATTGAAAGTGAAGTGCGAAAAAGGGCTAAGAGTAGAAACAGCAGAAGGGGTGACCTACATTACCAGCAACTAAAAGCCTGGCTGGCTTCGCGGGCAGGAACGGGCTGGTAAAAAGAGCAGGATGCTATAAATCCACTGGGAGGTCAACATCAGGAAGAAACTCAATTTAATTAAGTAATAAAGCAGCTCTAAATGCAAGAAACAACGGAGAGAAAGTGATTATGAGCTGGAAACCGGGCTTCCACGCATCGGAGCGGAGACGTTCTGGAATAACCTTCAGAGCAAACACAGAGAGGAGAAACAAAAAACCCTCGGTGTGTTTCAAATGGTGACTGATCAAGCTTGTGAGAGGGACCAGAAGCTTTCCTCCCCCTTACCAGGAAGGCCCAACCTCAAGTCGCCAATTTCTTGCTGTCGGTGCCTATCAGAAAGCACCTGGCAAGAGGCAGGTCCTCCAGCTCTGGCAAGGCGAGGGCTAACCTACATTTCATCCCCTGCTGCACCTTCTTTAATGGATGAAAAACCATCTGTGGCCAACACGCTCCTCCAGCTCTCTCGCTCCGCTCTGTTTTTACCGGAGAAAAGCTGTCAAAGGGAGTATTTGACGTTAATTGAGCTCACCTACCTAAAACATTTATCTTTAGCACCGTCCCCTCTCCTGCGGGAGCGGAGAGCTCCCTAATCAAATTACCTTCTCGGGTTTTTGTTGCGTAAAGCATTAACGCCAGCGCTGGATATCCCAGACAATAAGCCATCTCCCAACAAAAACACGGCGACGCGCGGTACCCTGCCTGTCAAACAAATTCCTCCCCCGAGATCTACTTAGACAATTCCACGCTATAATTACAGCCAGCAGGTAACAGCGCATCTGCTCGGGGAAGCTCGCCGATGCCTGACTGACGAAAGCCATGGCAGAGCTAAGCTGTGCCTCCTCGCAGCGGGTTTCAGCTGTTCTAGAAGCTCTGAACGCTTGCGAGAAGCTGCAGAGCCGATGTTCCCTGCGACCTTCCCACCAGTAACGTTTACTGGGGACAGACACAGAGCAAAAAGACTCCTTTCGATGCCTGTTTCCCAGATTTAGGAACGAATTCCCTCATGGCTGTCAGCGGGGAGGCAAACTGGGCGTTCACACAGTTTTAAGCACAACTTTTCCCTCTCCAGGCACCACGGAGAGGCTGGGAAATGTAAAATCTGCGAGCGAGGGGGCTCGGGAGCTGCTGAGATTCATGGCATCCTTTGGCACCGAGGGAAGATGAAGCTGTTTGGGGTTTTTCTGGCATCGCCTTACAGGTAGCAAAGAACCGCGGCACCTCGGGGAGAGAAAAGCACCTAAAGGAAATAAAAACGATGAAATTGTTGAGCCCAAATAATGCTACCCGGGCTCCTAAAGACAGCCAGTTTGAAGAATTCGAGCTACCAAAAAGCCAACCCGCTCACAAGCTCCTGAAACACCTCCTGAGACCCTTCCCTACTAAACCACCACCGATTCCCTCTGCTGTTGAACCAAGTTCAGCCACGCCAAAAAGAGAGGGGACTAAAGCAGTTCTGTTCTTCAAACACAAAAAGGAAGAGAGAGAGAGAGAGAAAAGAACTGCAGGCTTGCAGCTTGGCTGCCATCCTTCAACCTGTTTATCTTTACACCACTCTCAGCGCCCTTGGCACAGAGCTGCACGCCAGGCACACATCCTGCTCCGTCGCCCCCGGCCACGCTTCCTCAGCCACCCTAACCTGAGGGAAACGATTCCCTGAGAAAATTCCCATCTGTGCCAGCTATTTCAGCTCCCCTTCCAGAAGGGCTGCACACCACCTGCTGGTCACTGCCTCCCTGCTTCCAATTATGCAGCAGAGAGAGATTTTTTCCCCACCCAGGGCTTTCAAATGAGACAATCCTTCCATTTCTTGCTGGTCAAGATCAAGGCAGTAAGTAAAGCACGCTCCCTATCTCCTTTCCCTCGCTGCTGAAGCCAAAATAGAAGATAAATAAGGCAGCTCTAGGACTGCAGAACCCATCTGTGGGCTCGTAGGGTCTGCACAGTCCCCAGCCTTTGAAGACAGCACCGCCCACTAGAGAGCACGGGCTCATTTCTTAAATTAATCAGCGGGTGTGATTTAATCCTCACCTCGAGCCCCGCGTTTCTCACCCCAAGAGGAAAAAGCCAGCAGGAAGAGCAGCGCTTGCAGCGCGCTTCCAGAGGAAGCAAAACCTCAGCACGGAAGAAACACAACATCAACTGCCAGAGCTGCAAGGATCAGCGCCACCAGCTGCAGAAAACGTGCAGGATCCTTGCTCCTAGACCACGCCACGAGTCAGAACGCATCGGGAAAAGCCCGGGCTGACAAAATCAGCTGCACGGCCTGGGCAGGGCTGACTGCCTCCTGCAAGCAACTCGGTTTCAAGCAGAGGTTAACGGGAACTTGGCTGCTCTCAGGGCAAGGAGTCGAGTGACATTAAAGAAAAAGAAAATGTTTAAAGGACATTTGGTTTTAGCTTTAAATAATTTTATTTTCTTTTTGATGGAGAAGTACACATTTACAAAGAAAATACAAACAAACCTGAGGAAACATCACAAAAAAAAAAAAAAAAAAAAAGGGGAAGATGGAAGGGCTGGGACCTATCTTTACATCATTTAATTGTGCTGAGCAAAGCACAGGGCAAAAAGGGTTTCTTCCAAGTGGCTGAGCCACGTGAAAAGTCCACGTTCAAGCCTCTTGGCTTAAACACTGCCTCAGTGAGCCCACGACACACTGAGCCACTCAGCTCGGGGCTAAGTCTAGCCTTAAAAGGACTTTTCCCCGACAACGGAACCGTTCTCTCTCTCTCTCTCCTGCATTTACTTGCCATTTATAAGCTCCAGAGCCTCATCTTTGGTCCGCGTGATCTTTTCCTGCCTCCACGACGAGGGCCTTCTGGACTGGTTGTGCTTCACCAAGAGGTGCGAACACCGCACCTTGCTGGGCTCCCCTTGGCCGTTCTTCCCGCTGCCGCTGGGGCGCTCCCACTGGCTGGCATTGGTGATGTGGTTGAAGTAATAAACGCGGCCTGTGGACAGAGAGAGGGCTGGGGTTAGCACGAAAACCTCCTGAAAAACCACGTCGGGCACCACGAGCTGCGTTGGCACAAGCAGCCGGCCCCATCAGCTCGAGCACAGACGGAGGGAACGACGCCTGACAGTGCCGGGTTGGTTCCTACACGAGTCAGGAACGAGCCTGGGTTGAGTCAGAGCAAAAGCTCCACGCAGGAGCGGCTCCAGCTGCCTTTCCTGGTGCCACAGAGCGATGGCTGAGCACCCACGGACACAGCCAGGCCCACAAACGCTCGCAGGCAGCTCCCTGGTGGACGGCGCCGCGGTGCTGGCCTCAGGAAGCATAAAGTTTTCCTTTTGAAGTCAGTTTTTGACCCAAAAATGTGACCTTTCCGAGGCAGAAAGCTCGCTCTGCTGACACCAGGGGTTGAGAAAAGAGGCGAGCGAAGCACAGCGAGGGATCACAGCAGCAACTGCACCTCGCGGGGGAGCAGAAAGCCAAGATCTAACAGCAAGACGTGTGATTTCCTAATGAATCCACAGCTAACGAGCTGGTAATTCCAAGCAGCCACAACGCTTCCAGCAAAGCAGGGCCACGCAGGTCTTTTTTTCCCCTCCCTCATCCCCCCTGCAGCCAAACAAAGGATAAAACTGCTCACGAGCTGCTCGGAGCCCATTTTCAAGCCACTAAAACCCTAAAAGCTCTCGCTGCAACGCAGCAAACCGTGCTGGAAATGCCGCCCTGGCCCCAAACTTCTCCCAGCCATGCTCTGTCTTAGAACATTCTTTACTGGGAGTGCTTTTTGCTTTACTGGGACCATTTTTTGCTTTACTGGGAGCGCTTTCTGCTATTATTTACCTTCTTCTGAGGGCGACGGAGCACGGGAATCAGTTGCTCTGAGAGCATTTAGAGCCTCCATCCCCACAGACACCCAAACCCACACCCGGCTCCTGTACGAGGTGCTCGGATCCATGCTGCCGGTGTCCCCCACGGCTCCCTTCCAACCTCGGCCGCTTCGGGACCCCCCCCGGGACCAAACGGCGGCTCCCCCAGTTCCCAGGCCCCGCACCCACCCCCTTCAACCCTCCCCAGGCCCTGCAGCCGCCAGCACCGCCCCGCACGGGTGCCGGGAGCACGGACCCGGCCCCTCCGGGCCCTGCGGCCTCCAGCGCCCAGCCCCGGGGCCCTCCGCGGGGCTCGGCTGAGGGGAGAAACCGCCCGGGCGCAGGCCTCGGGGCCTCCCCCGGTCCTTCGGGGCCTCTCCCGGTACTTCGAGGCCTCCCTAAGTCCTTCAAAGCCTCCCCCGGTGCCTCGGGGCCTCCTCCGGTCCCCGTCGCCCCCTCCCCGGTCCCCCCCGTACCGGAGCTGCGGCTCATTCGCTTCTCCCAGCCCGCGGGCAGCTTCTCCTCCTCCGCCATCTTCCCTCTCCTGCGCCTCCCGGCCCTCATTGGTCCCTTTCCTCCCCTCTCGCTCTTCCCATTGGTTCGTTCGGCCGCCGGGCGCCGCCCACCCGCCACGCCATTGGTGGAGCCGCGCGTCGCTCCGGTGGATACGGGAAAGGGGGGCACGATGAAGTGGGGCGGGACCCTGGCACGTGATCAAGGAAAGGACGGTGGCCGCCGAGGGTCAAAAAGGGTAAATGTGCTCATTCTGCCCCCGCCCCCCCCCCAGCGCTTCCATCGTGGTCCCGGGGGGCACCGATCGCGGCCCCCGCTCCCAAAAGCACGCAGAGAGCAGCGAGTGGGGAGAGGAGTTTATTAGAAACTAGAAAAAAACACCCGTGGGGACGTTCAGAGCCTCAGCGGGGCCGGAGCCCAGCCGTGCCGGGGGAAAGGAATGGGAGATTCCATGGGGAAACACTGGTTCTACTGGTGGGGGGGAACTGGGAGCACTGGGAAGGGATGAGGGGGCCGCTGGTGGCCCGGCTACTGGTAGTACAGCTCCAGATTCATGCCGTCGTGGATCTCATCTGCAGGCTGGAGTTAAGGAGAGGGGGAAGGAACGGAACGTGAGCCGGCCGCGTGTCCCGGTGGCCAACGGCATCGTGGCTAGTGTCAGGGGTGGAGTGGCCACCAGGAGCAGGGGGGTGATCGCCCCCCTGTACTCAGCTCTGGTGAGGCTGCACCTCGAGTTTTTTGGGCCCCTCACTGCCAGAAGGACATCGAGGGGCTGGAAAGAGTCCAGAGAAGGGCTACGAGGCTGGGGAAGGGACTGGGACACAAGAGGACACCAGAGGGAACGGTCCCAAATTGCACCAGGGGAGGTTCAGGTTGGAAATTTTGAGGAATTTCTGCTCAAAAAGAGCAGTCAGGCTTTGGGACGGGTTGCCCAGGGAGGTGGTGGAGTCACCGTGCCTGGGGGTGGTCAAGAAAGGTTGGACGTGGTGCTTGGGGACATGGTTTAGTGGTGACATTGGTGCTAGGGGGACATTTGGACCTCAAAGAGCTTCCCCAACCTTAATAACTCTACGAGGTGGCTGTGACGGGGGCGACAACACCCCCAAATCCCCGCCTGCTAACGGCACGGAGCCAGGCACCCGCCCTCACCCCCTCTTTAACGGGAAGGCGCCCCCGGAGGGGAGCCACCGAGACACCCTGTGGGAAGGATACAGTCCCCGAGCGTGACGTGGTCCTTGAAGATGGTGTACCTGTAGGGAACGGGACAGTGAGGCGCGGGCCGGTCGGCACGGCCCCGTCCCAAAACGCCCCCGGGGGACGCGGTGGGTGCCCCGCATCCAGCCCCTCCCCGGCCCCTCACCATTTCTTGAGCACGATCTTGTCCCAGCGGGTCCCCGTCTGCGCCGCGATCAGCTTCTTCAGGTCGCGGATGGAGTCCTCGGTGCTGGCGGCCCCGTTAAGGAAAGCAGAAGCAGGAGGAGCCCCCCCCAGTACCCCCCAGTGTTCCCCTGGTACCCTCCATTGCCCCCCCATCACCCTCCAGGTGCTCCTTGGTGCCCTCCTGGTCCCCAGTACCCTCCCGGTGCCCCCCCCAGCACCCTCCTGGTGCTTTCCTGATCCCTTCCCAGTGCCCCCCAGTGCTCTCCTGGTTCCCTGGTGCCCCCCAGTCCTCCCTCTGGTGCCCTCGCAGCCCCCTCCCAGTACTCTCCTGGTCCCCTGGCACCCCCCCGGTCTCCTCCCCGGTGTTCTCTCGGTCCCCTGGTGCCCCCCCCCCGGTCCCGGTCCCGGTCCCAAAGGATACTTGCATTTCACCCGCACCTTCTTGCCCAAGCGGTCGTTGCAAACGACTTCGATCATGGTTGCTGGGGAAAAGGAGGAGTCACCGGGGGGTGCTCGGGGGAACGGCGGCGAAAAGGGCGGGGGGGGGAGGGGCAGGGGGTTACCGGGAACGGGGGGGGCTACCGGAGGGAGGGTTACCGGGGCTGAGGGTTACCGGGGGTGGGATTTACGGAGGGTTGGGGGTTACCGGTGGCGGGGGGATACCGGGAACGGGGATTACCGGGAGCGGGGCCTACCGGAGGCGGCGTTACCGGGGGAGAGGGTTACCGGAGGCGAGGATTACCGGGAACGGGGGGTACCGGGAAGCGGAGGGATGGCTGAGAGTGACGGGAGAGACCCCGGGAAGGTTTATTGGGGCTAACGGGGGCCTCACGGGGGGGTCCCGGCACTCACCGCCGCCGCCGCCGTTCCCTGCGCAGCTCCGCCGCCGCCTCCTCCTCCTCCGCCGCCGCACCGGAAGCGGAAGTGCGCGGGGCCGGAAGCGCCGCAGCGCCCTGTCATGGCGGCGCCCAAGATGGCCGCCAAGATGGCGGCCGCGCTGCCCGACCCGGTGCTGCTGCGGGTCCTGGGGCTGCTGCCGCTGCGGGACCGGCTCCGAGCGGCCAGGTGGGGCCGACACCGGCGGCCAGGCCTCTCCCGCGGCCTCCTGCGGAGCTCTGACCGCTCCCTTCGGTCTCCAAGCCCCGGCTGCCTCCTTCCCCGAGGGTCCCCGCTCCCCCCGCCGCCTCCTCCCCGGTCCCCCTGGGGCTCGGCCGCCTCCTCCCCGCTCCCCCGGGCTCCTCCGTGACTCCTTTGTGTCCTCCCTGCAGGGTCTGCCGGCGTTGGAGGCGGCTGGTGCAGGACCGGGTGCTGTGGGCAGACGTGGACCTGAGCCCGCACAAGGTGGGCTTCACCCCGGGGCTGGGGTCCGCACCCCTCCTCGCCCCCCCTTGTGTGATTGTCCCCCTCTTTTTATTATTTGTTATTATTTTTTGTTATTTGTAATTATTTTTAATTTATTATTATTATTTTATTATTATTTCATTGTTTTTATTATTATTTTATTATTTTATTTTTATTAATTTTTATTATTTTTTCATAATTTTTATTATTTATTATTATTTTTCATTATTTTTCATTATTTTTTATTATTTTTCTCCCCCCAGCTCAGCTCCAAGACCCTGTGGCAACTGGTGCGGCACCACCTGGGCGACAGCCTGAGGACTCTGCGGGTTCGGGGCGCGCTGCTCGCTGGGGGCAGGCAGCGGCTGCTGAGCCCTTCGCTGCTGGCCGCCCTGGCAAAACGCTGCCCGCGGCTCTCCCGGCTCTGCCTGGCCGAAGCCGACCTGCGCCCGCTGCCCTATGAGAGCTTCCCCGCTTCCATCACGGCCCTGGAGCTGAGCCGCTGCGAAATCCCTGCTGCCTGGTTCTGCGGCTCGGCAGCCCGAGCCCTGCCCCGGCTGCAGCACCTCGTGGTCTGCAAAGTCCCTGCGTTTTCCAACCAGCACCTGCTGAACGTCTCCTCCCGCTGCCGCCTGAAGACGCTGACCCTGTCGGGGACCTACCGCGTAACAGACGCGGGGATTCAGAGCGCGGCTCCGCACCTGGAGGAGCTGGAGCGCCTGGTGCTGCGTCACTGCGTCGTTACCGACTCGGCCCTGCACTTCATCGGGCGCCACATGAAACGTCTCCGGTTCCTGCAGATCAGCAGCGCTGACTCCCTGACGAACGCGGGCCTGGCTTGTTTAGCAGCCCTGGAGGGCCTGGAGACGCTGCACCTTGACCACTGCGATAAGTTTTCCCCCGACGCCATCGCCACTTTGTGCCGAGCGCTTCCCCGGCTGAGGAACCTGAAACTGGACGGGGCTGACTTTGGAGATGAGGCCATGGGTAAAATTCAGGCGAGCTTGCCCAGCTGTAGCTTCTCACACACTCCTTGAACAGCCCAATGCAGGAGGGCGTTCGCCATTCATCACTGAGCTTCCAATTCCCCTTTTTGGGGGTAAAACCTTATTACCTAGGAGCTGCTGTTCACCTTTCAGGGAACAGAATTATTTAGGGGCTGAAACAGTGAGCCAAGCTGGGCTGGCTGAGTTTAGAGGGTGTGTGTGGCCGGTTTACAAGCTAAAGCTCTGTTTGCTCCTCTTCCCCCTGCTGCTGAGCATCAGGCAGCAGCTTAACCCCTGCCGAATTGCAGGAGTGAAGCCAGGCGCCCTCCTGCTGCAGAGCCCAGAGCCCAGACGTCCAGTTAATGCCTAACCCGATTGCCTCACTGCCCCGCACGTAGGCTACAAGCTGTGCTGAGGAAGAAATATTTCAGCCACACGTGCCAGGGCTGTGTTCTGGGAAGAGCTGGGGTGATTTGCCCAGGCAGCACTGTCACAGACTGGGCTGTCATCGCACTCGTGCCTTCCTCCAGGACTGGTGTTTGAAGCTCTTCTCCAGGAAGTTTTGGTCCTGGGGCTTCCTAAATGGTGCTAAGAACAACACGTGGCCACAGGCGGACTGCTGCAGGCTTGCAGGCATCGTTGAGGCTGCCGTCACCTCTCTTGGCTGTCCTGGGAGCAGCCACGTTGCCCTGTCACTTTTTATTGCCCCCAATCTCCTCCTACCTGCAGTGTTTTAACCCCAGATAACAGACATTGCGGCTGTAACGCTGTGACATTGCTGTTCTTGGATCCCGGAGTCAGCCAAGGGCATTTTTAAATCAAATATTGTATTTATTAAATAAATAAATATATATTTTGACTTATGTCTCCTTCCTGGTGTAAGGTTTTAACTGAACTAAATAAAACAAAGAAGTCAGGCAGCTTCTGACACCAAGCACTCGGGTATTAACAAAGCTGCAGTGAGACAAGGTGCCTCGGGGACACCCGGGGATTTGTCTCCCACTTCAGCCACCCCTCCAGTCCTAGGGAATATTTTCCTTTATGGTGGGGACAACGCTCAGAGAGAGCTCGAGCAAATGTCCAGGTCCAGGATCTTCTAAGAGATTCTTTTGGACGTTCACATCCCCTCTGATAGGAACCAGTTTCCTGCAGAACACAAGTACCTCAATTGTTTTCCCCGCTGGGAGCCAGGAGAGATGAGAGAGAGATTTCCTAGGAAATGCAGTGGGAGGAAGCATTAACGGCTCAGCTGAGCCTCTCTCCTACCAGGTACTGCTTTGAGATGCGGCTCTTTTCACCCCCCACACCCCCTCCCCTCCATTCAGCTGTGGGTTGTGCAACGAGCTGCTAGGTTTTGGCCAGCCCTGGGTGGCAGTGACCCCTGTGACGAAACCCTCGTTGCTGTGCACCTAGCTAGCCGCCGGTCTTTGTGCCCTGGCCTCATTCTGCTTTCCCATTCCTATACACAAACAATCTCGCTGTAGCTTTGGGGCAAATAAACAGTGGTAAATGCCCCAGCTCTGCTTTGGAAAGCATCCCAAGGCTGCCAGCTTAATAACCGCTGCTACGTGTTTATCGCAGGCCCAGAGATTTACGCTGGAGTAATTAGCGTTATTAAAACTTCAGCACTATCTGTCCCAGCACTCTCTGGGCTCGGAGAGCGAAGGTAAAACAGCAAAAGGGAAAATTAAAACCAGCCAAATTTGTCAGTCAGTCAACGTGCAGCCTGATGCCGGGAGAACCTAAATGTTCTCCCGATGTTTGCAGTGGGATGTTTGCGAGCCTGATGGCACAGCGCACCAAACAACGTAATTTAATATCTGACGGTCCCAACTCGCCCATTTTCCTTCGTCTCTGCAGAATGCACAATTTCTGAGTGTGGAATAGCACAAAACAGTAATCGCAAGTCCACGCACCTCAGAGCAGCCCTCCCACTGCATGAAGTTTTGGCTGCTGGCTATCGCATGAGGGGAACTGTGAATGTTGGGTGAGCAGAGGCAAAATGTAGGAGTAAAGGACTGGAAGGGTCCTCTGAAGTCATCCATTGATGCCCCTGCAGCACAGCATTGCCCCTCTTCACCCATCAGCTGAAGCATCTTCTCCTCACAAGCTTTGGGGAGCTCTTCCAGGGCCTCGTTTCTTCTCAGTCCCAAACTCGGAGGGGTCCGGTCTCCATTTCACCTTTGGCCATCACGTAACTCCTTGAGCTTGCACGGTTCTTCCCCCAAGCCCACCTCATCACAGCATCAACCCCCTACACTTCCTAAATGCGGGCCCAAAGACTTGCAGAAAGCCAGCTACAACCCCAGCCAAGCCGGTGTACAGAACAGGAGACGGGGTTGTGTCGGGGCTGAGGGAGGTGAAGGCCACGGCCACCAAAATGAAAAGAATTCACCAAAGAGAGGCCCTAAAGTCCAGGTTATTGATGAATTTGGGGAGCAGCGTTTCATCAGAAGGCTGACGTTCCCAAGCAGCTCCTTCCCAAACCAAAATCTGTTTTCCAGGCCTGCTCTGGAAGTGGCGCGTTCGCTCCCTTCCACTCGAGGGAACTGCCTCAGAAAGCCGACAATTTGCCCTTTTCACTCCAAAGGGGATGTTCAACCCAAACGGGTGCCCAGCTCAGCTGGCCGAGAGCCCCCAGACGGGCGGGTTATTGGAAGTGGACGCGATCCAAGCTGCTATTTTGAGAGCAGGAGCCAATAAGAGGCAGCTCGAAAACCTGCTGGTTGAATGCTAACCTTTGGACCGAACGTCCCCACAGGCACTGCGCGTCCTCTCCCCCAAACACGCTGATGACCAAGCTCCTACCGAGCTCCTAGGGCCAGCCAAAGCTCGTGGCGATGGATGAGGAACATCTCCACGATGACCTGCACATCTTTAAAGGTAAACCTCAGCCCTGCTAAGCCCTTTGATCTGCTGCTTCAAGGAGAGGGGCACCGAGCCCCGATCTCCTGGCCTGCTCTTCCCCTGCCAACGTGCCTGGTTTGTGAGGAAGAGGAAGGTCTGGGCTTCAGGGCACCCGTTAGGGAGCTTGGCTAATTGGATCTAACGGGATTGATTGGTTGGGGTGAGGAACTCGGCCCTAAGAAGCTGCTCCCTGAGTTGAGGCTCAGCTGGAGGACGGGCGAGGGGGGCAGCGAGGGGCTGTGGGTGCTGAGGAAGAGCTGGGTGCCCACTCAGCAGCACCCGAGAGTGGATTCATTCAACTTGCAATGGTCCCAGGGTCCCAAAATGGGCTCCCAGCTCCCTCAAAGACCTCCCAAGGGTGGCTCTGACCCCCTCCGAGCTCCCCAGCACCATTAAGGGACAGCAAAGACCCCCCAGAGGACTGTCACTAGGGGAACCCATTTTGCTTTTCCACCAGGCAGCCAGGAGGGTCTAGAATATGTCATATCCCAAAATACACAGTGTAAAATCATCATTTCTGCGGAGGAGGCACCAGTTTTGTTCCATTTGTGTGATACCTGGCAAAAAAATCACCTGCCCTGCCCCATAACACGGGGCAATGCTAGCACAAGGCAGCGGCGTGACAGCCGTTGTGCCCATCGCTGTGCCCCAGAGGGGTTGGGACAGGAGTTACCATCCAAATTTTGCCTCCTGTAGCAAAAAGTTAACCATTCCAGGTTATTCATTAACCCTTCTATCAATGGAGCCCGAGGAGCTATGAAACTCAAATTAATCCGGTGGCCAGAGGGGAACCGTTTTTCACATCTCTTGTGTTTTATTTTAAAGACAGAAGCTTCTTCCAGCAGAAGCTGAGGTCCTTTCTCACCATTTACCTTCTGCTGGCGCTCTCCTTCTTGCTGATGATCACCTTGTTCGCGGTGTCGCTATCCAGAGGTACCAAAGCCCCTCTGAGCGGGTGGAGGTTTCATGTTAATTCATGCTAATTAATTAGGTGGGTAGGACCAAGAGATGCATGAGGTTGTGGGGCTGGGGGCTGGCACCATACTGGGGGCTCGGACCTCCACGGAGACCTCCAAAGGACGAGGCCTGGAGCAGGGAGTGGGTTAAATGCAGCAGAACAGAGCTCATCCTCATCCTTGGCCGATACCAGTACAACCAGCACACCACTGTGTCTCTCTCCCTCTCTCAATGCAGTTTCTGCCATCTCTTCTAAACTCAACGAGGTGCACACGGAGAAGAAACAGAACTTTTCCAACAGGGATTCCCTCTGTAAGTCCCACGTGCTGCCCAGACCCACGGCTTTGTACCCCCTCTGTGCTTTCCCTAAGCTGGCACCTGCACAGACAGGGCCCCAGGAAGGCTGGGTGGTCCAGCGGGGTCTGCTCTCCTGCCTTCTGACAAGTTTTTTTCCATTGGAAATAAAAATCCACCTTGTAATAGAGGCATCTTTAAGGTGCTTTTGTGGGAAGCCAACATACAGCTGCAGGATTGTGCCCATACCAGTTTGGCACTGGAGCACTGCTGGGGAATCCCTCCTGACTTCCCCCCATCCTTCTTCCCCCAGTGTTTCCCTGCGGACCCGAAGCCAGGGAGTGGGAATATTTCGATGGCAAATGCTACTACTTCTCCATCGACAGAATGAGCTGGTACAAGGCAAAGACCCAGTGCGAGGAGATGCACTCGCGCCTGGCCATCATTAACAGCTTCGCCAAGCAGGTAAAGACCCCAGCAGCCACCAGTTAGCCCCAGCTCCTCTCTGCATCCTTTGCTCCATGCCTCACACCCCAACTTTGGGATGCCGGAGCGTCCCAGAGCCTGCTGTTGTCCTCGGCAGCAGCCAGCAGAGAGCAGGCAGAACTCGCGCTGCCTGCCCGCCAGCCCGGGCTCCGCGGCTCTGCGGGATGCTCTGGTCCCCATCCCACTCCTCCGCGACCCCAAGGAGCAGCCAAGAGCAGGGCTCGTCTGTGCCCCGAGCCCCCTCGCTCCGGGAGCCCCTTTCCTGGTGCTTTCCCTCCTGATCCCTCTCCCCGCTGCAGAATTTTGTCATGTTCAGGACAAGGAATGAGCGCTTCTGGATTGGGCTGACGGACGGGAACTCGGAAGGGGAGTGGGAATGGATCGACGGCACCGACTACAAGAGCACGTTCACGTGAGTGCCAGCCTGCCCCTCTGGGCACCCCAAAACCGCAGCCTGCTGGCGCACCCCTGTTTCGCATCAGGTCTAACACAGTAGCAGAGCCAAGCACAGCACCTCAAGGCACCCAAAATCATCCGAAATTACCCAAGCCAGGCGTCGCTAGCCCCCACCCCACGCTCCCCGCGTTTCCCTCGCCTGATTTGGCATTTCTCTGCCCAGATTCTGGAAGGAAGGCGAGCCCAACAACAGCGGAAACAACGAGGACTGCGCCCACGTCTGGACCTCCGGGCAGTGGAACGACGTCTACTGCACCTTCGAGTGCTACTACCTCTGCGAAAAGCCTGTGCCCAACTGAGCGGTGCCGAGCAAAGCGGCGTGCCCGTGCCCTGGCACCCCAAAAGTTTCCTTTCTCTTCTTAATTTATACTATCCTGCCCGTTTCCTGCCGGTTCCTCTCGACCGCCCTGTCCTGCTGGGGATGGGGATGGACTTCCATGGTCCTAAGCAGGAATCCAGCTTCTCCATGGGGAGCTCAGCCGAATAAAGGAGGATTATTGCTCAGGAGCAATGGTTAACATGGCCTCCCTGCTCCGGGGAGGCCGAGCTGGGGCGGTGGCGGGCACGAAGGGGACGCAGGGTGCGGGTCAAGCGCTGTGTCTGGGGAGCTGCTGCCAGCTCCGTTTTCCTATCAGGGAAAAAAATCGTCATTTGGGGAACTTTTCTTTTTTTTTTCTTTCTTTTTCTTTTTCTTTTTTTCTTTTTCTTTTTTTTTTTTTTTAAATTTGGATTCCGCTTTGCGAAACTGCCCGGTCCCAGCTTGGCGTCGGATGAGCCCAGCTTTGCGCTGTGCCAAGAGGGGCTGCTGGCACCAAAGGGTGGGCGCCCCCCCCTGCCACGGCACCCCCCCCCTACCATGGCGTCCCCCTGCCATAGCGCCCCCCCCTACAAGGACACCCCCTCCCTATAGGGACACCCCCCCCTACAAGGACACCCCCCCTACAAGGGCACCCCCCCATCGCACCCCATCCTGGGGGTCTCCGCCTCCTTCTCGCCCCGGGGGAGCCCCCGGGGTTCAGGGGGCGGCCGGGCCGGGCAGCCCCCGGGGGGGTCCCCACCGTCGCCCCCCTCTCCCCGCTGCCGGGACGGCGCCGGCGGCGGATTCGTTTGGAAGCCAAGGGAGGGCCGGGGCCATCGAAACGGACCGAGCCCGGGCACCGCGACCGCCCCGACGGCGGGAGGACGCGCCGCCGCCTTCCCTGTCGGCGACAAGGCTGTCGCGACAGAACCGGCAGCCCTTCGGGGAGCGGTAAAGCGGCGGCTTAACGCGCCCGGCTGCGCGGAGCCCCACGACGGCCCTATTCCCACGGAACCCCCACCTCGGCGCCAGCGGGGAGCGCCGCCTCTATCGCGACAGTCGCCGACGGGGCTCTGCGCGCAGCGGGCTCCAGCTCGGGGGGCCCGGCGGGATGGGGCCCCCGACGCGCTCCCGGCTCAGGCGCGCTCCCGGGGGAGGCGGGGGGCGGCGGCGCTCACGGGCACGGGCGCGGACACGAGCGGGGGCTGCGCGCTCTGCCCCGCGCACACTCGCGCCCCGCTCCGCTCCCCGAAAAGCGCCGGTGCCGGTACCGGTGCCGGTGCCTCCGGTGCCCCGGTAGGTGCCGAGCACGGGGGGGGGGTCGCGGGGAGCCGGTACCCGGTTGACGGCAACCCTGGGGACGCGCTCCCGGTGCGCCCCGTCCGGGCGCGGAGAGCCCAGCACCGGGAACCGGGAACCGGGCACCGGACACCGGACACCGGGAACCGGGCACCGGGAGCCGGCCCGCGGGTCTGGGGGGGGGTCCCGTCGGGTCTCACGGACGCGGAGCTGGGGATGGGGGGGGAGCGACCCCCGCCGCGGCATCGCCGGGAACCGGAGCGGGCGGGGAGGCTCCCGGGGATCCCGGGGGCAAGGTCGGGGCTTGCCCCAACGGGACCGGGAGGACCGGGGCGGGTGCGCGCCGCCGTCGCCGGGATTTCGTTGCCGTTCGTTTACCGGGACGCGGAGAACGCCGGGGGCCGACGGAACCCACCCAGAGCTGGGTGGGGGCTTTGGGCTCGGTCCCCCCCGGCCGGTCCTAACGCTGCTCTCCGCCCGCAGCCGCCGGGATGAAGACGGAGGAGGCTCCGTCCTGCCTGCAGCAGGCGACGCCGGTTCTGGGCTTCGGTGAGTGCCGGGGGCGGCGGGGAACGAGCAGAGCCCGACCCCGACCCTCCCGTCCCGTCCCGTCCCGTCCCGTCCCGTCCCGTCCCGTGCCCCCCCCTCCCGCTGTCCCCACTCCTCCGTCCCTACCGGCTCCGGTGCCGGTGCGCAGGGAACGGGAGCGGCCCCCGGCTCAGCCCGGTTTTGCGGTTTGATGCTTTGGAGACAGCCCAAGCCCCGGGAAAGCTGCGAAATGTCCCCCCCGACCCCCTTCCCCTGCGACCCCAAAACAGCTCCGGGGGGCTGCTGCTGTCCTTAGGGCGTTCGGTGACTCCAGCGAGGCACCGAGCGCGGGATGGACGGGGACAGCCCCAGCATCCGACCTTTCCTTACCTGCCCTGACCCCAAAAAAGCCCTTTCGCCTCCTCCGAGCCCCTCTCCCCCCCATTTCCTCGCTGATTTTACGCACAACCCAGCTGCGCACCCGCACCCCGCATGGGGTTCGCCGCTCCCCAACGGAGCGAGGCCGGATCCGGCCACCCCAGAAAGGCCTGGCCGGGAGGGACACGATTTAGACCGAGGCACCCGAGAGCTGCCCCCCCGGGCACGCCGATGCCTTCGCCCCATCTCGCAGAGCTGCGGCAGGGTGGGTGGAAATTGCTCTTCGTTAGCATCAGCGGCTGGGCCAAACTGTTGCATTTCTACAGCTGCTCGGAAAAAGCTGAGGTCTTTGGGGCAGAAAAGGGCAGAACCTCCTCTGCTTTCGGTTCCCGCCGGGGAATGGAGGCAGCCGGCGTTCTCCCGGGACTTTTCACATCCCCTCTGCCCCCCGAGCTCGACACCGCTCGCCTTGTGCTAAGGGCATCGTTCACCTTCGTGTCTTTGCACCGAGCGAGGCTCTGGTGGGAATCACAGCCTGGCAGAGCTGCGCTGCTGTCCCTGCCCCTGCATCCCGACCCTTCCTCCCCCCAGCAGCCTCCTTGCCCACCCCCTCCACTCCCAAGTTTTCTCCCTCTCCCTTTCACAGCGCTCCCCCCTTTGCTATGAAACGCTCCCCGGCTGTTTAAATATCCGCCCTGGGCTAATTCGGCGTGAAACGATTCCCTGCTTTTTCCCCCCAAATTAAAGAGGAGTTCGGGGTTGTCGGCCACAGACCGTAACCCACTGGCGGTTTGGCCCCTTGGGATGCAAGAAGGGTGGAAATGTTTGACTGCAGGAGTTGCTAGCAGAGGAAAAAGGGGGACCTGGACGGAGGTTTGATGAGCACCCACGGTCCCACTGTGCCGGTGCTGCGCCATCACAGCCCTCCTCACGGCCCCGGTGCCGTTGTGCTGCTGCTCCAGCACGGCACACATTTCATTTGTCACCTTCCTGAGCTCAAATCCCCATTTCCAGGGGCTGCAGCGAGGACAGATCCGTGCCTCTGCCCTTGAGGAACGCATTTTGGGCTCGCTGCAGCACCAAGAGCCCCGACACCGGCTCTGTCCCCAGCCGTTCAGGGTGGCTGCAAGAAGCACAAGCTTTCAGGGTCTGTCCCCCTCCCACAGGAGCTGCTGTCCCGTTTCCAAGCCCCAGCACTCGATTAAGAAGCTGTGCTGAGCCCAGGAGCCGTGAGGGGCTTGGGCAAGCAGCTGAAGTCAGCTGGGATGGGATGCCAGTGGTGCAGGACCCCAGGAAACGTGGCAGAAGCTGCTGTTGCCCTCCACACCCCCATTTTTGGAGGTCCTTGTGAGTGTAGCAAACCCAAATTCCTCAAATTCACTCCCTGCTGACATTTCCTCCTGCCTTGGTATAATGGCAGCAGTGCCCAAAATGCAAAGGGGATCACCTGCCTTTACCCAAACTTCCCAGAGCCACCCTCACATTTGCTGCGGTTTCAGATGATTTCAGGACATTGTGGCTTCTCCGTCTCTGGCTGCAGCTAAACTTGGGCAGAGCGAGCGCTCGGAAAGCTTCCTGCATGCAGACACTTTCTGCCCACCTGCATTTTGTCCCTGCAGCAGCCCTGCCTGCTCCATGCCCCCTCTGCACCTGGGGCACAAAATTCCAGCTCGCCGATGCCCACGAAGCTGGAAAGCCAGCTGCCGAGGGGCTGGGTCAGGGCTCCTCCGTGTGTCCCAGCCCAGTTTTGGTGCAAATCCCTCTTTGGCCAGCACAACCCCTCTCCACTCCTCGCCCCGGAGCAGTGACCTGCATCTGGTCCTGCTGCTCGCCAAGGGCTCGAGCCCTCCGAGCCCCCCGCTCCTCCTAGACCTTGTTTCCCCTCGGCATCTTCATCCCCGTGAAGCCACCGTCCCCCTCCAGCCCTGCTGGGGCAGGTGTTCCCAGGCTGGGGAGGGAGAGGATGGCGATAAACACTCGTAAAAGCCAAGGAGCTTGGCACCGTGGAGGCTGTGCGCATCGGAGGGGGCGTCTCTGCCTGGCTCAGCCTGCAGCCCAGATCCAGCGCGGCAGATAGCGCATTTATTGCTCACTCCTCTACCTTGAAGCTATCATGACGAAGCCTTTGAAGAGCAGCCATAGATTTGCATGTTGATAACGCTGAGGGGAAAAAAATATATATATATCCCAAATCTCTGCAGCCTTTCCTCTTTTAAGCAGCTCAGCACCGAGCGTGGGGTGAAAGTGGGCAAAATTCACCCCCGGGGCTGTGCGTTGGCCTGGGTCAAGGTTTGCAGCCCCACCACCTCCTGCGTGGATCTGCTCCACGTTGGCTCCCCGGTTCCATTGTGCGTGTTCCCCACATCCAGCTCGTGCGATGCCAGGAGCACGATTCCCCTGGAAGTCACCGCTCAGAAACCCTTTCCTCTGCTTTCGCAGGAGCAGCTTTGCTGCTGCTTTCACAGGGCCAACTTCTGCCTTCATTTTCAAGGCTGAGCTCCATGCCGAGCCTCCCTTCTCGCCCTCCTGTGCGTGCTCAGCCGCTGACACCAACACCACGTGGTGTTTTTTTTTAAAAAAAAAAAAATACAACACCCAAACCAGTAGGTAATCGTGCAAGCAAACAGTTGTGCGAGGCTTAGCGTCGCCCCTTCCCAAAAGCCAGACACCCCCTGCACGGAACATGCGCCCCGGGGCAGAGCCCAGCTCCTTCTCACGCCGCCTTCTCCCCACTGCCCAGGTTCCGACCCCAAGATGCGGGAGGTGTGCGCCGGCTGCGACACCCCCATCTCCGACCGCTTCCTCCTGCGCGTCAACGAGCGCTCCTGGCACGAAGGCTGCGTGAAATGCGCCGTCTGCCTGCAGCCCCTCTCCGGCACCTGCTACTGCCGCAACCGGCAGCTCTACTGCAAGCACGACTACGAGAAGTAAGTGATTTTTTTTGGGGGGGGTCGGGCTCGGTGCTGACCGTGTCCAGGCAGGGAGGGAGGTGGTGCAAAGTGGGGTCCTGGAAGCGTGGCCACCGGTGGCACGCAGGGTGGCGAGCAGCAGGTGAGGTGAGCAGGGGCACGGAGGCGTGCTGGCTGTCTTGATTTTCCGCCACGATATCGGGATCAAATGCTCTTCTCGGCTGCTGGGATGGAAGGAGGGAGGCTGAGCCTCGGAGACACACGGTCCCAGCTGGATGCTTTGCGTCCTGGTGATGGGGCAGGAACTGGACCCCACTCCTTGGTGCAGAGTTGCCCGTCCCAAAGGATGCGCCATGGGGCTGTGCTGTTTTTTTTTGCTGTTGCTGGGCTTGTTGCAGGGAGGCCACCACCAAGTTCTCCTTTTGGAACAACTTGCCAGGGCTTCCGAGAGTAGAAGGACTGCTGCCTTTCTCTGCTTGTTGTTTCGTTTTAATGGTGTGGATCAAACGAGGTGTTAAAGCGCGAATCTGGAGGTGCAGCATGGAAGCAGGCACCCCAACATTAACCTGTGGCTTCCCTCTACTGCTGGGCTCTGCCCTGTGCATTGGATAAAACACAGCCAGTGCTGCGTGTGGGATTATTTGGAAAAAAAATATATAAATCTGTTTTTTTAGCTTGATTTCGTCAGCAGGGGTAAAAGCTAGAGTGGGATGGTGGAGGTCGTGCTTTGTCATGAGAGTGTGGAAGCAGAAATGAGAAAAACGGGGCTGCGGGCAGGGTGGCATCGATGCAGTTAGCGAGTCAGGGCCTCCGTTTCGCACATATTTCCAAGAAAACCGTGTTTATCCCCAGCTCAGCCTTGTCTGCAAAACTCAAAGATGTGAACATGGGCGTAATTTTGGGGTGTTTGGTGTTGGCCGGGGAGGTGGTGGCAGGCCACACGGACACTCCACGGCATTGCAGGGTTGCTGGAGTTTGGCAGCGTCCTCTAAAGGCTTTTCTGACCGGCCTGATCTTATCTCCTCCGTGCTTCATCAGAGAGCGCAGCCTCCTCCCCGCCAGTGACGCAGGCGCTTGGCAGCGATGGGGATGGCAATAAAAACACCGGGGCTTGCCCGCTTCCCCGGGGTGGCTGGGAGAGCCGGGCAGGCACGAGGAGGCTTCTCCCTCACCCTTCAGCCACAAAAAGGGTGAGCACCAAGGGCTGCTTGGATCTGAGCAGGATGGGCCTCCGCCAGGTCTCTGCTTTGGCTAGGAGGAGCTGGTGGCTGGAGGGGGTTTGGTGGCTGTGGTTGTGCGTAATCAGACACAAATGTGTTGGCAAAACCCGTCTGCGCAGAGCCCCTCGTCCCTCCGAGGAGCTGGGTGCCTGATTTGTGATGGGGTTTCCATGGGGTATCGTGGAGACCCCAGCCTCCACGCTGCTTTTGGCCAAAAAGGGAGGCTGTGCGTCCTCAGGACAGCGTGGCCGTGCCATTTCCCCTCGCCCTGCACTGAATTTGACCACGCTGCCGCTGCTCGGTGCTGGACCCGGTCTGCTCCACCTCGCTGCAGCGCTCGAAGGACCTCAGCCCGATTTGCAAAGACACTTTTAGGGTCTGCAAGCCCTGAAAGTCGGTCCTCCGGGCGCTTCCGACGGCGTCTGCTCAGCACCTTTGTGCTCCCAGCATGGGAATTTCCAGGGAGGCAAACTCTCAGTCCTGCTGTTTGGAAATCCGCTCCCCCCAGAGTCCGCATTCTTGGCCTTGACTCTCCAAAAAGTTCCCGGGTTTGGCCAGCGATTAATCCCAAGCTGCAGGACCCAGCGTCGCCCCGGGGCCGCGGCGCAGACCGTGGCTGCAGCAGGGTGACCTGGAGGGGAGACCCATCTGGCATTTATTCCCCCTCATGCGAGCTGCGCAATAAGAGGAAAATGCTTTAATGGCGAGATAAGCCAGCAGCTGCAGCTGAACGTGGGGGAAGGAACGGGCTGTTGATCTAGAGATGAAATGTTAAGCCCGAAGATGGATGTTGTTCTGCAGTCCCTATCATATAAAACCACAATCTGAAGGCTTTTGGGAAGCTTTCCTCTTCCCCTCTCGCCTGGGGCCCCGCCAGCTCTCCTGCGCTTTGCTCAGGCACCTGCCCTGTAAATCCCGCTCCGGGCAGCTCGCGTAAATGCTATCAAACAGCAACGGCTCGGGCCGGGACGGAGGGGGGAGGAAGGAAAATACTCCTGAAGGATGATAGAGTGGCTGCAGCGGCCCCGTCCCGGGCGCCTTGTTTACTTTGAAGTTTGTTTTGTGGAATGACAGGCAACGCGGGGGCTGCCGGGGAGCTGTCGGGAGGGATCTGAACCGCGGCCGCGCGCTGGCAGCCGTCCCCCTCTCCTCCGCGCTCTCCTCTTGCCCATGTGGAGATGATTTCGCTCGTCCTTGCTGGAGATACGGGGTGAACTCGGCTCGAACCTGGCTCGCCGGCTCCCCATCGCCGCGCTGCCGCCACGTGATCGAGCGCGGGCTCCGTGTGCCCTCGTGCTCCCCGTTTTTGCGTGAATCCCCGCGGCTTCTCCGGCTGGATGCTAAGGGATGAGGAGGGGGCGAGCGGCACAATCCGTCCGTCAGCCCTCCACGGGTGCCTTTGGGTTGTTAGCTTCTTGGCCGGGCATCACGCAGAGCCCAAGCTGACCTCGAGCCCACCTTAAGCAGCCTCCTCCCCACCTATTGCTGCGCTCGGAGATCATATCCACAGCCAAAAAGTGGTGTTTTTTTTTTCCCTGCTCGGTCAGATCCTGAACCAAGAGCAGCAGCAGCTTGCTTCGCCTTTTGAAGCCTCAGGCACCCCTGAGCAGCAGGTAGGGATGGTCAGAGGCAGGGAGCCTTGCAAAAACCAGTCTGAGAGCAGCAGGCTGGGTGCACACCTCCAAAATAGTGATGGAGGTGCACTGCCGGGACACCCGGCGGCATCCTGCTGTGTCCCGTAGCGCAGGGTGGCATCCAGCACCCATACTGGTGTCCAGTACCCATACTGGCATCCAGCACCGACCTGATTTGGGCTGATTTTCCGGGTGGAGCAGGTTGGGAGAAGTCCAGGAGCTGGGGTTGGAGGTGAGAAATGGGAGATGGGGAGGCAAAGGTGGCAGCGAGCTGCCTTGTTCCTTCGCGGGGGGGGGACCCAGGCTGCAAATCCAGGCTGGCAAGCTAAGGGGGGGCAGAGGGGACCCAGAGGGAGCTCTGCTGAGCGGTCTGGGTCATGCTTAAAGCCCTGCGGGAGGGCTCCCCCCGGGCACGGATCCCCTGGAGGGCAGACGCCGGGACAGGGCTTTGAGAGCAGAATGAGCCCAGGCGCTGTCTGCAAACCGCACACATTCCAGGCGCGGGAGTCAGGCCCTAAAAATGATGAAATTGGTGTTGAAAGCAGAAGGATTTGGGATTTTTGCTTGTGACGGGCTCTTTTTTTTTTTTTTTTTTTTTGGCTTTTGAGCATAAAAAACTTTGCCCTGTTCGGGACGTTTGGTTACAGCCAGCTCCGAAATTATCAGCGCGCTTCCTAGGCCCGAGGAATTTCAAAAATGATGCTTGAGATGCGCCTGAAATGCCAGAACCTGACAAGCGGGGACTCAAGGACAAAACGTGATGGATTGCAAGAGCTGCTGACAGGCGCTGCTCTCGGGAAAGGGCTTCTGGCTGCCCCCTGCTTGGCCCAGCTCTGCTTTGCGGAGCGTTGAAGCTCCCAAAGGTGCTGATTTTCCCCCAAAGGCTGCGGGTGAGGACATCAGCCCTGCTCGGCCACATCCAGCTTCTCCATCGGGGTCCCCCCGTGTCTCCTCCTGGCCCCTGCCGCCCATGGGGCAGGTAACGAGAAGTGACAGCGCTCCGAGAAGTGAGCAAATAAACGAGATAATGAGCCCCGCGACAAGGCAGTGATGAATGGGGGCCGCACGCCCAGCGAGCGGACCCTGCGGGTGCCTCCGTGAGGACAACGGGAGATGAAGGAGGAGGAAAGGGAACGTCCCACAGCTCCTTCCAGCCCCCCTGGGCAGGGAGAGAGGGTGATGCGAGGTGCACCTGATGTTTCAAGCCCCCTTTCTGCTCCCAAGCAGCCCGTGATGGTCACGGGTGGTTGCCACTGTCCCGATTGTGCCAGTGCTTGGGGTCTGCAGCAAGGGTGGAGCTGGGATGGAAGGAGAGGGGGTGGAAGGAGATGGGATGGAAGGAGCTGGGATGGAAGGAGATGGGAAAGAGCTGGGAAGGAGCTGTGATGGAAGGAGCTGTGATGGAAGGAGCTGGGATGGAAGGAACTGTGATGGAAGGAGCTGGGAAGGAACTGGAAAGGAGCTGGGATGGAAGGAGATGGGAAGAAACTGGGAAGAAGCTGGGAAGGAGCCAGACACACAATTTGCAGCCTTACATCCATGGTTTATGTGGAGTAAAGCAGCTCCCCAAAGCTTAGGGCACGGCCAAGCCATGGGCTCGCCGCGATCTTTTCCCCGTCCCAAGCCTTCCCTCTCTCCTCGTCGGGTGGGTGGCTGAGCCCCGTCTCCCACCGCGAGCATCATGATTAATGACGTTAATTACACAAAGCTATTCCTACCCCAGTTCTCACTGTTCCTCGCCTTGGTTTGTTCACAGGGCCCAGGAAATTAAACACTAACTCTATAATCACCGCAAAATGAAAGAAATATGCAGATGCGCCTTGAGCATGATTAAGAAACCAGCCACCACGTGCTGTCTGTTCCCCATCGCTGTTGGATTGTTTTTCTAATGGGGGAATACATAGGGAAGGAAGAGATTTTTTTATTTTTTTTTTCCTTGCGCCGCACATTATTTTTCTGGTTTAATTAAATGTAATTTACTCTGATAGATTTCTCTCTCTTTTGGCCTGAATTTTCCTTCCTTGCCTTGTGTCCCGTGGCTTTGAGCCTCCCTTAGACCCACGTCACCAAATTCCACGCCGTGAGTGGGCACAGCTTTCTTACCACGGTCCGATAGCAGCCAGGCTTGCCTCTAAAATCTTTTGCTTTCTCTTGTGCCTGATGAGGAAAAGGAAAATATGAACCCCCAAAGGACTTGGAAATCAAAGTAAACTACCACGGGTCAAGGTGACAGCCCCCTGCAGCAGAGAATACAGATGTAAATTAACAATCAAGTGCTTGCAAATGCTTTGGGTCCTCGGTGCTTCCAGGATTAGCGATTTCTCTGGGATTAGTGCTTCCAGAAGTGGTGGAGAGAGTGGCAAGGGGATCGGTGGCAGTTTGGGGAGGACGTGTGAGCAGGTGAAAGTTTTGCACCAAGGTGCAGAGCCCACGGCTGGTGAGACTGCAAGGGCTGAAGGGAAGGTGACTTATGGAAAGGTTGCTTGTGGTTAGCCCTGAAGTGCTTGGGCAGTTGGACTTGGTGGTCTTTGTAGGTCCCTTCAACTGAAATATCCCCTTCCCTTCCCTTCCCTTCCCTTCCCTTCCCTTCCCTTCCCTTCCCTTCCCTTCCCTTCCCTTCCCTTCCCTTCCCTTCCCTTCCCTTCCCTTCCCTTCCCTTCCCTTCCCTTCCCTTCCCTTCCCTTCCCTTCCCTTCCCTTCCCTTCCCTTCCCTTCCCTTCCCTTCCCTTCCCTTCCCTTCCCTTCCCTTCCCTTCCCTTCCCTTCCCTTCCCTTCCCTCTGCTACCGTCCCCACATTTCCATGGTCTTTGTTGTCTCACTTCCAAGCCTGGCTAGCACTGGAAGGGCAGCGCTTGCAATCCTTCATCCCATTTCTTCATCCTCTCTTTCCTTCCTCTTTCCTTGTGGCCCCTTCTTTCCTTGTGCCCCCTTCTTTCCTCATGGCCCCTGCTTTCCTCGTGGCTTCCCAAAGCAAATTACAACCCAGAGCCGTCGAGTGCTTCCACCTTCCTTTCCCTCGCCCCCTTTAACAATTAGGCTTCCATGTGGCTAATTGCAGCTTACCCTAACTACCTCGGTGGCAGCTCCGCACCTCTGCCTATTCCCACATTGCTGGGATTCCCCTGATACAGCCGTGATCAGCCCTGCAGAAGCCCCATCCTGAGCCTTTTTCCCAATTCCTGTAAAATCAATGCACCACTTTAACCTCTTCTTACTCTTTTTTTCCCACCACTTTGAACTTCCCTTCTCTTCCTTCTTACCCCGTATCACAGGCTGGGGGAAATCTCCCTCAGGCTAAAGGCTGGGTTCCTGTTACGGGACAGCTTTTGCTGTTTAAAAAATCTCTTTTAGGTGCCTGATACGAGCTGCACTCTGTTCAACTCACATCTGCTGCTTAAGGGCATCCCCACAGAGGGGGTCAGAAGCTGACCACACTGGCTTGGTGTGCTCTCTCTCACAGACCACTCATTAAGGCAATTTTCCTTCGAAAACCTTTCCTAAGGTGGCTGCTCGCAGACTCTCACCTTCTCCATCCTCCGTCCTTAACACAGTGCTGAAATATTTTGGGGTCACGGTCATGCCGGGGGGGCATTTGCATCATTTCCAAAACGAGTCCTGCTTTAAAGGACTTTCAGGGGGTGTTGGTGCCCTCGCTGCGGGGATCTCCGTTCCTCCTGACCCACGCAGGGATCTTGTGGGACGTGTAAAAACCCCCACAGGGCACGGTCACATCCGAGCACCCTCGATGGCACCGGGGGCGTTTTGCTGGTGGCAGCCCGGTGAAGCTCGGTGTCACCCGTGGTGGCCCTGCCAGGGACGTGTGTCCTGGTGCTGCTGCTGGCTTTCGAGCCTCCCCCCCTGCTGCTGCACAGCCCCTTCCTTGCTTAAAACGGAGAGGGAGAGAGCCCGGAGTTTAATTTAAATCACATCTCCCCAGCTTGTTCTTTTCTCAATCAATATTGCTTTTTACATCATATCTAATCTCTCTCTCTTTTTTTTTTTTTTCTTCTTTCTTTCTCTCTCCCCTCTTCCCCCTCCAAAGTAAAATTTAATTAAATAATTCTAATGAATGTTTAATGATGTTCTTTTGTCATTATTAAATCTGTAATAAAAGTGTCGGCAGCCCTTCTGCCTCCCCCCCCCACCCCCCCTTTCCCCAGCTCCCCCTGTTAATGCCCCCCCCTCCCCTCCCCGGCACACACTGTCCTGCTGTCTCCCCCCACCCCTGCCAGCCCCCCTCGCGCTGTGACAACGCTCGCATTCAGACCTGCAAACAGGAAATGAGAAAAGGAGAAACAGGATATTGAGCCGGGATACTATCGGGGTGGGTAATATCACCCCTAGCTACTAGCGCAGGAGCCCTTCTCCTGCCGGGCATACTAATGGAGCTGCCCGCCGCCCCGCAATAAGGCAGGACAAAATCAATAGGAATTGATAACTCCGGCGTCGAGCCCTCGTAGCCTGGGCGAGCTCTCGGGTCGTGTCTTGTTGGCTGGAGAGAGGGGAACGGGAGAGGAGCATCCTCGAGGGGGTGTCTCGCCGTGCGGGGCTTTGCAGCATCCGTCAGAGGTGCGGTGCCTGTTTTTTGGAGCTTCCTCGGAGCTCAGTGAGATGCAGGAGCCAGGCTGAGTACAAATGTCAAGCTTTACACTTGGAAGAGGAGCTGGTTTGCAAAGGGAGAGGAAAGCACCCCCCTTCCTGGGCATGCAGGCAGGGGGCTGGGCTCACCTCTTCTGCGCTGCAGCAGCATCAGGCTCTGCTCTGTTCTTTAGGCAGCTGGCAGAACATCACCGAGTGATAAAAATACACACCAAGTGATAAAAATATGCACCAAGTGATAAAAATATGCACTGAGTGCAAGGCCCCACCAGAGCTTCCGAGCTGCAGCAGCAACTTTCAACGAGCTACAGAAAAATAAACGCTGCGCCCGAGCTCTGGGCATCCCACAGCCTGCTCTGCCTGCCCCTGGTCAGCCCAAGATGGGACCCCCATGATCTGTATTTAAAAAAACAAAGCATTAAAGCGTGCTCCAGAGGACCCGAAAGCAAAGCTGAAGCCTAGTGCCAGAGCAGCCCAGGTGTGCATCCCACCTTCCCACAGCTCAGGGATGGCTTGGTATGGGATCCAAGCCGGGAAGGAACCTTTTTGCCACAGCATGGTAGAGGTGAGGGTGATCACAGAAGCTCGAGAGCTGCCAAATTTGCTGCACACATCACCCAGAGCATCCCCAGCTTCGCAGGGCGCTCTCAGGGCAGCTCGGATGTCCAGCAGGGTGTTAGGGGCAGGGGGCAGCAGCTCCAGGCACGGTCCCGCTGCCATCCCTCTCTTCTGGACCTGTTTTCAAAGTGTGGTCCTACCCCGCTCCTCCCACCATGGGGTGCCTGCATGGAGATGGCTTTTGCAGGCAAAACTCAATTTTGGGACCAGTTTTCCTTGCCATCGAGCCGTGCCCACGGGGAGCACCCATGGGGTGCAGAGGGAGAAGGTTTCCCTTCGCCTTTCCCACCGCCTTCCCCTGCCACCTCCCTTTCACCTGGCAGAGCCACCGCAACACAACCCTCCCCGGCGGTCCTCGGAGGGGGGGGAGAAAAAAAAAATAATAAAAGAAGAAACACGCATTTTTTGTTAGCATTCAGCAGTGATATGACAGGCGCCCTATGAATTCTGGGAGATTTTAATAAAGAAGACAGGCCTGTGAAATTTAATAAAAGAGTTCATCAGATTATATGGTGATGGCTCGGTGCCACCGTGCTGGCAGTAATATCCTCGCAGTGGGGGGGTTAACCCCTTGAGGGACAGAGCAGCAGCACAGTATTAAATCTTTCAGTAGCATTTCACTCGTGTCACTTTAATATTTATGAATCTCTCCGGCTTTGGGAACCTCTTTGGTGTTGTTTTGCTTTTTTTGTTGTTGTTTTGTTTTGTTTTGTTTTGCTTCTGGTTCGGATCTTTTCCCAGCATCGGTTTCCATCTCTGACATGAACAGAACCAAGCCCCGGGAGCAGGGCTCCTCACACCTCTTGGCTCCTGGATGGATGCTGGGTGCACTCACGGGGTCAGGACAAGCCAGACCACACCTGTGAGATGCTGTGGACTGCTTGCTTTTCATAACCAACATCCCCAAATCCTTCCATTCTCCGTGGTCGTGGCGTTGCCCTCATCCTTCCAAGTTGTGTTCCCAGCGATGGATGGCGAGGGTCAGCTTTGAGTGTGCCTTGCACAATTCTGTGCACAAAGTGCCCTTCTGGGGGTAAATCTACTCACCTAGCCCACAAAGAGCTTTGGAGGTAGCCGAGGGCAGCTCGTTGTCCCCCAGTTTCCCCTCTCTCTGCCCCAAACGTTGCTGCAAGAAGCCAGAGATTCAGCACAAGGAATTTTTTTCCCCACCGTGCCCCGGTGCCACTCTGTATGGCTGAGCCAGGGGACGTGGCTGGTGCGGGAGGGAATGAAAGAACATATTGTGCTGTCATTGCCTCCTTGTTTCCCCTGTGTGTCCCCATCCCCGTCACGCCCCTAGCCCCCAGCCCCAGCCCGAAATCTGGCCTGCGGCTTTGCAAGCTCCACTTCAATATTTCAGCCAGCTACAATGGATTTTGCAGCTCAGTGTTAAGTAAACAGACCTTGCTTAAGCCTGGACTGCTTCATTTTGACTAAACCCTAACTAAATAAGCTAGTTCCATGAAGCACAGGCCTTCCAGCTTATTCCTTGCTTCATTAACACCTTTTAATCCCAGCGATGCAATCGTACGCGCTCCAAATTACCCTTCCCAGGCCTGGGTCAGCATCCCCTGTGCTGCTGCTGCAGGTCAGAGGCTCTCATCCTGCACTGCAATGGGGATGCTCGGCGAGGATTAACAGACAGCCAGGCACTGGGGTGGTTTACCAGGACTGGAATCTGATAAACACAGTCCATGAAATGTCTGAAAAGAGGTGGGAAGTCCCCAAAGCAGTTTGCAGCTCCTTGGCAATATGCAGGGGTGGACGCAGAGGATGCTTTGCTGTGATGCCTCGTGCCTGGGCTCAACGCTTAGAAACTTTACTGAACTTCCAAGGGAAAATGAACAACGTGCTGGTCTGACCAGCTGTTTGGCCGGTCTCTGTTATTAAAAGAAAAGCAAATTAGTGGTAAATAAAGAGTGAGGACGCTCGTTTGAAAGTGTCAGGCGAGCAAGGGAAATGAATAGTGGAAAGAAACTGTTTTCCATATCGCATAACTCCTGATGCTGAGCAAGATTTCGGCTTCAAAAAGGTGCTGGGCATTGCTCAAGTGCCCAGGCATGAAAGGAGCTGTAGAGCAACATCACTGGGACTTCCAGACTGTGAATCAGTGAGCTGCTGCGTGAGCTCCTGCACGCAGCGTTTGGGGTTTTCTGCAGCTGTGCCAGCCACGCAGCCCTGCTGCTGGTCTCCGAGAGCTCCCTGCAGAAACAGCGTTGGCAGCTGGTGAATTTGGCCTCCGGCAGCAAAGCTCCTAAGATGTGCTGTATCTCCACCCTTGTTGGGTGACAGACACGCTGCCTCCGAGCCATAGAGCAGTACAGGTCGATGCCCTACATCGCGTGGTCGCTGCACGCTGCTCTTCTCCCCACACTGCTCTTCTTGCATCCAGCATCCACCAGCTTCAGGAACTGGCTGCCAAAATCTGTCCCTGGAGCCCCAAGTCTCCCTCACGATGCTGACCTGTGAGCAGCCATGCAGCTTGCAATCCCCAAAGACATTCAGGCTTATAAACCCATCCACCTCCCAGCTCCAGATGGTTTTTCCATCAAGGTGAGCCTTTCCCCAGCAGGAAAATCCAATCTTATCTTTTGCAAAGGTAAAATTAATCTGAGGCAAGCAGGTAAGGATGTGGGACATGTGTCTGTATGCATACTGTGAATGCTGTGTGCAGGCACGTGCCTCTGCTTGCTGGATGGTTTCTGAACATCCCCAGGAATAAAAATTGATAGCGTTATCACAGCTTCAGTAAGAAATCTTATCAGACACTGCTTCTTGAGGAAACGTGGGTGTTGAGGACCTGGGAATGTGGAGACCCAGCCAAAAAGTGGGGTCAGCAGGGGCATTTTAAGACAAACACAGACACACGGACCGCGAGGCTGAGACTGCACAAGGGTCCTCTCAGAAAACGGGATGCGGCAGCAGCGAGCTACGAGCCCTCGGAAGGGCTCCTGCTGCTGCTCCCTCTCCTCGCAGACATCCTGCTCGTGTCGCTGCTGCTCCTCAACGCGCTTTTCATTACGAACCCAGGAACCCGCTTCGGTTTTGGACCATCCCTCGGCGTGGTTTCTCCAGGCAGCCGCTCCCAGACGTCGGGCAGCCGCGTTTGCCGCTCAGCCTCCCCAGCCTCCTCGGAACCCACTGCCAGCCACGGAGATGTGTTTTGTTCCTATGGCAACCTAAACAATATTACCTTGACTTAAACGGATTCAGGCAATATTAAAACCAGCCTCTTTAGGAATTCCTGGTGTTGGAGGGGCTGAGAATTTTAATTTTGTGTAATGCGAGCTGACACCGTGTTTATGAGCTGCTTGCTGAATGTTTTCTTCAATTAGTACAAAGCAGAGTGGATTTGTTTTCGGGGCTTAGCTGGGAGATGGAGTGTGCGAGCCTCGCAGTGCCAAAAGCATTATTGAGTTACGCTGCAGTAACGGCACTTCCCTCACCTGGTAGCTGCACAAAAAAAAAAAAAAAAAACCTTTTCGGGGAAATCTGGCACATGACAAGATCTTCACATGAGGCTTGCTAACTGCCTGGTCCCAACAGGGGTGGGGGGAATGGGTTTGTTGCTTTGTGGGGGAATGGGTCTCCTTTCCCAGCCCCAACTTCTGTACCTCCATCTCCTTGCTCTGCTCCACACATCCCACTGCACCCAGGTTCAAAGCTTTCCTTTATTTGCTGTTTCTGGGCAATTTTCTGGACATTTTGCCCAAGCAACCAGCAATGTCACTGAGGGTGGAGATATGAAAGGCCCCAGGAGTGCTGGGCACCTAACTGGGTACAAATAATTGAGGAAACACAAGCGTGGATCCATACAGAGAGTTTTCCATCGGTGTCTTCCCAAACTCTCCCCTTCCTTGCTTGGAGGCAGGCCAAGATGTTGAAGCAAAGCTTTGGTTTGATGGGCCTGTGGTCTTACCACATCCCCTCTCTGGATCTGGGGCTCTTGGGCTGAACCTGGGCTCCCTACAGGAGAAAACCTCTGAAAAATTCAGCGGGACCGGGTGGGAGCATGGGGCCAGCTTGTCTCAAAGTCAGATTGTATGTGTGGCTGCAGATTCAGCTACACAGCAGCATACAAAGAGGCATGGCAGAGCTTTCTTTGGGGACAGCAGTTCTGAAATTCAACGCTTGCTCCTAAACTGGTTGTTTGCGGGATAAGGGACAGGAACTTTGAAAGAACGGTGTGATTTCCCACAACTGGCATAACAAATTATAAGTGGCTCTCAAGAAAACAAAGACGTGACAGTCTAGCCGCTGATTCAAGGCAGATTCAAGTTGGAAATGGGGGCTGAGGACGTGGTCAGCCTCTGGAGCCCCTGCCAGCGACGTGGGCAGATCCTCCTCCACCTGGAGCCCTCCACCTGTGGTGCCACGGCCAGCGGGCAGGATCAAGGTGGGAACCCCTGGGTGAGAACGCAGCAGGCAAGGGCTCCAGCTACACGATCGTTACGCTCCAGCCGGGCTTGAAGTCCAGGAACATTAATAACTGAATAGTTGGTCGCATGTCACTTGTTCCTGACCGGTCCCAGAAAGCCACGACTGCAGATTGGCTCTCTTGATGGGTTGGGTTGGTTTTTTGTTGAGTTGTGTTTTTTTTTTTTTTTTTCCTTCCTTTTTTCCTTTTTTTTTTTTTTTTTTTTTTCTTTTTTCTTTTTTTCTTTTTACTATTTCACTTCTGCTGTTACAGAAGGATGTCGGTGTTAGGAAAGGGACAGGTTTGAATTCAGCCCAGATTTGGGCTGGGCTTGTGCCCGGAACACGCTCCCAGCTTGCTCCTTCCGTAAGACACTGAGGTTATGGCTAAAAGGCTGCTCTTTACTCCCCGCAATTCGTCTCAAATTCAGTTATTATTTTTCAAGTGTGAATTACGGAAAGACAAAGAGGAAAGGGAGAGAGGGAGAGGGAGAGGCAAGGCGAGGAACATGCGTACAAACGCACTCACACAAAGGAGAGAGAAATCCCACACCATTCCAGTTGGAATGTCCCAGACACCGCAGCCGAAAGCCACCGCACAGCACAAATCCATGGTGGTATTTGGAAGGGATGAGCCCACCCCTGTAAGCCTCTTCATCCTGCTCCACAGAGTTTGCCAGGAGGATTAACCTAGTCTTGTTCTCAATCCCAGTTTATGAGTTCCCTGCTGGTGGGGAAGATCCTGTGTGTTTAAACAACAGCCTAATTAATCCCTATTTTATTACTTTCTCTTGTCAAGTGGCTAAATAGAAGCTGTCAGCCGGCAGCCACCGCCGCTCACATTTGTTTAGATCCCAAATTACTTCATCAGAACCATCTGCTCGGTGCGCGGGGCGCTCGCAGTTGTTTATTCCTCTCTCTGGACATGGAGTGGGGCACAAACACCTCCCGGTGGGACTCCCCGCGCCAGGCTCTGCCAAGCCCTGGGGACTGTCCCGGGGGGGTCCACAGTGAAATCTGCCATGAACCTGGTGAAGCCAGGCAGCCAACAGCCCTGGAGAGGAAAAGGGGACACCCAGCTCTGTCCTGATGGGCCAAGCACGTTTGCGTTCCTCCCTGGGGTTATAGGTGGTCAGGAAGCCCCCAAGAAGGACACCCGCTTCCTTCCTTGGTTCCCGAGCCCCTCAGGGATGGAAGGAGCTGGGTGTTTTCACCCTGGAGAAGAGCAGGCTCAGGGGGACCTCATCACGGTGTTCTGGTACTTAAAGGTGGCTACGAAGTGGATGACAGCTCTCTCTCCACGAGGAGCCACGTGGAGAAGACAAAGAGCCATGGGTACAAGCTGTACCATGGCAGATTTCATCTTAATGCAGGAAGGAAATGGTTTACAATGAGAACAATCCCAGGAGGAACCTCCCCAGGGGTGTGGTGGAGTCCCCATCACTGGAGGATTTCAAGGTGCGGTTGGGCAGGGCGCTGGGTAATCTCATCTAGGCTCCCTTTTCCCACCAAAAGCTTGGATCTAGGTGAGCTTTTGGGGTCCCTCACACCCCAGGGATATTCTGTGGTTATGTGATTCTGCCCCAGCAGCCCCGTGCAAGTGCCTAACCCCAGGACCTTCCCCGCAGGCTGTTCCAGACCAAGTGCAGCAGCTGCCTGAAGGCGATCGCCCCGTCCGAGCTCATCATGCGGGTGCTGGAGAACGTCTACCACGTCCACTGCTTCTACTGCTGCGAGTGCGAGCGGCGCCTGCAGCGGGGAGACGAGTTTGTGCTCAAGGAGGGGCAGCTGCTGTGCCGCAGCGACTACGAGAAGGAGAAGGAGATGCTGAGCGCTATCAGCCCCGCTCCCACTGAGTCTGGTGAGGGGCTGGAGCAGCACCGAGGGTGGGGAGCGGGGCAGGCAGGGTGGGTTTGTAGGGTACGGTGGTTTTTGGAAGGGGTGAGCTCATCCCTGTGAGCTCTTCATTCTGCTGCCAGTCCCTAATTAACTCCAGGGGAGGCTCCAGAGGAGGAGGAGGTGGGTGGAGGTTGTGGCACCTTGTCCCCTCGGTGAGGGCAGAGGGGCAGCCCAGGGGGTACCTCGATCTATTTGGTGTGTCTGGAGAGGTTTGGCTGGGCTGATTTAAGACATTATGGGATGGAAGGTGCGGGGCCAGGCTGGTCCCTCAGCACCACCTCTTATTGACTGTGTTCCTCTGAGCCACAACTCAGCCTGCGAGCTCTCCTGGCCTCATTCTGCGCTTCTGGCCCAAATTTATCCTCATGAGGAGCAAAACTGACCGTTTCTCTGAATCCTTGCCCTGGGAGATGGCCTAGAAAGGCCGCTCTCTGCTGAGCCACAGCTCCCGACCTTCTTTTGCAGTGAAAAGTGAGGACGAAGACGGCAGCCACTCGCACGGCAAGGGCGGTGAGGAGAGCAAAGACCACAAGCGCTCCAAGCGCCCGCGCACCATCCTCACCACGCAGCAGCGGCGGGCCTTCAAGGCTTCCTTCGAGGTTTCCTCCAAGCCTTGCAGGAAGGTATGACGGGGCCGTTACACGGTTGCAGGCCTGGACCCTTTTAAGCGCAATTAATTTCTGATTCTGCTCTCCTTCCCTTCATTTTGCGGACAGGTGAGGGAGACCCTGGCAGCTGAGACGGGCCTGACCGTGCGGGTGGTGCAGGTCTGGTTCCAGAACCAAAGAGCCAAGGTGAGCAATGGTCCCTGCCCCACAGCTGTGTTCCCGACACGTCTGGGATATCACACACTGATCCAATTCAAAGGAAATACAGAACAGGAAAAGAGAAAATTGGTCAGATCAGAACAGCTACACGGGACCAAACCACGGGTCCACCTCGTTGTGCAACAGGGATCTAATAATAGCAAAAGCCTGGAGAGGAATGTAAGAAACCTATAGACGTTTGCAGAGCTTAAATGTTCTCCTTTTTGTTTTTTTATTATTCTTTTGCTACATGCTACTTTCCCCCCTCACGGTGAGATTGGGAAGACTGGAAGGATTTCCCACTTCTTCCCTCTAGAAGTTGCAGGGAAAACTTTTCCAGTGGTGCAGAATGCACAGGGTGAAAGCAGAACCTGACCTTGCAGTAGACCAAAGCCCTTTGCTTTTTAAATTGTGTGTGGCATCTCCCAGAAAGATTCTACAGCCTTTCCTGCCAGCCCCGCTGCTCATAGGGCTTGTCTTGGCTGGGTACAGAGGATGGTGACTGCAGGGGAGTCACCCCGAGCAGCCTGGCAGGGATATACCATGGCAATGCTCGGTGGCGACGAAAGGCAGGTGGCAGTCATCTGCTGCCTCTCCCCCCTGCTCAGAGCCTCAAATCTGGGGTCTTGGTCTCCTTGCAGATGAAGAAGATCGCTCGCAGGCAGCAGCAGCAGCAGCAGCAACAGCAGGAGCAAGACCAGCTGGGCAACCCTCGCCTGGGGAGCGGGAGGGGGACCGGCCGCAACAGCAGGCAGAGCAACGACGACAGCGAAGGTGAGGAGCTGGGGGGCACGTCGACAGCGCTGGGGGCTGCAGGCTGGGGTGGGGGGATCAGCTCGAATAGATCGGAGAGGGAATGCACACGGGGATTAGCAGGGAGCAGGCAGGTTGTGGCTGAGTTGGTGTGCAAGTTGTCAGTGACCCCAACGGTGGAATGGTGCTGGGAAATGCTTGGTGGGACTCAGGGGTACTCACGATGCAGCATGCCTGTCCTCTTCCTGGGAAGAGGATCCTTTTTATAACCTTGAGTGGATGTTTATAACCTTACATCCGTGTTGCAGGGATGCCCTGAGCAGTGCTGACTCCACTTGGGGTCATGTTTTTGTACCCATGCTGCGCGCCCCTTCTCCAACCCATCCCACTGCTTGTGTCTTTAGACGGTGCAAGCGTTCACGGCCTGGACGGGCTGATGGTTCCCTATCCTCGCATCCCCCAGCAGCAGCTGCTGCCCCTGGATCAGAACGGCTACAGCACAGACTTGTACAGACAAGGGCTCACACCGCCCCAGCTGCCAGGAGACCATCTGCACCCCTACGGTAGGAGAGCTCCGGGGAGCTTGCACCGAAGCCGTGTCCCTGCACCAAAGCTGCCCAAGCCACGAATCCAACCCTGCCAATGGTCCACGGGACTTGGACGTAGCTCAGAGGAAGTTTGGCGAGGCCACAGCCTCGGGCTGAGCTCTGCTGGGGTCTGGGGAGTGAGCCTGGGGTCTTCTCTCCAAGGAGAGACATTTGGGTGAGGGAGGAAAGAGCTGTGCCCGGTGCTGGTCCTGGCGTGGGGTCCCCTCGTGCTCACGGTGGTTTATCTTTGTGATGCAGCCACACACCAGCTCCCCCTGTACAATGTGCCCGTGCCACGTCCCCACTTATCTCCCTCTCTTTCCTCTTCCAGACTCAGAAGGAGTTTTCCACGACATGGACAGCGACAGCATCAGCCACCTGGGAGACTGCCTGCTGTCCACGGCTGAGGCCAACCTCCTCCAGGCCCGCGTGGGCAATCCCATCGACCGACTCTACTCCATGCAGAGCTCCTACTTCACCTCCTGACCATAGAAAAGCTCCTGGCTCTTCGCGAGGATCTCGGGTGGATGCTGCTCCAAATTCAGAAGTGGGTTTGAGGGAGGAGAAACCAGACTGAGACCGTCAGAGACATTCCTCGAGCACTGCACAGCGGAGGAGGCAGCTGGGGCCGCCACACACGAGCACCAACCCACGGGGACCTTTCACAGCCTGAAGGACTTTGGATTGCCTCTCTCCCTTTTTTCTAGCCACGAGTAGATCAATGGTATGATGTTGTTTAGCTGTACCTTTAGCAGTTTGTCCAGTGTTTAAGCTTTTGAGCGTTATGTCCTTCAAACAAAGACTGGCCAAGCTAACCAGGGCGGCCCCCTGAAGTAGCAGGTGCCCTTCCCACACAAACTCTGTTTATTTAAGCCCTGGTTGCAGCTGAGCTGCCCGCCGGGCTGTTTTGCCTCATTTCCCAGCCTATGGGACAAGGTTAATTTTCAACAGCAAAAGCCAAGGTCCTGAGGCATCTCTAAGGGATGCCACTGCTGCTTCAGAGATTCTCTTCGTGGCTGTCGACGGGTTGGCACAGTACGGTTTTTTAATGGTTGACATTTCAGAAATGCATGACAGCCTGGCCCTGGAATGAAACGGCTGTGCTCGGGTATCTGCTTCAAGAAACGGGAGTACTCGTGCTCTGTCATGCTCAAGGATGCCAAGAGAAGTGTAACACATCCACAGCGAGCTTTCTGTTGCCTTTACGTCTGTCTTTCTTTCTCTAAAGGGGCACTTCTACTCCCTTTATGGGCGGAACAAAGACTATCTTCTGTTTGTTTCCTTTTTAAAACAGCAAAGCAAAATGGTTTTACTCTAAAAATATTCCTGCTAGAAAGCCCCTTCTCTATAGCAGGATTTCCCACTCTGGCTCCTCTTTCAGGCATCCTAACGCCCTGCTTCCCTCCGACAAGAAAGAAATAGCGTTGCATTATCTCACTTACCTCCAGCAGGCTACATCTGGTTGTTGCTTTGAGGACGGTGACAGCAGGACTCAGTCAAGAGAAAAGCGTGTCTCTGCTGTGGATAGCAAGCAGAAATCCATTTTCTCCCATTTTTTTCTCATGAAAGAATCAATTTCTTTCACCACAATGCCCTCCTGCGTGAGGCAGGCGAGAGTTACGAGAAGCCAACGGGTGCCGATGTGAACAGCCACAAAAACTAAAATGGGCAAGAAAGAGAGAGCAGAGACTGGGAGCCTGAATTATTACCACAGGGAAACCCTTCGGTCTCCTACCCAGGACCCAAATCTGGGGTTTGGTTCTTTGTATTTATGAAGGACAGCCAGAATTCCTAGAAAGGTCGGGTTTCCCCAAGAGCATGCCAGCTGAAGGGACAAGGTCCTTCAGACCCAACCTTCCCACATCTGTTTGAACACTATCTGGCAGACAGCTCCAGAAGGAAATGACGACTTCTTTTCGCATCTCGATCTCCAGGGTTGTGAGCCTAAGAACGCAACCTGAGAACCTGGCTGGCTGCTGTTTCTGTATGTGGTGTTTTACTTCTGCGCCTCCACAGGCTTGCCGGTCTGATTGTAAAGGTGTGTATCCTCTCCAATAAGAAAAAAAAAAAAAAAGGAAAAAAAAAAAAAAAGGCTAATTATTGTTGTCTGTGGTTGTGGAGGAAGATACCCAGGAACTATATAATCCTGGCTTTGGGGAATGAAAGGAGACGCAGTCCTGATGCATTTTGCTTCTTGTCAGGAATTTTTCACCTTCTCAAGACTACTTATAGAGAACATAAAGGACATAAAGGTGCTGTGTAACAGAACCGCAGCCCTATAAAGCTCACTCCAGCATTGCTTCACCTTTAATAAAGCTGTGTGAATGTGACACGTCCCGTTGTGTTTGCAGTGCCGGATTCTGTAGCTGGACTCTCCTTTGCTCTCACCCTCAGCCTGTGTACATAGTTTACAGACACTCTGGCATTTCTTTTCAGGAGGGAAGGGGGAGCCTTTTGCAGAAACAGACGTTTCTGACGTATGTTTGCCCACAAAGACAAGTTCTAGACCCAGCTACTGCAGTTGGTTGGCTTCCACCTTTGTTGTGTGGTCACCCACCCGTAAGAAATGACACTGAAAAACTCCTGAAGCTGTACGGTTCTTTTTGCACAAAGACGGTCTCAGTTTAGATTAAGTTTTAAGAGAATGTTACGGTGAACTCTGTGCAAATTGGTGTTTCTCCCGGACGCTGGAGCCAGCTTCACCCACTGAAACCCTCCCTTCTCTTCGTTGTGATCTTGTGCTGTGATGTGCCGATGTTTTTTTTTTTTTGGTTTGTTTTTTTTTTTTTTTTTTTTTTGCATGTACATTTGAAAATAAAAAGCAAACTGTAAGTGGAAACCCAAAGCTTGCCTCAGCACAGTCAGACAACCTGCACGCACAGGCAGCCCCAGGGAAGGCTGGCCTGGGCTCCTCGGACAGCCCAGCCCTTCCTTCCCTTTCCCAGGAGTGAGGAATCCTGGAGAAGCCGAGGAGCTCGTGCTGGCAGCTCTCCACCTCCCCAGGCAGCCAGCTCAACAGCAGGAGTCCCAGGTAGCTGCACGAGGAGCTAGGATCCCAACGAGAATAAATAAATACAGCGAGCTGCTGTGAGGAGCTGTGCTAGACCTGGAGCTGCTGAGAAAAGGAGTCTGATGGTGACGAGAGATCAAGTGCCAAAGCCACTTCAGAGCTATACCCTCTAGAAACGAGCAGCTGTTAGCGTGCAGGCGCTCTCCAGGGCTGGATTCTGCCTGAAAGGAGCAGAGGGAAAGCAGAAAGGTGGGCACCAAATCCACAGCTGATGCTGTCCATGCCTGGGGAGCTAACGGGCTTGCCAAGCGAGTCCTGATGCCTCTCCTGGCATCAGTCCGAAGGACAGGGCTGCTTTTAGCATCACCAGGATGGCCAGGGGTCAGTTTGGTGATCGCAGGTGAACCTGCTCTCTCTTGCAGCTCTCACATCTCCATTCTTGCAGACACAAGGGGCCGGGGGAGGCACGGAGAGGAGCGGCAGCGAGCACCGACCCTGACAAAGGGGAAGAGGCAGAGGCAGCTCTGTGACCATGGCGCAGAAGGGATCTGACCCTTCTGCACCTCGGGGGTAACAGCGTGCATCCCAAAACCCCATGGACGTCAGGGAGCTAAGTCTCACGGCTATCACGGGACCTGGAAATCATTCCAGAAGGCTCCGGCTGCTTGGCAGCAGAGTGAAGAATGGAGCCACAGCATACTGAAACACCTGGACGCCCTCTCTTTTCCCTCCAGAGAGAATAAAGGTGAATAAAAGCGAATCAAGGTGACCACCGGATGAAAAACGTTCCCCCTCTGCCCACCCAATTCCCCTCGTGCTTGCGAGGGACTCGAAAACCAACTGGACAACAGCCAAGCAAAGCAAACGTGTGTGGGGATGGAATGTGGCTCTGCACAGCTCCCTGCCCTCGGCTGCTGCCCATTTCAGCCCTGGCCCTGCCAGCAGCACTAAATCTCTCCCGGTGACTGCAAACACCAAAGGAACACGCTGATTTATGGCTCCTTTAAGTAAGAGAAGCAGAGTGTAAAACGAGAATATTTTCTGGATGAAAAATTAAAGAGATGTTTTTGTTAGTTCCTCATTCTAGGATCGTGTGTAATTTACCTTATTGGTTTTCGAGTTCCACTTGAAAGGAAAAGTGACATCAACAGGAGTTAAAGCAACAGGCTGAAAAAAGCCCTGACACACTTAACTTCGTATGCTGAGATCTAAACCAGAAAGAAATTGAGCAAAAATAAAGGAAAGAATGAACTCACGATTCTTAGCTTTCTCTTAGTTAAGGACCTCAGAACTCCTTGCATATATTAATTAATGATCCCTCACTGCTCCCCAGCCAGGTAGGTGTTATTTATTTTAAAGGTGAGTAATCAGAGGCACAGAACATGTCATGATTGGCATCCAAGGCCCCACAGAAAGACGGAGGGTAAGTGAAAACAGAGCTGACAGCCAGGTTGCTTAAACTACCAGCCAAAATGCACAGCTGCCTGAAAACAAGCGTTGAGAGCAACTAAAATTGAAGAAAGCACAGGACCAGGAGACTGAGGGAGAACGGAAAAGCCCATGCCAGAAGTCACAGGACTAGAGACACAAGGACTTGGTGAACGATGGAGTGTTTGCCCTCAAAAGTCTGACACTGCCTTCCCAGTCCTCAGGCATCTCAGAGCTTGGTCCTCTGGGTTCTTCTCCTCGCTGTTGCAGTGGTTTGGTGTTTATTTCGGCTATTTTGTGTTCATGAGGATGTGAGAGGTTCAATCTAGAAAAATCCTGGTCTCAATCTTTTTTTTTTTTCTTTTTTTTTTCTTTTTTTTTTTCCCGCCCCTAAGCCTCCCACTCTGGGTAAGACAGGCTTATTCACTTATTGATTTCAGCCACTCGGCGTTAATTTAGCCGAGTCTTTGCAGCCTTTGGAGATCAAGCTGAACCTACCAGCTTGATTGACTGCCTGAGGTCTTCTTCCCCTTGCTTGGCTTTATGTCAGTGTCTGTCCTACCTGTAACTGCTTCCTGCGCTCGTTTCCACAGCCCTGGCCTAACCAAACCCAGTGGTGTGAGGTGTTTTCATCTTCCTGCAGTACAGGAACAACAACAAAAAAAAAATGCTTCCCAGGTCCCCAATTCTTGTTCCAGGTTTTTCAGACCTCTGCCTTGGCAATTTGCACCTTGGGAAAGATAACGGAGCAACCGATGCTCCTTTTAGGAAGCGTTTGCATGGCTGCATTTCCAATGACAGGACTAGAAAATTGGATTTGGAAGAGCTTTTTCCTACACTTCCAGGGACTTGCCCTCTGCATCTGGCTTTGCCCTATTTCCAGCTTCTATCACACACCCACAGCCCTTCCCTCACGTTTGCCAACGCCAACAACTGCAGTAATTGCTGTTCCATTTTTATTCCAGCAGCCAGCAAGAACAGGTAGCCCCTGCAGTTAGAAAAAGAGCTGCAAAACTCCTGCTCCGTGCTTAGGAGAGGGCCTAGCCTCAGCCTGCTCCAGCACGCAGCTACAGATTCCCTTCAGGCTCAGAAGCAAAACACTCCTCGGCTTCTTCCAGCCATTTTCTGGCACAGCCACTTGCAGGGAAGAAAATTGCTGATATTCCCTTTGCTTTTCGCAACGTTTGCCAAATTTGCCAAGGCTACAAATTGATTCAGCCTAGAAACTCTTCCCAGGGTGCTGGTAAACTGGAGAAAACACCGATTTCAAACCACAGCCCCCACCCCAAGATCTCCCTCCACAGGGAGGTTCTGTCCCAGTTCTCTGTTATGTGACATTTGGGTAGCGAAAGCTGCACGAGGACGTTCTTTATTCAGAGTAAAACTTGCAGCTGCCTCACCAGTTTGTTCTCAGAAAGCCTTTATCTCCTCGATTGCACGCAGAAGCAGGATGGAGCAGCATCTTCCTCTGCCCCCTCTCGCTAGGAATGAATTTACTGAACCCCACAAGCGTTTGGCTGCTCGATGGCAGTGGCAGCTCAGCGGTTAACGCGCCTGAGCAAGTAATAATAGAGCAGCTCAGGCTCCTGAGAAGGAGGAGACATACCCAGGCTTAAGAGGGGGCCCACTGCACCTTAAACATAATGAAAAATGGCTTTTCTGCTGACAGGCTGACATTTCAATACAATGTCAACAACATGTAAAGCACCTTCGCTCCCGTCTAACGGCACCCTTAATAAAGCCATTCACGCCACAGACATTTCTGACTAATAGGGTCCTGCCCAGAACAAATAAATTTCAAAAAGATTTCTCCTCCTTTTCTGGTAGCACTTGCCTCCTCTAAATTCACTTTGAAGCAAAGCTACCGTCACCTGTTTCTCTCAGCTTTTCCACCAGGAAATAAAACATGCTTTATCTTTACTTTTTTTTTTTTTTTTCTTCCTACATTTGTGGCATTTGATAAAAGGAAACAAAGTGGGTTTTGCATACATGTTGTTAGACAACGACCCAGCATCCAGACACACTTTGAATCTCATCACTGCTGAATTGCAGCCATGCCGACGGCCAGCTTCATGAGTCAGGCTCTGCTAGAAGCTGGAACAGATCAACTTCAATCTGCTGCCCCTCTCCCCAAAGGAGTTAAACTCTGCCCAACTGGAAAATGCTAAGTGATGTTTGCCAAACACCACAGGCTCAAAGGCAAAAGCTTGGACTTGTGCCTGGCTGAAGCACGGCTAAAGATTAATGTGTCCCAGGAAGGGGGTAAGAACCCCTGGGAACCAGGTCAAAGCCAAGGTTCCTGCTCCATGCCTCACCCTCAGGGGGACAAAAACCTCACGCTGAAAACACAGCAAAGCTGTGCCATGCTTTCAAAGACTGCTGGTGCTGTACATGACACTTTCTGCATGTGCTCTGCTGGCTGCACACTTCGGGAAATTGTTGGTTTGTGGTTCCCTGTAACTTTTCTGGAAGCTGCTACTCTGGACAGCAGCAAAGCCCTCGCTGTGAAGCTCAGCAGACGTTGTGTTGTGTAAGCAGGCCGTAGCAGCTCGTTTCTCCTTGTAGCTGGCCTGCGAGTATCCCAAAGGACTTTCTAAACCTCAGAGACCTACTTTTTGCTGGGGGGTGGTTCTCAGTCCCACCTTACACACTGCACATCAGCAGACCCACAGCAGTTTTCAGCCACCAGCATGCTGGAGGAGAGCCACAGCTTGCGGTGCCTCTGCAGAGTGCTCACAGGTCTCATGAGCCCTGGCTCTTAATCCATTCCCTGTAAAACCAGCGATTTTTACATCGTTGTATATTTTTCTCCCCACCAGTTACAGCCCAGAAACCGCCTTTACTTCTAGCTGGGCTCTTTGTCCCCCTGTGTGAGAACACCAGTGGTGGCCCGCCCTTGCACTGAGAGATCATTGTGCCGTCGATAGAGCAGTGGGGTTTGAGGAAAGCTCTCGAGTCCACGCTTATTCTGCCGTCTCTGCTGGCAGGAAGACTCCCTCTGCTGTTCTAAAACAGCAGAAGAGCCAGGGCACCCCCAAAACTGGGAGCTGCACAGCAAATTTTCAAGCAGGGACCTTTGTGGTCAAGGCAACATCACCGTAGGCAGTCCAGCTCTGAGGGCAGCTTCCATCATCAGGGGGAAAAGCCAGAACTGGCCTTTGATCTTCAGGAGTGACTTTTATTGGGACGAAGGAAAATACTGTACTTAATTATCAAAGAAATTGTTGAATACAGACTGCAGAAAAAAAAAGAGGTAAAGGCTGATTTTAGCTTTTGGTTCCTATTGAAGTACATCTGCAGGTTGCTCGCTGATCCTTTGGTGTTCAACACAGCTCTGTAATTTTTTAATTATTTTTTTTACTTACAAAGCTGCTAAGGGCATGGAGCACCAGCAGAGAAAACCCAGTGTTAGCAGCACACAAGTGCCAGCAGATCGGGAATGCTCTGACAGCCGTGTCAGAGTCCAGCTGGTTGTTGAAGACAAGCACCAAGAGAACCACGTCGCAGGGCTGCACTCAGAGGGGAGCAACAACCCAACTGAGCATTGGAATGAGACTCCAGAGTACAGAAAGTTTTCATTCACTCCTGAGGATGAACATTAATTCCGAGGATCCCCTATAAAAAAGAACAAAAAACAAACAGCACAAATAAAAGAATCAGGTATGCAACACCCCAGTCATGAGGCAGAGTAAGTTACCTTTTCAGGTGACAGGAGGATGTCACAGTAACTCTGTTCCTATACACTTAGTAGCAAGTTATTTGCTTTAATGTAGCTCCACAGAAATTTACAGGACCTTTATCACAGTGCTGTGTGCTGCAGCCTGACCCACCCAACAAACCCATTCTGCATATATTACCATGCAAACCTGACGACCCAGTCGATTAATCGAGCTGGACCAATTAAACCAAGACTACTTTCATCCCAGGGTCTTTCACCACAGGGCAGCGCCTCAGTCCAACATAAAATGACCATTTGGAAAAACAAACTGCTGCACTTGTGGTCACAAACGGAGGAAATACTTCCCCTGATGAACCACACCAATGGGTTTAACCTTGATATAATTTCCTGCTCTGCGTTCAGAGTAGCTGGGGTTGGAAGAGCCCTCGCAGATCACCTGGCTCTGACACCACCCACTAGATCAAGTTGCTCAGGGCCTTGAGCACCTCCAGGGATGGGGCCTCCACAGCCTCTTTGGGCAACCTGTTCCAGTGCTTTATGTTTCTTGGGAGGACTCTAGGTCAGAATTAACAAGGGGAGGGAGAGAAACAAAGGTGCAAGCAGAATTTGGGCTGGCCTATTGCGATGTTGCTGGGCTGGCTGATAGCAGCACAGCCGTTCCAGCTGCTTAAGTGAGAGAAATGGAGCGTGGAGCCCCCGCAGCCCCCACTCACCTCACGCAGCGACCTTCACCTGCTCGGCGCAGCGCAGGAAGGCGGCGACGTGCTCGCTGCACTTGCCCACGGCGGCCTCGTTCTCCTGCAGGCACCTCTCGAAGGCGGCGAAGGGCTCGGCGCAGTCGCTGCGGATCCTCCTGACGATGGGGCTGCGGGGACACCCCGGCACCCTCAGCCCCCGGCCTCCCCCTACCCCCCTCACGGCCTGGCCTGGCCTGGCCTCCCCCCTTATCCCCCTCGCCCCTCACTCACTGCGCGGAGGCGCACCGGGAGATGCCGAGGCGGAGGCTGTAGCAGTCCCGCTGCCACGAGGCCGGGCTGGCGGCCACGCAGCGCCCGTACTGCTCCAGCTCGCTGCGGCAGTACCGCGCCGTCACCTCCAGAGCCGCCTCCCTGCGGGGCGACACCGGAGTGAGCGCGGCGCGGCCCTGCCCGCTGCCCCCCTCCGCCGCCCCTCTACTCACATCCCGCCGCTTCCTCCTCAATGCGCATGCGCCGCCGCCTCTCCCTCCCTTCTGCGCATGTGCCCTCTCCTTGCACGGCCGCCAGGCTGACAACGCGCATGCGCACTCTTCGCTGCTCCCCCCTCCTGCTGTACGCCCCCTCCCCTCCATAGTGCGCAGTGCGCGTGCGCGCCGCCTCGCGGCCCACACCCGGAAGCGGAAGCGCGCCGTTGCTAAGGGGAAAATGGCGGCGGCCGGCCCGGCTGCGGGCCCCGCGGACGAGCTGGTCTCGTCGGTGACGCTGTACCGCCGGCGGCCGCGGCTCCTCCACGGCACCGTGCTGCCCTTCGTGGCGGGGCTCTACCCGGCCTGGTTGTGGCTGTGGGGGCCGCGGGTGTGGGCAGCGTGGGGCGAGGAGGAGGCGGCGGCGGAACACCGGGAGGGCCCCGCGCCCCCCGAGGCCGCGCTGCTGACCCTGGCCGCCATCGGCGTGCTGCATCTGCTGACGGCGCTCTCGGGGCTCTGGTCGGTGCACGCGCACTGCGCGCTCACCTGCGTAAGGGTGAGTCCCCGGCGCGGTGCTGGCCGCGGGGCCGGGCCGGGAGGAGCTGCCTCAGGCCCCCAGGGAGGTGCGGTGGGTCGCTGTGCACCGAAACGTCGCCGTTTCGCTTGGTCCAACCCAAATCTGGGGTGATTTGAGTGTTGAGAGCAGGGTTGGCTATCTTTGTGACCGTCAGGCCCTTTGCCCTTCCGTGAGGGGCGATTCCCATGCATTCGTGGCAGTCGTTGTTTCAGCCGTGCCTCACTGTGCGTGGTGTCTGCCAATAAAATGTTGGCTTATAATTTCTTAGCATAGTCATAAGTTGGGGGCAACCCTACAGATAACACTAATTGGTGGGTTTCTGTTTTGAGGAGGGATTATGATACCCCAAATGTCCCCGATTGTCATGCTTTTGGTCTGCAAAAACACCTTGCTGCATGGATTTCTTTACTTTTTGTGCCTTAACATGGTCATAAAACATTTCTTCCTGTCTCTCAGAGTATTATAGTCTTCTTTACGATGTGCGTATTGTGTGTGTTTCAGGAACCTAGTCCTAAGAAAGCCACGTTAGCTAAAGTTGTGCCAACCCCAAATAACGGATCTGTAGAACTAGTGCCGCTCCACAGAGACCAGGTAAGGACGTGGCCATTGCAAGCAGAACTGATATCCATCACATGCCAGAAAACGGAATTTTTATGTCAAATATGCAGACCTCTTGCCTGACTTTTCTTAGCTCCTAACTTAACTTCTTGGGGAAACATCAGCTGCAGTCAGTCACAGGTGGGGATGTTGGAGATTGCACTTTATTTCCTGTTGTCTGTACCACAAGCAGAATCATACAAGAATTAGAGATGTGAGGGATTGGGAGTTCTTTTCCTTTTTCAGCTGTAAAGTGAGGTTTTTGATGTGTATTCAATTGTTGTTTTTTCCTCTTTACAGGATGAGGATGGGCAGGAAGCTCTTTCCTTTGAATTTCAGAAAATCAAGTACTCGTATGAAATAAACGGCAAGAAACAGTTTCTTCCTGTAGCTTTCCCTGTGGAGCATCCCCTGTGTTATTACCAGAACGCCCGAGGCTATCAGGAAGACAAAGAGATACGAGCAGCTGAGAAGAAATATGGCACAAACAAGTGAGTTTTCCAGGCACAGATCTGTCTTTTCAGAGTGAGAGGGGACCAAGGTATCTCAGTGTGTCAGTAACCAAGGGGTAGAACTACAATCCTGGTGCTGATTTTCAAATGCTTGCTCCTGGCACTTCTTTTGCATGTGTGAAACTTATTTAAGGCCTTAGAACAGTGTCAGACCAGACTGGGGATGGAAAAGAATTAGGGGTAGCAAAGTGGCTGAGACAAAGTAGCTGAGAAGAGGGAGATTGTGGATACTGTGAAACAGCCTGGACTGACACCAAGTGGCTTTGGGGTTGGGCTGTTGTCCAGAGTTGAAAACTTCTAGGTTAATACGGATTCAATTCTTTCCCAGGGCTGAGATGGTGGTGCCAGAGTTCTTGGAACTCTTTAAAGAAAGAGCTACAGCTCCATTCTTCGTCTTTCAGGTAAAATGAGGAGACGTAAAGGGCTGTAAATACTTTGTCCTGTTACAAATTGAAAAAAATCCTTATAACCCTGGTTTGAGCATCGGAATTAGTTTCATAAAATCAAAAGTACGTGCTGTTCTCACACCCTTAGAATGATTTTATTTGCCTGTTGTGGGAGTGAGCCTGTTTTTCCCTAATGAGTTATTACAATTAAATGCATACCAAATTAGCTGGGGAAAAAAAAATAACTGGAAATGGAAGGCTTTTGTTGTCTGAGTGAGATTAGAACAACTTCTGCATTGTTTTTCTCCCTGCAGGTGTTCTGTGTGGGTTTGTGGTGCCTGGATGAGTACTGGTATTACAGCGTTTTCACCCTCTCCATGTTGGTTGCATTTGAAGCTTCCCTGGTCCAGCAACAAATGAGAAACATGTCAGAGATCCGAAAAATGGGCAACAAGCCATACATGATCCAGGTAATCAGAATTAGAGAAGGAATGGTCACAAACACTGGAAAATTGGTGCTTGGCAGTGAGACCAAGAGCCTAGAAATGGGAAAGATCATCACTGGCTGAGAATCTTCTTTCTAAAAGGAACAAAAGTCCAGTGTAAATGGGATAAATTCTTGCTAGTTTAGTCTGAAATTCTTCTTCTTTTCATTCTGTTAATTCTTAAGGTTCTGGCTTTATTTTCTATTATATGTTCTTTCATGGTTGGGTTGTTTTGTTTGTTTTTTTTTGGATTAGCTTGCTTTGCATAAAGTTCTTGACAGAGCTCTCTTTCAGCTGGCTTGCTGTTTCTTTTTCCCATCTTTTTTCACTGTCCTTTTTGACTACGCAGATGCATGCAGGGCTTCTCAAAGTGCTTTTTTTTTTCCCCTGCAGGTTTACAGAAATCGGAAGTGGCGACCCATTTCCAGCGATGAGATTATTCCAGGGGACATCGTTTCCATTGGTAATGGCTTGCATGATGGTTGTAATCAAATTCTTGTTTAAAATCAGCTTCCTTTTGGTGTGTGAGGTTGCACAGGGAATAAAAATGTAACAGTCTTGGTTAGGTGCTCTTGGGGACTTTGGTTTTTAAATGTCACGATTCAAGGGTCTGAGGGATTGATCCTTGGGCTGGATCTCTTGGACTTTCTACTGTCTTGAAGAAAGGTAAACACCGAGATCAGTCAGCTGCAGGTTCCTACCTCAGTTTAGGATTGTGAAGGTGAAGAGTTCCCTTCCTCCCAGCGATATCTTCCTTGAATAGAACAGGGAAGGAAGTGCAGGTCTCTGTCTTAACCGTACATTCTTTTTGAGGTTGTATTACCTCAGGATGCGTTCCCAGTTCAATGGGAACTAAGTGACTTCATTTTGAAACTTTCCCGGCCTGAATAAAGTCCTAACCTTCAAAGCCTCTTATTTCTCAGCAATGTGGAGTCAACTGAGAGACATTAGCCCTTGAGTAGTTTGGACCTTTAACAATCTTCTTTATCTCAGCTAAACTGAAGGAGAGCTGTTCCCTCCCAGCCAGATAGCCACGCAGTAGTTATTTCTGCCTTCAAACTTCTGTGTTCTCTTGTATTAATTGCAGGCCGATCTCCTCATGAAAATCTAGTGCCATGCGATGTGCTGCTGTTACGTGGAAGGTGTATTGTAGACGAAGCTATGCTGACAGGAGAGTCCGTGCCACAGATGAAGGTCTGTGTGAAGCATCTTCTTCGTTGTCCCTTGTTGCAACCTAGAAAAGTAAAAAATAATTCAAGCCACTGGAGTAGCTGTGAATGCAAATGAATCTCCTTGTGTGAATGCTGGCTCAGGCAACCTGGTTTGTTTGTTATCAACTCCCTATCAGTGATTGATGTTCTCTGGTAAATGAGAAACAGAATGCCTGTTTTGTCTGGCTGTGTCTCCAGCCTTTGAGCCTGAACTGCAATGTGGGCACGGCATCGCCCTCCTACGCATTCCCCCCAGTCTGGATTCTTTCGGCTGGGTAGAGGTGGGAGGAACAAGTGTAAAGCACTTCAAAACCCTGCACCTTCCTTCTTTTTGTGCCAGTGAGTGACTTAAAAATGATAAAGTAGTGCTTACAGAGCCTCCCTTGCTAAATTCACTGTGCCAAGGGTGAACTAGTCCTCTGAAACCAGAATTTCCACAGGAACCAGGCTATAAATCAGAAACTGAATGACACGTTCGTGTCTAGATTCAGTTTAGGCCACCTGTGGCTGAAGTGAAGCTGAGAACATCTCGTGTGAGATAAAAGAAAGCAATGCTTGAAGATTACTTTAGATAGCTGTGAATCTGAGATCTGCCTGTTGTCCTGCAGGAGCCTGTGGAGGATCTCAATCCAGAGCACATCTTGGACATGCAGACAGATGCCCGGTTACACATCATATTTGGGGGAACAAAGGTGGTGCAGCACATCCCGCCCCAGAAAGCCAGCACAGGACTGAAACGTATGTACCTGCACAAGTTCCCTCCAAGAGGGCACGTAGTATGCTCACAGGTTTATTTCATGTGGCTTGGTGCAACTTTTGAAGGTGGTTATTGAGTTAAATCTCCTTGGCCCTGCTTACTGTGATTCTTAGACTGGTTTTCAAGTTGACTGTATCCCCTTGTAAGTGAGAGGAGGGTGTAGTTTCAAGTGTATTCTTTCTGAGATAAACCTTTAAAAGATTTGCAGTAAACTTACTGTCTTCATTCCTTCCTGCTGCTGTTCCAGCTGTCGATAATGGATGTGTGGCATATGCTCTGAGGACAGGCTTCAACACATCTCAGGTAAGACGTGAATGTGCCTTCTCGCCTCTGCCTTGTCAGTGATGCTGGTTCTGTTGTTTAGTGCTTTGCTATAAGGAAATCCTCACGAAATACAGCGGTGGAAAATATAAATCAGGGCATCAAAACTGCTTGTTTGGTTGGAAGAGGGATAAATAAAGTTGGTCTCTGGCACTCTGTCCTGTGTGCGCCAAGTAAGCTGTCTGATGTTTGATGCAGAAGCTTGGGAGTCAGCATTCAGGGCTGGTCTTGTGACTGGCAACGTTCTGTGTACATGCTTAGCTCCTGGTTATCCCTGTTTGTGTAACAGTAATTGTCAGGAAGGGGTAACTGGGGTGTGTTTGCAGAGGCTAGAGATGTGAATGTGAGCTTCTTAGGAGTCAGTTCAAAATTTAAGACTGATTAAAAAGCTATAGTGAACTTAAGTGGCTTAGGAGTGGGTTTATTTTTTAAATAGATTAATTGTGGGTGGCTCTAGGCTGATGGCTATTAAGAGGTTCTCAGAACTGGGAATACATTTCAGGCTCTGGCACCAGCATACCAGAGCGTAACTTTAAAATTGGGTTTCATACATATTTGTAACAAACCACTGCATGCTGCAGAGATAGCTTCTTGCACTGAAGGCTGTTCTTCTCAGGGGAAATTGCTACGTACAATCCTCTTTGGGGTGAAGAGAGTGACAGCCAATAACTTAGAGACCTTCATTTTCATCCTGTTCCTGCTGGTCTTTGCCATTGCTGCTGCAGCATACGTCTGGATTGAAGGTGAGCTTTCTTCTTGCCTCTTCCAGGTGTCTGCACAGGAGTTGTACCAAAGCTTGTGGGAAGGACAGTTGACGTAATTTCTGAGAGTTACAATAGCTGGGTTGGGCTGCTCCAGTGTTTCAGTGTAGGGGCCCAGACTGCATTCTGGATGCTTTTCTTGCCCTCCCACAGCTCTTCCTAGGTAGGTGTGCTTCTTTGTGCTATTTGTCTTAGTTCTGTGGGGCACACAGTCGAAGGACGAGGAGTTACAGCTCTCCTGTCTCATCCTATAGGCACGAAGGATCCTAGCAGGAATCGGTACAAGCTCTTCCTCGAGTGTACTTTAATACTGACTTCGGTTGTCCCACCTGAACTTCCCATTGAACTCTCTCTGGCTGTCAACACCTCCCTCATTGCCTTGGCCAAGCTTTGTAAGTACCAAGCCTAAACACAAAACCAAAAATCAGACTGCTTTCTTGCACCTGGAACTGTGGGGGACATTGATGAGAAAATGGGTGTGAGATTGCTGTAGTCTCCTCATTTCTACGCTGTAGCAGTATCTGATGTGGGTTTTGGAGCTGGTCTGTGAGGTTTAAGCCCCCCTCTCAAATGCAAGAGCCTAGGAGGGGTATGTTTTGAAGTGGATCCAAAGTAGCTGAACCAAAATATTTACATGAAAGCCTGCTTGCTCAACAGTTCTGCACTGAGCAGGTTCCTGTATGCGGATTAGGAAGGTCAGGGGCTTCTGTGTTGAACTATGCTGCTATAACTTCGTGTCTGTTCTGGTTTTAAACACTACAAGGCTTCAGAGCGGAGAGCTGAACACCATGTTTATAGCTTCTGTCCTGTGATAAAAGCTGCTGATCTGTCCTGGCGTTGTTGTAGCTGATGTGTCACAGACTTTCCTCTGCTCTCTTCTAGACGTGTACTGCACAGAGCCCTTCCGCATCCCCTTTGCAGGCAAGGTTGAAGTTTGCTGCTTTGACAAAACTGGAACGTTAACCAGCGATCACCTTGTAGTGAGAGGAGTAGCTGGGCTCAGGTAGGTGATTGTTGTTAGAGTGACTTGCTGTGTTTTGGGCTTTGGGCACGGCAGCACTCCTCAGGCACAGCTGAAATCACGGTGGGGAAGGGAAGAAATTCAGAGATTCAGAGAGTGAAAGAAGTGGATTGAACTGGAAGGGGAGAGGGTTGTTAGTCTCTGGCAACAACACTCAAAAACAGGCTTCCTGACCTCTGGATTTCAAAATGTAATTGCCTCAGGGGATTTCTCACACAGAGTTTTTATGCAGCTGATGTATTTGCAGCCTTGCTGTGTGGTAGCATGCTGCCTTCTCGTTCACTGCCCTAATGAACTGTGCTAGAAAGCTAGACGCCACAGCAGAGGGATCTCTTGGCCCTTTGATTCTGCAGTAACTTAAACGTGTTAGTTCAGTCTTCTGTTTTGCGTGTTCTGCTTGAATCAAGTTTGCTCTGGAGAACTGGCAAAAATTACAGGGTTTGGCGCTGTTTGCAGTTGAGACAGAGCCAGGTTTCCCATGGCTTTGATCTTGCCATGAGAAGCTCTGCTGTTTACTGTGTTAGAGTAGAATTATATTTTTTTCTGGGAAAAATTCCAGGGTTTGTTTGAGATAATGTGAATGGGTCTGCTAACATGGGCAGTCTCTTTTATGCTGCAGGGATGGGAAGGAAGTGACACCAGTATCTGACATTCCTGTAGAAACCCACCGAGCGATTGCTACTTGCCATTCACTTGTACAGTTGGATGACGGGACACTGGTGGGAGACCCGTTAGAGAAGGCAATGTTGATGGCTGTGGACTGGACCCTGACCAAAGGTAAAACCTTCGTGTGTTTGTTTTGGGAGGGTTGATGATAACGCTGTTTTTTGTCGGTCGGTTTGAGCATGAAATTATCTGGTCTCTGGAGATCTCCTGTGCCTCATGCTGGCTTTCTGTAGATCATGAATTTGATCTAGTGTGGTCACAGGAACTGGCTTGGGGCACTGGAAATCCTTGCACTGCGTGTCTCGGGGACAGCAAATAGTAAAAGGCTGTTCTCAGGACTGCAGATAATGCATTCTGCAACCAGTGTGCTTGGGTTGCTGCCTTTTGGTTCTAATTAAGCAAACCGCAAAATGGGGGTGTGACTGGCTAGTGAAGATCACAGTTGTGAAAACACGACAGTGTGTGTTTTTAGCACCGTCTGCGTGCAGTCTCTGGAGGTTTTCTGCTCTGCTTCCTTGGCTCTGGCACACACAAGTAACTAAAGTAAGAATCCTCTAGAAATCCTGAATGCATATCTCACCGAAACTCATGCTGTTGTGTTTTCTGCTTCTGGATTTTGACCTGTGATAAAACTATAATGGTGTAAATGCACCTTCAACCTTCTGCGTTGCTGTTTATATTAATGCACTTAGACATTCTGACTGGTTACGTCCTTTAATTCTTGGCATTAGAATTTCCAGCTTTGTATGCTTGTATTTAAGGAAGAAATTCTTATGATCTCGGTGATCTGTGGGTTCCTTTGGGACCTGAAGGGAGGGGTGTTGCTTTTGATACCGAGAAACCTTTCAGGATTTCCTGATCTGTTTGTTTCCAGATGAGAAAGTTTTCCCCAGAAGTATTAAAACTCAGGGACTGAAAATTCACCAGCGCTTTCATTTTGCCAGTGCCCTGAAAAGAATGTCTGTCTTGGCGTCGTATGAGAAGATTGGCTCGACTGATCTCTGTTACATTGCAGCTGTGAAAGGGGCCCCAGAGACGCTGCACAAAATGGTGAGCGCAGCTCTCTAGGAGAGGAAAAGCCTTCTCCAGCACGTGTGCTCGTGCTATTACACCTCAGTTTGTCCCTGCAAAGTCTGGAGCCTGAATACAGGACATAGCTCTTCTGCAAGACAAAATTCCATACTGAACCAATGCCTGAGAACAAACTCCACCAGGGAGTTTCAGTCTACCCAAATGTGCCTCTTTTCGCTCTCAGCATTATTTAATGTGAAATACTGGAATGTGCTACTGAATTGTGTTTGGAGCTGTATTAACGTGACTTTTCCCCACATCTCCTCTAGTTGTCTCAGTGCCCAAGCAACTATCATGCTGTCCACACAGAAATTTCGCATGAGGGGGCGAGAGTGCTGGCCCTTGGCTACAAGGAACTGGGGCACCTCACTCACCAGCAGGTACACCTCTCTTTTTAAACCTTCAAATTGAGCACCTGTGAAAGGAAGCAGATGGCATGAGCAGGGCTGCAGAAGAGTGAGGTCTCTTTTGGTTTGCTGTTGCCCAAAGTTGCAATAGTTGTGTTGATTTTACAATATGGATCTTCTGGGAAGATTGCAGCCTCTGCGTTGTGCTCCCAGCTTTGACTCCCTGTGTGTCATTGATTCATATTTTTTTTCCCCAGTTTGTAAAGCAGGGTCAACTCTTTTCCTTGTAGCAGCTGGGGAGAGGATTAGCACTGAACTTCTTAGCTGTGAACCTGTTACTGTGTGGGGATGGGCATGTGTAACTGTTCTCAGGGCCATCTCTGGGGCTTTGTCCCAAAGAATTCTGTCTGGTAGAGCAGCTGATGGGTTGCTCTGTGCATCTCAAAGCACCAGTTGTCTTTCTAGTGATGCTTTGATTGCCAGGAAGCACCCACAGGAAGAGCAGATTGCTGCTCTGAAGCACCAGGTAATGCTGCGGTTACTGATTTGCTTTGGCAGGTGCGAGAGATGAAGCGTGAAGCTTTGGAGTGTGACCTTAGATTTGCTGGATTCATTGTGGTTTCCTGTCCTCTCAAAGCTGACTCCAAATCTGTCATCAGGGAGATCCAGAATGCATCCCACCACGTAAGCATCAGCAGCATCCTGGCCTTTCTGGCAGACTTGGTATTCAGGAAGTGGAATTTCAGTGCCAGAAACCTTTGTGGAGTGAGGGCAAAGGCTTCCCTGTGATGAAGGCAGGGAAGCTTTGTGGATGTGAAGGCAGGGAAGCTTTGTGGATGTGATAATACTTTTATGATGGGATTTGCCTTGACCTAGAGAGAGGTGGCCTTTCTGCAAGGTGCTGCACAGAGCTACATCTCACAGGGAATGTGTCCAGCATGCCCGCTAGACAGAACTCTTTTCAGTGTAAAGGAGTTTCACCAAGAATGGCCACTTGCCTTCCCGGAACTCATTTTGACCTCTTGTTCTTTCCCTTCAGGTAGTGATGATAACAGGAGACAATCCTCTCACTGCCTGCCACGTGGCCAGGGAGCTCCACTTCCTCCAGAGGGAGCACACCCTCGTTCTGCAGCCTCCTGCGAGCAAAGGTGACTGATTCCATGCAGGAAAGCGTTCTGCATACTGGGGGACAGCAGCTAAAGCCCTCCTGGGATTGTATCAAAGTTAGCCACGTGACAGCAGTGTGGTTGCTTGATGCTGATAATGGAAGCTGCTCATTTGCTTTCCAGAGCCCCAGACAAACCTCTGTTCTTTGCCCCTTTCTTCTCTGAGTACTATGAGAGCTCTGCCAGCTCCTAACCAAGCCACCAGAGCACCAAAATTAACAAAAACAGCAGCAGCTGGAAGGTCTCTGTCCTGTGCAGATTCAGAGGCCAGAGCTGACACAATAGGAGTGAGCTTGTCCATCTGTTAAAGCACGGTGCAGCCGGGGGAAGCTGAGAGCACTGTGTCACTATCTGACTGCCAGGGGCTGCAGTGCAGGGAGTCCACATAAAGACTGCAGCTGGATGGGAGGCGGGGGTGTCACTGTCACAAGAAGCAGAGGGGCCTCGTGTCTTTCATGGCGAGGGGCTGCAGACAGCAGGGTTAGTGTACGTTGGGTGTCTGGGAGCGTTACTGACAGCCAGGCACCTCACAGGCACGTTCATGTCAAGTTTGTGCTTCTCTTTCCAGACTCCAGCTGGCAATGGCAATCCATCGATGGTGCTGTCGTGCTCCCGATCTTGCCAAGCTCCTTGCGAGAGCTGACCCAGCAATACGACCTGTGTGTGACCGGGGAAGGTCTCTCTCACTTGCAGTCTGTGAACAGACAGCAGCTGCTGAAACTCATACCACACATCCAGGTGTTTGCCAGAGTGGTGCCAAAGCAGAAGGTGAGGGGTTTCTGCTGGGGTAAAACCCAACTTTGGCAGGTTTGCCAGCAGGGCTTAACTGGTGCCTGGGAGCAACACAGATACTAGCACATGATTAGTGCTAAAGCTGCTTTCAACAAACCAGTGTAACCACTCCTGAAACCCATGCCAGCTGGCAGTGAGAACCAGAGATCAGGATGTGTCACATAGTGTTCCTAAAGACTCTCAAGCCCATTCTAGCTCTGCATGCATAAAACGATGCCTGAGGGTGAACCTTTTGGAGCCTGGGTGTGAGGCCAGCAAGTTCCTGCAGAACAGAAGCACTTGACCAAGACATGTAGATCACCCCAGGCTGCCAAGCCTCACTGCACAATTCTTCTTGCAGGAGTTTGTGATCACTACGTTGAAGAGCCTGGGCTATGTAACGCTGATGTGTGGGGATGGGACCAACGATGTTGGAGCTCTGAAGCATGCAGATGTGGGTGAGTGTGCATGCAGGACTCGTGTGGCCTCGTCTGAGTTTGGCTGGTGTTCCTGCACACAAAATTAGTGTTCATTTCTCTGGTGGTTTGCGGGCTGGGATTGATCTGAGCAACATCATTTGAAGAAGGATCTCTGTGCTGGTGGAATACTGCTGTGTGTATACAAGCAGGTAGTGGGAATTAGCTGCAAAGCATTTCCCTGGGAGAAAGATTCTTTGTGATTTATTTTTTTCAAAGCTTTGCTTCAGCAAGTGTAACCTGTCTGAAGTCTCTGTGTAACCAGCCTCTCACCTGGCTCCAGTTGGGATTTCTGTGTGGTAAAAATGCTCTGCTAGCAAAGGGATTACAACACTTCTCCCTACAGCTAATGTTTTGGTCTTTCAGGAGTGGCTCTGCTGGCAAATGCTCCTGAGAGACTGCCCGAACGGAAGAAGAGACCTCGAGATGGACCCAGTGATGGGAGGCCTCCGGTGCTGTCAATGGGGAGTGGGACTGTGAAGCCCACGTCCCGTGGTGCCAAGCACAGAGTCATGTCCCAAAGAGAGGAACAACTGGCCATCCAGAGGGTTGGTAACTAGGTGTTTAAGAGTGTTAACTTATCCTTGCTCTTGGTTCTTCCTCACGTTTACTGCTAATTCATGAGAACTGGAAATTGCAGGATGTACTGGGAAAAGACCAGCCTCTCTGGTCTCTTGTTATCCTGAAATGACAGAATTAATTTGGGCAGGGAAGATGCTGCTTTGCTAGACAGCTGCCGAGCTCCAAGAATGAAGATTTCTCAGCCTCACCTTGGAACTAGGGTGTGGGGGAGGATAGGGAAGACTGTCATCAGTCCAGGTTGTGAAAGAGAGGTGTGAATGTGTGTCTTTTTCTTACTGGCCTGCAGGAGCGGATTAGTCAGGTCCTGAAGGATTTGGAAGAGGAGCGTGTGCCAGTCGTGAAGCTGGGTGATGCCAGCATTGCAGCCCCCTTTACCTCCAAGCTCTCCTCCATTCAGTGCAGTAAGTGCATGGGGGTAGCTGAACAGTTGGTGTGGATCTCCATGTGTTCACATTCCTCGGTGAGAATAAGTCTGGATTTGAAAGAAGCCCCAGAGGGCGTGGGGTGGTGAGAAATGCTCCCAAACCCATGGCTTTGCCAGTTGGTTGTGTGCAGAAACCTTGTGGAGGGTTCTCAGACAGGGATGCTGTGTACTGCTCCTCTCTGCACTGCTTCAGAAGAGAAGACTGAGGGACAAAGCCCCCTGACTTGTTTTGTTTTGTTTCCAATCGCTGCTTCTTCTTGCTCCTTAGTCTGCCACGTGATCAAGCAAGGTCGTTGCACACTAGTGACAACACTCCAAATGTTCAAGATCCTTGCCCTGAACGCCCTGATCCTTGCCTACAGCCAGAGCGTCCTCTACTTGGAAGGGGTGAAGTTCAGCGACTTTCAGGCAACTCTGCAGGGTCTGCTGCTGGCTGGCTGCTTCCTTTTCATCTCCAGGTCAAAGGTACGGGGAGAACGTGCATTAGGACAGTGGCTGGTTGGCATCAGTCATATCAGAATTACTGGAGGAGTGCCTCTCTCCAAAATAAAACAGCGGTTTTAATAAATCAACAGCCCAGAATGCCCCAGGGGGGGAGGGTTTTAGTTCCACTGCATTTGGAAAACTCCCTAAGGCCAGTGCTTGCTTAAGCACTGCATCTTGTGGTTGTGGGCAGGCTGCTTTCTTCAGCTTTGGGAAGAAGTCGAAGAGGTGGGAAGGGTAATGCAGAGAAATGGTTCAATGGAAGCTGTTACCTGCACCACCCAAGATGTGGACCTTATGTTTGTTTGCATGAAGTGGAATCCTTGCAGGCATTTCCTGAGAAATTAGATTGTGCTGGACAACTGCACATAGGGATGGTCAGAACTGTTCTAGTCAACCCTGCTTGGTTTTTGCTCCCAGCCTCTGAAGACGCTGTCCAAGGAGCGCCCGCTGCCAAACATCTTTAACCTCTACACGGTTCTGACAGTGCTGCTGCAGTTCCTGGTGCATTTCCTCAGCCTCATTTACCTGTACCACGGTGCCCAGGTGCGCAGCGATTCCAAGTAAGTGTCTGTTCCTCCAGCACTGAACATGTTTTCTCCAGCTGCTGCTAAGCAGGAGGGTGGAAAAGACATCACAGTGCTCTTTCTCTGAATGCTCTGTTGAGCACACTGAGCGTTAGGAGTTGAAAATGTGCAGAGAAAGCGTGCTGTGCTGTACATTGAGTGTGCTGGCAGCAACCCAGCAGGGCAAGGATGATAGAAGTGGTGGGAATATGGTCTGTGATACCCTGCAGTTCCAGTGGTCTCCTGGCCCCAGACTGATGAGGTGGATTACTGGAAAGCTTTTTAAAAAAGCAAATAAAAAAAAAAACTTTTCCACTTGATTTTTGTTTTGTGGCCAAGAACCCCATGCTTAATTTTGCTTGCAGCATATGCAGCTCCACTCTCAGCTGTGCAAACATACGTGCGTGGGGGAGGGCTGCTGCTAATGGGAGCTACCAAAATTTGGGAATAACTTTCTGCTGGCCAGCAGAAGTTGTGCATAATTTAAATAAATCAATGTCAGTGGGGTGAGGCAAGGGAAACTGTTCCTGGTGATCCGGAGTCTGGTCCGCTGATGTTCAGCTTTGTTCTCTTTCAGACGGGAGGAGTTTGTAGATCTCTACAAGGAGTTTGAGCCCAGCCTTGTGAACAGCACTGTGTACATCATGTCGATGGCAATGCAGATGGCCACCTTTGCTATTAACTACAAGGCAAGTTGTGTTTACTTGCATCTCTAGTAGAACCGAAGGAGTGATTTTACAACTAAGATACCACAGAACAGAGCAATGTTCTTGCTTTTCTGCAGAGAAAAGCTCCCTCTCTTTGTGTCCCAAACCATGTCAGGAATTGCTCTATCCTCCAGCAGGAACATGTCACCAGTGGGTGAGCACAGTGTCACTTTTGCTCATGTTTCTTCCCTGCTGTGTTTCAGGGCCATCCTTTCATGGAAAGTCTGCAGGAGAACAAGCCTTTGCTGTGGAGCATCATCCTTTCAGGCCTTGCCATTGTGGGCCTGCTCACTGGCTCTTCTCCAGAGTTCAACGAACAGTTTGGCTTGGTAGAAATCCCTACCGAGGTGAGCAGGCAACATTTCTCTGTGCCTACTGCATTCCACACACAGTTTCCATGGGGAGAACAGGAATCAGTCTGTTTTCAGAAACTCTGAAGGAAGCTAAAGGGTTTTAGCAGACAATAACTTACAGGAATGCTAGCTACCCAGATAGCTTTAAGTAGAGAATGTGGTAGCAATCCTCCTGGAGCATTGGGGTAACTGTAGCATGCTGCAAAAGCAAGTTCAAGCCTCTGGTTAAGCGGTTGCTGCAGAGGTACTCTATTAAAGCGCCTCAGAGCAGAGGTTTTGTGCTGCTGGGACAGTCACTGGAGTGGGGGAGGAGAAGGGGCTAATCACCTGTTTGTTTCCTAGTTTAAGATTGTGATCACGGAAGTGTTGCTGGCTGACTTCTTCCTCGCCTTGTTAGTGGACCGAATTCTTCAGTTTCTGCTGGGGAGCGCAAAACTTAAAGTGCCTTCCTGAAACCGGTTACAAGGTCCTCGCCCCCAGCAGGGCTACACGAAGGACAGCACCCAGGGCCGTGTTTTGACATCACAAGAATCATCCTTACTGTTTTAACAATAACTCTGATCCTGTTCAGAAACAGACATGGGGAAGCTTTCTTCCGTATCCCGTGGAAACCACCTCTGTGAAACAAGACCTGACTTTTTAATGTTTCCGGGACACACCACCACCTGTCGGGAGTTTTGTACTGCCCTGTTTGAGGAAACGTTTACAGAATTTGGTTAACTAAATCAAAATCGATGTATTTTGAAACATGTTTGGAACTTCCTTTGTGGGGCTGAAAGCTTTGTGATGTTTTTAAAAGACTGTGAGACAAAGCACAGGAGCAGATCAGCAGTAAACTAAAGATTAGGGTCAAAGGCAGGAGTTCTTACACAACAGGAACACTACATGCTCTTGCACAAGCTAATGCTCAGAATAAAGAGTTGACAAAGCATAGGAGAACACTGCCAGGAGCTCCTATACAGAGACTTTGGTTAAATCCTCTATTTCAAAAACATTACAAAAATATTTTGGCAGTCGAGAAGAGAAACGCATTTATTTTTCTTCCTTGGTGATTCCTGTAATTGCATATTGATTAGGTTTCTTCAGGTACCCTGAACTTTTAATCTGTGAGAGAGAGAGGAGCTCAGACCAGCTTGGATGTTTGTCAGCACTTTACATCCTCACAGGACTGGTAGACCCCAGTGCTAGCAAATGCTGGGTGGGAGTCTGGCAGCAGCTGTCCTTTCCACTACAAAAGCGTAATCGTACTGAAAACAACAACAAAAAACAGTCAGTCAAGGCAAGACACAGATATTCAAGAACTCAGGAATGGTAAAAGCAGCCTACTTACCTCTTTCTCAATGTCCGCAAGCGACTTAACATTCAGCTCTGCAAGAACAGCCTAAAAGGGGCATTAAATGTTTCTAGGTAAGCCTAGTTAGGAGCTGGGGCTAACCAGCAGCGTGTCAGCACCTTAAAGAATACTCACAGTACTGCCAATGCTGAGGCTGTTTCCAAATCTGGGATGTAGTGTGAAAGGTACCCCATCCATAGCTGAAAGGAGAAGTGAGGGGCAGAGGCTTTAATAACATCCAAGGAGCCCCCCCTGAAAACACCCAGGGTGCTACACCGAGCAGCTGAGGACATCTTAGCACCTCGAGAAGAAAAACTTTCCACGAGAGGCCAGGGATGTGTCTTAATGCAAGCCAGGAATAGCTTTCAGGGAGAAGTCTCACTAAAAGAAATTTCCTCTGAAAACTGTGCTCAATTGCGATGTTTACAAGGATCAGCTGTGCAGAAACAGCTTATGAGCCAACACTAATTTCAGTTGAAGTTCTCCTTAACTAGGGGTATACTTGCTTTACGCAGCTCCTTGGTGCGTGGCAGATGAAGACAGAGCTTACCTGAGAGGTTGTAGATGCTGGAGGCGTCATCCACCGAGTTGTGCAGTGTGAAGGAAGATCGCTTGGTGCCACACCGAGCCACGGGTCTCTCTGGTGACCTGGGGGACACCAGAATTAACTCAAGTCTCACCGGGATGCTGCATTAAAATGCAGCTGACCCTACAGGGTGGGAACCACGAGGTGGCAGCAGCAGGAGCTGTTCCCAGCGCCGGACAGGTCCAGGTAAGACTGGAAGCGTTTAAAGCACACATACTTCTGCTCTGAGTCTGCATCCGGCTGCAGGGAGAGCTGCTTCAGCCCCAGGCTGATGGACCTGGGCTTGGGGACCGGTGGGGGGCTGGATTTCGACAGCGGCCCTTTTTTACACCAGACAGCAAAGCCACCCAGTTCTCTAGGGAGGGGAAAAAGAAAAAAAAAGGCATAAAGGGCATTTTGCAGCAGAAAGCTGGGAAGGGTGAGAGCAGAAGTGAGGGGTGCAGCCTCCCTACCCGATCTTCATGTAGTGTGGGATGGCTTTGCTCTTGCTGCTCAGCTTGATGTCGAACACGGCCGTGTCGGCAGCGCTGAGCGGCTGCAGCCTCACGTACACCCGCTTCTTGCGGGACACCCCAGCACCTGGGGGGGGGAAAACAGCGGGCAGCAGGGGCTGGGGGCCGAGCTCTGGGCCCCGTTGCCCCCTCTGAACACTTACGAGGTTCTGGGAACTCGGGGATGCGGCTGTAACCGGCGGGCTGTGGGCTTCGATCGTTCAGCACCTGCACGTCGGTCACCACGGGGCTGGCTGCTGCCTGCACGGGATGGGGGCTTGGCAACGGGATTGGAACGGGGCTGGGGACCAGGACTGGGACCAGCTCAGCACCGAGGTCCAGACTGGGACCAGCTCAGCCCCAGGATGAGGATGGGGGCTCAGCACCAGTACTGGGACCAGGATTGGGACTGGCTCAGCACCGAGATCTGTACTGGGACTGCCTCATCCCCAGGATGAGGACAGGAGCTCAGCCCCATTACATTACAGGGACCAGGACTGGGACAGGCTCAGGACAGGGACCTGGACCAGGGGGCTACTCAGCCACGGGACTGGGACCGGGACCGAGATTGGCACCGGGGGCTTGGGAGCAGGACCCGGACTGGGATCGAGGGTTTGGGACCGAGACCAGCTCAGCACCAGGACCCTGGGGGTCTCAGCACCAGGACCGGGGGCCTTCATCCCCCTCCCACCACCCCTCCTCACCCCACCCGCTCCCCGTACCTGCCCTCCGGTGCTCACGCACAGGTACCCGCCGCCCTTGTGGCCGAAGCCCTTGCCCAGGTTGGCCGGGGCGCCCTCGGTGCTGGTGGCGAGCTGCGGGCACGGGGAGGGTGAGACCGCGGCCGGGCCGCTCCGGGCACCCCCCTCGCCCCCTTCCTTTCCCCCCCGCTCACCACGCTCCACCCCGTGGGGGCCGCCTCGGGGGTCGCGGCCCAGCCCACGCCGGTGAGCGGGGCCGGCGGCTCCTCCACCGCCGCCGCCATGGCCGCCGCCGCCACTTCCGCGTTGAGGGCAGGCTCCGCCCCCCACCCCGCTTTACGGTGCGGCTATTGGCTAACACCGACAGGAGCGCTGAGGCGATTGGAGGCGGCGCTTTGAGCGACGCGCAAAGAGACCAATGAGCTGCGACGGACGCTGAAGGCGGAAGAGAGCTGTGTTTATTGAGCTCCCCGCGGCCCGGAGCCGCTCCCGGTACCGCTCCCGGTGCCGCTCCCGGTCCCCTTCAGCCCTCCGGCGGCGCCGGCCTGCGCGGGGCAGCGAGCAGCTTGCGGACTGGCGAGTCCTGCAGGCGCTGGAAGGTCCGTGCAGCTGGAAGAGAGGGGCAGAGAGAGGCCGTCAGCCCCCGGTTGGGTGCTCACGGTCCCGGTAACGGTCCCGGTGCCCATCCCGGTGCTTACCCAGGTGCTGTGACAGTCCCTGCAGGTACCGGCGGCTGTCCTCGCCGAAAGCCCGCAGCAGCTCCACCGCCTGCCGCAGTTCATCGAGCTGCAAAAAGGCCGCGGGGGCTCAGCGAGGAGCAGAAAGGGGCCCGGGGTGCGGGGCAGCGCGACTCACCACCAGCTCCATGCACTTCAGGCCCTCGCCCTGCGCGTCCAGGACCGCCTGGTAGTTGGGTTTGCTGCTCAGGACCTCGGCCTGAGATGTCTCCAGGTAGTTTGGAGGCTCTGCGTGTCCTTGATTAGCCTTGCACTCCTCCAGCTGCCTGGAAAACAAGGCGGTTAGCTGCTACACGCTGCCTGCGGCATCTCTCGGAGCAGGCTTCTCTGTTTCTTCTTCTGCCAAAAGGTTTTCTTTTCAGCTACCAACGCACCTGGCCATTTCTTCAGCTCCCTTCTGGTAGCGCTGTAAGAGCTCATCCCAAGCCTGACATTCAGCAGAAAACCTAGGGAGAGAAGAAAAGAGGTCTGCACACGACCAGTGTTCCCTTCATAAGGCTAAATTACAGCACTCACCCTCAGAAAGAGGAGCCAGAGAACTAAACACACCACAAATGCACCTTAACCCTCTTTGAAAACCCATTTTGGTCTTTATACAGTCTCAGAGCACACACAGCCCATCTTACCTGGCAATATGCTCCTTGGCTTGGGCCACTGACTCGTCTGAAACAGAATCCAATGAAGCCCTAAAGCAGAGAAGTGCAACGCAGTACGATATACAGAGATGAAACACTTGAGTATCGTCACAGAGGGCTCTGGTGACTGCTTAGTGCTTACACATCAACGCTTTAAACTGCACAGCACAGAAGAGAGAAGCCTCCTTGATCTCCTCAAGGAAAATAACAGCCCTGTAAATATTCACTGGACTGTTTGCTCAGCCATGTCGTTGCCCCCCACGAAGCCTGGCACCCCCAGGCAACAGGTTCACTGTTTGCAAATTGAGACATCTGGGCAGGGCATGAAGTAAAAACAGAAAAAAAATAATAAACTAGAGATGAGCCAGGCGAGCCCTTACATTTCAGTTTTCTCTATGCAGGTCTTCAGCGTTCCATCTCGCTTCAGCTTCTCTATGTATTGCTTCAGGTCTTCTGAAACCGAGCTGACTGGAGATGAAAACAAAGTAAGATGGAACGCTTGTACATACAGAATTTGTAATACCAAAAAGCAAATATCATCATTCAGGTAATTTTGGCAGCACCTGACCCCTCCGACCCCTCCTTTCAAGGACAGCTGGTTTCATCTCAAGAGAATGCCAGTGAAGAGTTGGTATTTAAAACTTTGGGTTTACCCCTGCTTTGTGATGCACAAAATACAACTTACCGTTAGCTTCGAAAGCCTCAGGACTAAAACCCTCTGTCTGCTTCAAGACGTGTTCAAGTTTCTGTGCAGAAAACTATGAGAACATAGAAAAGGTCTTAGCACCCTTTAATGTGCTATATGACAAAGTTAAACAGGTCACCCCTAAGCTCCATATGCTGTGTGGCTGCTCTTTTTTTTTTTATGTAGGTAAACACCTACATAAGGTGTTTAAGCTCAGTTACAGGAATCAGAATGTCAGAGAAAGTTAAAAGAATAACGAGCTTCTACAACAGACAAGCTTACCTGGAAACTGGACAGCAACAACTCAGAAAGCCGATCTGTCTCCGGCAGATCAAGGCTAATTGACTGGCACAATTCTGAAAAACAAAATTTAGGAACAACTTTACGCCAAGCCGCAAGCAGCTGAAATCATTCCACAAGACACTAAAGCCTGTTTTTGTTGTACAGGTGTGCCATCTGCAGGACACGGAAGAGGCAGAAAGACCTCCTAGCAAGAAAAATCCTCCTTAAGACTCAGCCATAATAGTAAAAAGGCAGAAACTGCAAACACAGCTCTCCAGAACCCATTAGCACAGCAACCTCCTCTTAACGTCAACTACCTGGACCTCAGAGGCCATTGCCAACACAGCCATAGGCTAGTAGCTTGGAATAATGCAATTACTCCGTAATTACAGTAAAAACCATTCCATGAAATCAGATTTCAACTTGCAGCAGACTACTGCATGAGTTTTTCAAGAGAGCTTGATAAGGGGAGGAAGAAGTGCATTACCAGTGACATCCTGGTGAAAAGGAGGCAGAGATTTCCGGCGTTTCGTCCCCTTCAGGCTTGAACGATGCCAAGAGCGACGCTTGGCTTGAGGAGTGACAAGGAGCGGGCTTTTCCTGGGGCTTGGACTTCCACGGCAGCTTTTCCTTGTACCTGCTCCAGCGTTCACAAGGGAACTAACATTCTTGCTAACAGCAGTTACGTCAGGTGCCTTTACGGGTTGCTCAGCATCACCTTTCTTTTCTCCGGGGTCAGGTTCTGAGAAAAACCACTCAAAATCACCACGTTGCTAACGCCAGATGGAGAATAGAGAGAAAAAGGCTTTTTCTGGAGGTTTAAACGTACAGGGCCTTGCTCAGAGGAGCAGCAGTGCAGTGTGTGAGGCTTAGACCAGCACCATTCCCTCACAGCACCCCAGGACTGCTGCTGCCCGCGGCCTCCCCTACCTGACACAGCACCGTCAGCCGCACAGGGGGTTGTCTGAGCCGCACCGGGCGATGTCTGAGGGGAAAAAACGGCCCCGCAAACGTTACCACACGCTGAGGGACGGCCCCGCCGCCCCCTCAGGCCGCCCCCGCATCCCTCCAGCGCTCACCTCCTGTGGCATCTCCTCGGACCTGCAAGAACGCTGCGGTCAAGCTCGAGGCGGCCGGGCCCCGCTGCCCACCCCCTAAAACCTCCGGGCCCCGGTTCCCCGGTTCCCGGTCCCGTCACTCACCGGCACCGGGCGGGCTCCGCCGTCCGAGCCAACATGGCGGCCCCCGCTGCCCGCCGTTGGGCGCGGGGAACGCCGGGAAATGGCGGCGCCCCCTGAGGAGGGCGCATGCGCGGGAGCTCCCCTCAGCGTCCTCCCCCCCCCCTTCCCCTCACGGAATAGGCGGGAAAGAGGAAAACCAAAAAATAATAGTAAAAAAAAAAAAAAAAAGGCTTTGGAAGTTTATTATCTTTGATAAAATCTCAACTGAAAGTGGTGGTCTTTGTATTAACAGCGGCAGGAATGCACAGAACCTAGGGGGGGAGGCGGTTTTACACTAGACATTAAATTAGGATTAGGGGTGACACAGGATGGAAGGGGCTACCCGAGAGCCAAGTCCAGTGAGTTTTGGTAAAGCAACGTTCTGATTAATCAGCTCAGAATGAAGTCTAGGTAAGAAAAGCTTATTTTCCTATACAAAATTACAATACAGAGAACGCATACAATTACAATACAGGGGGTTTAATTGTTAGTATCTATCAGCTAGAACAGAAATTTCAGAGTAAAAAACTTCATGGAAATTAAAATAAGTCAATTTTCTTAAGCTGTAAAACTTGAGACAAACGCCAAGTTCTAGAAGAGACACTTTCAGATTCTTACCATAAAATTGATATTTAAAAAAATGAATTTGGTTAGGAAAATGAAGCAAGTTCTTTTAAAACAATTTCACATCCCAATGGGCATAAGTAAAAAGAACTCAACTGCGTGAGGCTGAGAGGTAGAGAGGTATCATTGTAATCACAATCTTCTATTGGTTCCAGGGTTTTTCTGAGGTAATTAGCTGTGTGTCAAGTTGTATAAACAAGAGTATTGGCAAAAGAGCAACATTGACAAATTACACTAATGACCTCTTTCCTCTCATCAATAGGTCCTAAAAACTTAATTAGACGCATCCGAATTAACACTTCCAGGATCTCCAGCAGGTGAAGTGATTGATGAAGGGGTGGTAGCATCCTGCCAGCTGCCATTAGCCTGAAGGTAAAACAAACATCATTTCATTAGATCTTTTAAGAAACTACTTGCAGACAATAAAGTATGCCTTTATATGCTTAAACCCTACAAGTAACAGTGCTTATGAAATCAAATAGTTGTTATTTCCTGGCAAAGAACAGTCCAGGAACACCCCATAACACCTCCTGCCTGCCCCACCCCGATTTTACAGTAGCATTCTTACTGCCATCTGTTTGTGGCAGGAATAAACCGAAAGCTTCTACTTTCAGCTTTTTCCTGTCCCCACAACAGACATCTCAGGGGGTAGGAAATGAAGTTAATGTTTATTTACAGATTGTTAGCCAATCTCAGGCATGAGTTTTGGTTCAACTAAAGTAATACTTGAGTAGATCTTACATCTATGCGCTGCGTCGTGTACAAAGGATTCCCCACAATTGTGTCATATCTTCCTGTCTGGTGTATGACATGATGCAAGGAATCCATCTATAACAAGAGCCCACAGAATAACAACAATAAGAGAGGAAAAAAAATAAGTCAAGTCAAAGAAATGAAGTATTATGAGTAGGATTACCTATTTTATTTTAAAACTTTGAAGTTTTCTTTGCAGCTGCTTGCTATTAACTGAGCTATACTTAAAGAGGTCATTTAACAGAACTAGAATCTGGTATCGAGCCTACTGTCACATGCAGCTTTTCATAGAGCAACTCGGGTTCTAGTGAGAGGAACAAATTCTGTGCGGTTCATGTGCATTCAGGAATTCATCAGAAAGCTTACAGTGCATCTGACAACACTATTAACAGAAATACTACAATGCTACACGAAGTTCTCTATATACAGATCAAGACTGACTCTAAAATAAGGAAAAACCATTTAGTAATGTAAATTTGAAGGATGGAGGAATACCAGTAGGTTAATTTAGATCTTATTCATTTTAAAGGGTCTGGTTGCAACAGAAAACATATATTTGAGCAGGTTTGTTTCTTGACTCGTTTCAGCATTTTGACTCTAGTCACTTCTTGCATTCTGGTCAGGGCTAGCTAGAGAACCAAAAATCCATCCTTATCTGATATTAAGAGAATCTAGTTTTAAAAAACCTGCTTACCTGCGACTGCACATTGCCTCCCACTGGGGAGCTCTGGTAGGAAGTCAATGACTGCAAGTTTATAAACGAATCTCCGGAATTTGTCATCTTAAAAGATCCAGAGGAAGCTTAAGAAAAAATGAACAAACAAAAACCACTTTGTGATGCAAAAGCATAGATACTGTAGTACTCCTAGAAAAAACTAAGTTTAACAGAAAAATAAATCTTGTGACTGGTTCAAAAACCAGTAGTTCATGGTACTTGTCATTGCAGGAAATAATTAGACTTTTCAAGCAAACACTCTCCTCACTAGTGCTCTTGCTTACCTGAATTTGGTGTGGATGGAGAATTTGCCTGGTTGCCTTGAGCCACAACATTTGTTGCATCTACAGCTGTTTTTGCAGCATAAATATTGGCTTCTTCTTGGAACTTCCCCATGTTTTTTTTGTATCGAATTCTTTTGTTACCAAACCAGTTGGAAACCTGGAGACATATATCCCCGTTAGAATTTGATTAAACTAATACATTTACACTCTATTCACAAGTTACTCATAGGCAGCATTTTAAAGCAGGCTTCAAGCAAAAAATGCACCCTACTAAACCCTTCAGAATAACCTAAATGCTGTGTACTATTTCACAGCAGCAAGTGAAGCCTCCTGCTAGCTACTGGGGACAAAACATTATTTAAGAAAAGAAGTCACTTAATTTAATTCAGATAAAATCCTTCATACCTGTGAAACTGTGATGCCACCTTTCTTTGCTAGCTCTTCTTTGGCCTCTTCACTGGGGTAAGGATTACTCAGATGCGAATAAAAGTATTCATTCAGTACTTCTGTTGCCTGTTTGCTGAAGTTACGTCGTTTACGCCTATCAAAAGAGCACAATTATTCCTACTTAGACCGCGTGACAGAGTAGACCTGACAGAGAACAACAAGCCAGTGGTCTACTCTAAAATATATCCCATTTGAAGGAGAACATAAGAATTGCACGGAATTAATCAGATGTTAATGTCAAAGCAAGCATACCTTAGCAAGCAGAACAGGTGGCAAGTTGTCAATATTTAAACTAAGTCAACACTGGGAATGACAGACTCAAGGCTTCTTAAGCAGTCATTGGCATCGAGCAACAGAGAAAGTCCAGACTTAAACATCTGTTATCACTAGGTTGTGTTTTCACAGTACCTTGCATCAAGAAACCGTGAACGCAGGATCATTACTGCCTCGCACGTGCTCTGCTTCAGTTGCATCTGGATGGTGCTGAATTTGCCATGGATTATGTTCACCATGCGCTCTATTTCTTTTGGCGAAATTGGTCTTGTTCTACTCTGTTCCCTAAGCAGGTTCATAACGTGGGTAGTAAACTCACTGCAGGCCTGAAAATAAATACATTTGTATCGACAAACAATAAAATACCCCAGAATTAATTTCCCCAACAAGAATACATATCCAAAAACTTTAGAGGAGTTTCCATGTTTCAGTTTTACTTTTATTTACTCTTACAAAATGCTGCAACAAAGATAAACGAGACATTTATTATCTTTAGTTTGATGTCCAGTCCCTCTATCTTCACCTTACTTCTGTAACACTGAGATAAGTTTTCAACCGAATTTGATATCCTTGCATTCATCTGAATTTATTATGCTTCCTGTTCTGTTCTTAAAACCAACACCAAAGGAAAAAACGGTTATTTTTAATTGAGATGATAAAAACTCTTCCATGCAGAAAGATCACCTGTTCATATTTCTCTAGCTCAGAGTGGTATATCTGTCGGATCTGTGACAGCTTGGCCCTGTAGTCAGAGTGTTCAATGCTATTGTCATTTGGACAGCCACCTGATGTTGCTGCTACAGCCATTGGTCCTCCTCTTCCTCTTTTCTCGGGCCCGGAGACACCCTCTGCCAGCAACATGTTATCTAGTCTCATTAGTTGAGCATCGGGGGGATCTTCTTCCTGAATACCACGAATACTTAACACTAGATAAATATAAAGAGGGAATCAAAAGATTAGTTCTGAAACAGGACAAAGCATCCACTTCAGATCTGGTAGAGCATGTAAACACCCTTCACAGGCTTTAGAGAACTTCTTGAGGTCAAGGAAAAAAAGGAAGTATTAAAGAAGCCAGGAGACAGCACATCAGAAGAAAACATCAGTCAGATCGAGAAACATGAAGTCACAAGGTGAGTTTTCCAAAGCATGCAGATGATAAGATTACTCAGGGTCCTACTAGTTTACACTCCATACACATTTAGAAATGATTTTAGAGCTCACACACTAACACTCCTAACAGCCTGTACAAATCAGGAAATTCTTACAGAGCTGCTGACCACCTATCAGCCTGCTGCCTGGCTGCTTGCATGGTCCTCAGCAGTAACCGGTCCTGGATCAAGAAGACAGACTGCAGTAGGTGAACAAAAGGCCTGAACCACTACAGCTGCTACATTTCCAAGTCCAGGAACTGGAAAGAACACCGCACCACTGTAAGGTCCTGCTGAAATCTGTCCACAAGGGACAAGTTTCACTTAGGCTGCTTAATATGCCAAGGACACAATTATAGTGTACAACAACAGACTACATTTTGTCCTGTTAAAATCTGAAAAAAAAAGAAAATATGGATGAGAAGCCAGTTTCATTATGCTTATAACCAACAAAGCCGGACTCTGTGCTCAGATTACTCAAGATTGATTCTGAGCAAATTTGTTTTGAAAACTTAATTTCCCAGTTTTTGACAATTTATCATGAACTCCCTTAAAAAACAAAACGAAAAAAAAAAAAAAAAACAACTCATGAGATACTGAGTCAATTCAAAAAACGCCAAGAGCTCTTTGCCTTTTAATTGGATTTTAATTGCTAGGCAATTTTAGTTTAACGAACAGTTGGTCTTAATCTTGTGAAGCTACAAAACTCAAATGACCTTTTCCTATTTTTAATCAGCAGGTTAACACGAATATTTTATTCCCTACCAAAGCTAAGCACAGAACATCTCTTGTTATGAATAGATGCTAGTATGAGGGCACGAGAACATTGTATATGTACAGAGACATTTAATGTATGAATTCATAGTAATATTCAGCATTTTATAGGCAAACTAGCATATTTTTTAAAAAAGCAACGTGCCAGGTGCACAACTTTGAATGCACAGTCTGAACTTACAGTCATGTAGCTGAACTTGGTATTTTGCAGGCCATACAGAAATTACTACACAGTTCTGAAGAAAAGAGAGCATTTGGGGTGGCTGCAGATCTGTCACAACAATCAAGGTCTTCTCCAGGACAACCCAGAGCTCTTTGCAAGCAGAACAAGGTAAAGCAACTGCAGCTAAAATGCAGCACATGGTATGGCCACTAAATATAACTGTTGAGCTCCAGATACAACGATAAGGGAGGTGTCCTGGTTTTGGCTGGCATAGAGTCAGTTTTCTTCACAGTATCTGGCACTGTGCTGTGTTTTGGACTTGGAAGGAAAATAGTGTTGATAACACACCTATGTACCATTGACCCAAACTGACCAAAAGGGGGCTGCTGTTGCTCGTAGGCTGGCTGGGCATCAGTCAGCTGGGTGTGTTTTACATCACTTGGTTTGGTTTTGTGTTTTTTTGTTTGTTTTTTTCCCGTTTCTTCCCCCCACCCCTTTTCTTTCTTATTATCCTTTCTTTATCTCAACCCATGAGCTTTCCCACTTTTCCCTGTTTCAGCTCCCTCCTCCATCCCACCGGGGGGGGGCACTGAGCAAGTGGCTGTGTGGTACTCAGCTGCCTGCCAGGTTAAACCACAACAGGAGGGGCCTGTTAAATATGTAAAATGTTAGTTGATTTTCTAACCATTATGTAATTAAAATGAGAATATCTTAAAAATAATAGCAGACCATCTACAGCATAAACCTGATGGTACCGAATGAACAAGAAACAAAACACAAAAAGGGCTCTTTTTTCCAGAAGGCCTTGGCACAGCAGAGAATGCTCCTTGTTGGTTTTTGTTTTTGTTTTTTTTGACAAAACCCACATTAAACTGTTTGGACTGGCAAGTGTAAGTTTGGAGGAACAGGTATTTTGGTGTCGTGTTCTTATTTGAATGCGTTTCTGCCAAACACCTTTTGATGCACATTATGATGCATATCAGCATACCTCATGTTGAAGTCAAGCTCCCAGCTGCAGCTTAATTTTATGTCACTTGTCTAATTATGGTAATTAGACATTAGTTATCATCAATTACACATAAGCTCATCTCAAGTTGACTGCTGAAAAGCATGTATAAAGCACTTCCACAATCTCAAGGGAAGAATCCGGTTGGCTGGAAGAATCTGGTAAGTCGCAAGAAACTAGAGAGGAGTTAACTACCACTAACATGCTGTAAACTGCATTTCCAACCTAGTAGTTCAAGGGTTTATTGAATGAACTCTTTCAAAGATGAACAGACCTAAGAACGGATGAATGCAAGCAGCTCAGTCAGTCCAACCTGCTCTCTCAGGTTGATTTCAAACTTTTTTTTTGGCATAACTGCATCTTAATTTGCCTGACAGGTAAAATACAAGTTCTACAGAAATCATCAGCACAGATACTATTTTTAAAGTGATGCCATCATCTCCTGGAATGGATGCCTTGTGCTTGAACTTTATCTTTACCCCTAGCATCTTCACCCGGTGATAATATTTGTACAGATCATAACTTACACGAGATTCAGTCAAAACTACCTAGTCAGTGAATTCATAACCATGTTTGCTGCGTGCAGCAGCTGATTCTAATTTCCAAGTACAAGAGCTGCAGTCACTTGTCTACCAACCTCCCAGAGTTGATAATCTCACCAAAGTGACAGAATGGGAGAGCAAAACCCTTGCCACTGTAGGAGTGCCGTGTTCACACCAGCTTCTGCAAGTCTCTTTTGACAGTCTAGCAAGAACAATTCCAGCAGTACGCGCTGTACCAGCAAGCAGTTTGTCAAGGCAGCTTCCTCTGCCCTGTGAGCTTTTGGCATGCTCTGCAGGTCAGGCATCACCCCCTTTCTGCACACAGTCCTGATAGATAGCAAACTCCTGCTGGCATTGTGGCTTCTGTAAAAACTAGATTGGATTAAACAAAAAGGATTCCAAAAGGAGAGAGCTTACCACTTTTAACCAAGCATACTAATCGACAGACTTGTTAAATACGCCTGTCCTTACCTACTGATTATTTTCTACTGACTCACAATGCTTATAAGGCCAGAAAGAAAGCTTCCCCCTCTCAGCAGCCTTCTGACCATCAGATTTCTGAAGTTCCCACAACACTTTAAGAACGTAGCATATGACAGCTCTTTATTAACACTCGGAGCTTTGAGTCAAGACGCGAAGACACTGGAGCATGGGTACAGCAAAAGCACCAGGAAAAAACACAGCTGCTCCCAACAGTTCTGGCAAAGACACAAAGAAGCTCAGTAACTATGTGATTCTTTGGCTGCCTTTAAATACAAGCTTTGAGAAAATACAAATTATCCATTTTCTTTCCTACCTGTTGAGAGGACAGCTGAACACTGGGTTTGCCCTTCCACTAAACCAGTTACTGCACAGTTAGTGTTATTTAAATGTACTGTTACATCAGAACTTTATGAATTTCACAATATTTCACTTTTATGAACGCTTAAGAAAACCCTAGACTGGATTAAAACGCCTGAAGAGTCACAAGCACTAATATAATATTGTGCATTCTCTTGCACATCACCTACCAGATATTCATCAAATATGTAAAATAATTATACTAAGCAAAATGAAATTCCCATCATTTCTAATTAATCTTTAATTAAAACACATCACAACCTAAGGTGCTGAAGCCTCACTCAGTATGCAAATGCAATCATTACAATATATTTACATATCATTAATTAAAGATTTGCAGTTCTGTAATGAACTGTACAAGATCAGTGGTACCAAAATAAGTGATGCACACTTTGCTTAGACTTGCTTTCCTTTCCAGATTTTCTTTCAAAGAGCAAATAATGCAGAAGAACAAGATAAACGCATCTAGTGGGTATAGAATATACTAAGTTAAAAACAAAAATTGTCATCTTAGGGCCAGAAATGAACAGCCCATACTGTATTTAGCAGGAAATACCTATGCAGAGTGCAAAGAAGTAGGCAGTTGGGTCCCATGTTGGCCACCATTAGTTTGCTTTTGATTTTTGTTTCTTTTTTCAGTGAAAACACAAGAACATGCCTCGCCAGCACAGCACCAGCAGTGCACGCAGACAGTAATTTGCACTAATGCTGTGCATGTCCAGTTCCACAAACCTGCATCCCTCCTCCTCAATGGCTTAGTCTTCCCCCCAAATGATCCTATCACCTATGTTACACCTGCAAACATTTATCCTATAAATACTGCTAAATACTGACTTGTGATGTTTTATTCAAGCAGAAGGGTTTCCTCCATTTGGCATTCCATGTAGCAAATCAAGCTGTTAGGTGAGAAAGCAGCATTTTTTTTAGTAGCAGGTCACCTTAAAACTGGCTCAAAACCATCACAAACCGTTTCCAAACCACCTCTCAGTGCTAACATAACCCCGCACACACATTACCAAACAGATTTTTCATCCAGCAGCCACAAGAACAATCTTCAGGCATACAAAACACTGCATTTTTCAGTTAGTTAGGATACCAGCTTCCCAAGAATGCCAGCACAGAGAATGACAGCGCTGTTGGTTCAGCTGGTCTCAAAGCATTGTAACAGGAGAGCACTTTCTCAAAATTCAAGGCAGTCTTGCTCACTCAGAGAGACAGAGGGGGAGAGAGAGAGAGAGGAAAGCGAATTGAAACAGAAGACAAAAGCCAGCAGGGCTCCGAGTGCTGAGGAACAAGGCACAGCTACGTAAGAATGTCAACAAACCCAGCAACAAAGAGAAAGCGTGTTCTTTGGCCACACCGTTTGCCAAGTTTTATGACCAAATCAAAAGGTACCCATTGAACGGACCGAGCTGAGTGCCAGCACATTAAAAGGAAGGCCAGCAGATTGCAGCTAGCAACGGCAACAAAAAAAAGAGAAAGAAAAGGCAAGGGGAGGCACGGAATGTGTTTGTGGAGTACCACAGGTCAGAAATACAGAATCTGGGTCCCACTGTGCAGCATGCTCCACAAAAGTGTGCAGAAACACACTCTCCCTGTGCCAAAGGGCAGCAAGCCCCATCACAGCCCAGCATTCCCTTAGCACAGTACAGCCAAGACCTCCAAAATGGAATATTCAGCACCAAAAGCACGTATCTTCCACACTACAGACATTTAATTCTGATTTTTATTATAGAATTAGGCCATGCTTGAATTCATATAGCTTGAATCTTATATCTGAAGCGTAACCCAATCAGCAGCACACCAAAACCCTATTTGCTGCATAGATTAAAAATGCTCCTGCTTCTGTGAGTTCCCCCAAAAAAACTAAGAAGGATTTATTGGATTAGATGCCTCTTCAAACAGCTACATATGCTCCAGGCATACATATTTAAGACCTACCTGAAAACAAAATATCCATTTTCCCCATAACTGAATAGTTTAAAATAAAAAATATATAAATATATATTTTTAGAGGAAAAATTAGGGCTTGAACAATTATTAAACGTGGCCAAATCAGAGTCATTTGTATTTTTTTAATTAATATGCTGCTATTGGGCAGAATTTTTCAGCACCTTTCAGCTGGCTGCCCCTTGCAAAGGCGTACGGCTTATCCTGAGCTATTGTGAATGATACTAGCACTCCAACAAAGGACGAAAGAAAGATGGGGGGGGAGGAACATGTTTTAAACTGATTTCAGAGCTAGAAAAGGAGCTTGTGTGCCTGGGTCACAAAGAAAGCCCAAAACCTTGTGCTACAGTATGTCCAGGCTTTTGTTTGCTTGAAGCCGTAACATCTGCTCCCCATAATTTAAATAAGGAATAGACAGACCATCAGACATTCAAAAACCTATGAGACCAAAACAAATCCAGCATAACCGAGATACCAGAGCCTGTTCCTGCAAGTGCATTTAGCTCGGAGAAGTCACAGCTTCAATCAATAAAGCACAGAAGGCAGCTTTCAACGTAGAAAGGAAAATCAGATGAAAGACCCTCTTTTAAGGATATCGACACTCAAAGTACAGACAGAAGGAAAAGCAGATCCAGACAGCATACTCACACTTATTCTACGTTTTTCTTATAAAACTGCTACCGTGAGAATGGGATATATGCAAGCAAACCCTAAAAAGGGAACATCAACGTCTGCCTTAAAGCTACCTGGGATGACAAGGGCAGCACAGGGGACATAACCATATGGTCTTTATTCAGTGATGTTATGAAATGTACTGCGAGGTGCAACACACTTTTAGAAGAAATAATGCAAACACAGCTTCAGGTTGTCAAGCATTCATACAGCTAGAAGCTGAAAAAGCACCGATTTAGTTGCAGATAATGGAAATAGATATTTTGTTTTAAAAAGTCCAAGTTCACTACAGCTTACAGAAATTAGATATTCAAGCAACATTGTTTAAGAGTTTATGTATGAGTATACATTAAGTGATCCAAAATTGAAATTTGTTTGCTCCTGATGCTTCTGCTCTTCAAAAAGACAGTTGCACGATATACCCACCAATTCCACTCCCTGCCACTTCTGTTTTCCAGTATCCCAAAGCTTTCTCTCTTACTGTCTCTTTTCCTCCATAATACAATTATTTGTCAGCTTAGAACTCTTACTACCACCACAGTTTTGGTACCAATTCCTTAAAGGAAAGGGAAAAAAAAAAGCACAACAGCACAGACACATTATTCAGGACAGTCTAGGTATTTTGCCAGATATCAAAAAGGAAAAAAAAAAAAATCTATAGATTTCCTCCCTCAGCACAAGCAAAACACTTGTACAAACAAACAAACAAACATTGTTTTCTCCAAATGAAAACACTAAAAGCATTATGAAAAACAAATCAAAACAATTCCCAGCTTAGAGAACATTATTAATCCCCCAAAATAGCCGTAAGTAGTACAACCAATAAGGGAAAATGTGGGCCACATCAAACAAGAGCAAAGCTAATCACCGACTGTTGGTGGGGTTGGTTTTCTTTTTTGCAAGTTGAAACCAGAAGAGACACCAACGCACCTGTTTTTTCCTTGATCTCACACAGCACGCTGAAAAGAGCAGGCTTCATTCTGTGGCAGTTCAAGGCATGTTTTCTGAAATGAAAGAAGAAAGAGTGAGTGAATGCCAACAGGAAACACAGCGAAGATGCCAAGGCTTGCAGAGAACTGGATCGTGCTTCAGTAATAGCAGGTTAGCGTATAAGATTAAGAAGTACATTTGCAAGTTCTGGTGATATATTTCATTTAAGTGCCATACTCATTCATCACTGGGAGCAAGCTGTCACAGAAACACACAGGCCTTTAAATTCAGAATTTTGCATAGCTTATATGAACCATAAGCAACTTCAGTTCTACCAAAAGAGTATTTTATGTGGGGGCAAGAAGTGCAGTCTTCAGTTAGTAAACTTCTCTATAATCTAATAATGGAATCCAGAGAAAAAGGAGAAAAACACCCGGGGTTTTTATAGCATACAGAACAACAGAGAACACCACTACCATTCACGGGTTTGCTCAATTTAAACAGCTAGCAGCCACCTGATTAAAAACATGCCTCCTCTGAGAGGGAACTCAGGAACTCGTAGTGATTAAGGGCAGACAGGTACCCAGATACCTCCTACAAGATAAAGAACAAGGTGTTTTTAGAGGGGAACCTCAGGGAGGGACGGAGGGCTGCTGAAATCAGACTTGACCATATTGTAAGGAGATGAATATAAGGCCAGAATCTCTTGCATATCATCGCACAGATTGCATTTAACAGCATTTTAGTACAAGTTTTACAAGACGTGCTAATACTACCTCGCTGAAGCTGAGGATAGAGACATGCTTTAGGAATTTTATCTCTTGCTTTGTTGAAAACAAACATGAAGTGTGGAGAGCAGCATGTAAGACAGGAAGCTGAAGTTGCTCACAAAGGGTGAGCAGCATTTTCCAGAGATACAGGCTGTTACCAATTTTAAACAGCAGCCAGCAGGTAGGTGCCTCGCTTGGTTAGCGCCTCGCTTCCGCTGACTGGCAGTGGAAAGAAGTGCCTAGCTGCAACGTACGCCTCAAAGAGTCTCTTTTGCTTCTCGCGACCTCTTTTGTAGTTCAGAAATAATATTTAAATCACCCTCACGCCTAGGTTTCAATGCTTTTGATGGTTTTTATGTAAACAAATTAGCCTTCGGTCTTGCACATCAGCCAGTTCTCAGGCTATTGGAAAAAGCACAAACACAGGTGCTCAGCTTCAGCTTCCTTACAAGCTTGCACCAATAACATTCACAGCAACTGAACCACCAGTGAACGTCAGAACACAGGCTTTTAACAAAAATAGCAGAAGCTGAAGTCAATTGGCCAGTTTCCTTCGTTACACGGCCAAAAGAAGCATAAACCCAGTTCATCTATATAGATGTTTGATAATATCAACCCAAAGACAAACAGCCTGAGAACAAAGGCAGCTGAGAAGACAGCCTAGTGGAGTCTATTGTCCTTGCCTGATGAGGGAAAAAAAAAGGGGGGGGTTAAGGGGGGAAGGGAAAGGGAGAGAGAGGGAAAATGAACACCAAGCCTCAAGACTGTACTCTCCACCCGGGTTTAAAAAGTGGTGCTTTACGTCCAAGGCAGGAGGGCAGAGATACTAGAGCCAAGACGCTTCCCAGGAATAACTGCATAATTAATAACGCCTCTAACTCTTGTCAAGAGCTGTAAGTTGATAAGGTAACACGTTTAATAGCAGTGTTAAACTTATCCTTGCTACATTAATTTTCTCTAAATCAAATTTTGACCCAAGCTTTCACCTTACGGTTTAAAAATCCGAGTTATCTGCACTGAAAGAACCTTGGAACTCAGGAGAACCCTCGGACATTCAAACCTACATATAAATAATACATTCAAAGTACAGCAACATGCATTTTTAATGCAAAAGAATAAAAGTAATTCCCAACAAATAAAGCCGTTAATCATAGCAATGCTGCTCCACTGAGGTATGAGAAGTCCCAAATCCCCATTTGTGTCCCTGGAGCTATGGGTTTAAAATCAGGCCCCAGTTTTACTTTCTCAGCATTAAGTCCTCTTAAGGAGATGCAGGTTTTCTGAGTAAACCAAACAAACTTCCTGTCCAGAACACAAAAGCCTCTGTTATGCACATAGACATGAAAATATGGTAAAGGCACTGTAAAATTTCGGGGCCTTCAGGTCTGCTGTGCTTCAAGTATATTTTGACAGCATTTCTAAGACAATGAGTGCAGATAAAATAACATCATTTAAACAAAGTTCAAGTCATCTTTCCAAACCCATTCTTCACCTGTTATTTGGATCTGAAGTCCCTGACAAATTTCTTTTGCTCTCAGTTACCTTAAATATGAGGCTGTGAGAGCTGCAATTTTCTTTTCTGCTACCTATAGGCCATTCTACTCCTATAGAAACTTGATGGGAGCTGCACACAGGTATTTCTGAGATCTGGTGCCAGGTAGAAAAGAAAATCAAACTTGAGCGTTGGGATGACTCCTGCATTACCAGTGGTCATACGCTTGACCCAGAGCAAGCACCACTTACAGGGGTTATTTCCCTACACCCTGCAGTTGAAAGCTACCTGGAAGCATTTTCTTTAAGAACAAATGATGACTTTTGTTGAAAGGACCATTTTTGCTTATATTCAGACAACCCACTCAAGCCGCCAGGAGCCTAGCATCTGCCTGGGCTGCATCAGTCACTGACAGCATCCGACAGCAACAGGTGTACCTGAATAGGGCTAAACTTCAGGCAGAAATAAAAAAACCAAGCTGCTAGCTTGGCACCATTACAACCAGATCTGCTGGGGGAAAACTGGGGGCAGGCAGGGAGGTTCAACGGGCGCAGAATCTCCAAGCTTCGCAGCGGGAAGTCGGAGCAGCACGCGACTGACTGGAAGAGGAGGCCAGAAAACCATGTCGCCGATTTCATAAGCCCGCTCTGTTACAGTCTCCACCTTCTTCCAAACTGCCTCATCATCGGGGCTGCCCACCTCTCGTAACCAGCACACGCCAAGTAAGCAAAGCATGTAATTACACAGCGCCAATCAGGGCCAGACGTACCTCTAGGGCAAAGAGAATACACGAGAAGATGCTGAATTATGGTGATTTCTTTGCAGCACGTTATGTTATTCTCTGCAATTATTTACATCCCAATGAGGTCAACAAGGCACTACAGCGCGCCCAGGAAAAGAATGAACCCGATTCTTTTCCCTAATTTTTATGTGATTCTAGCAAAACTCAGAGCAGCAAGGGGGTGGTGACAGATCTTTGGGTGCACTTGCACCGGGCCAGGCTCCCTCCTTCCCTGCCAAGCAAACCGTGATCCAAGCGCCTCGACGCTCAACGGCGGCCACCGCTTCGCCGCTCCACGTTGAGGTCCCACCATGCAGAACAACCCCAATTTTACCGGGGATGGTGGCTGCGGTCCGAGTCCGAAGCCCAAACCTGAATTTGTCAGCGGGCTCTAACGAAAAGGAAGGGGGCTGAGAAGTAGACGTGAAGAACCCGCGTCTCCTCCAGGCTCCATCCAACTATTCAAGCACATCCCAGCGGAGGAGAAGCGAGGATGCAGGAACACACCGGGAACTTTGTGCCCCCAAAACCCCAGCTCCTCACCACAGACCCTTTAACACCGATAAGCCCAGTTCACAAGCAGGACACATCCCGAGCCGGACTGGACCCCGGAGGCCCAGACCCCAAACCCCAGCAGCGTTTCCAGGCGGCGTTCAGCGGCCGTGCCCCCCAAGCTCTCGGACCCAAACCCCCCCCCCGGACTCCCATCGCGACATCCCCGACACCCAGCTGAGTCACGGCACCGGGCTGCGAGGGAAAAGGACCGGCACCCACCCGAGCCCCCCCCTCACCCATCACCCACCACCCACCTCCATACCGGGGGTGTCGGGTGCTGGGGGAACCCCGAAGCCCCCTCCTCACCCCCCCCCGGGGGCCGCTCCCTCCCCACCGCCGCCTTCCACGGGCCCACCGCAGGCCCGCGCTACCTGGCCTGGGCCTCGTCCAGGCTCTGGTCGGTGATGGCCATGATCTGCTGCAGGACATCGCCCGTATCGTGAGGAGCGGGAGGCGGCGGCGGCGGCGGCCCCGGTGGCGGAGCGGCGGCCGGATCCCCAGCGGCGGCGGCGGCAGCCCCGGCAGCGGCAGCGGCTCCTCCGGTTGGGGGGATGCCCCCGGGCAGAGCCACCCCGGTTCCGTGAGCGGCCGCCGCCACCAGCAGCCGCGCCGGGTCCTCCATGGCGGCGGGGCCGGGGCCCCAACGGCTGCCACACAACAGGGCCGCGGCGGCCGCGAGCCCACCCGGTCCCCCCCCACCCACCCCCTTCACGCTCCCCGCCGGGGCCGCTCCGCCCGCCGCGACGTGGCCCGCCCCCACCGCCGCCCCTCCAAGCCCCGGTGGCCGCCGACCCCTCCCCGGTCGCCGCCGAGCTCCGCCCCGGGCCCTCCGCCGCCTCCCGGTCGGCCTCGTCCTGCGCGACCACCCCCCCCCCCCCCTCCTCCCGCCTCAGGCGCCATCACGGGGCTGGCCCCTGAGGGCTTCCGCACCCCACAGGGCTGCTCCCCGCGGCTGGAGAACGGCAACGGCGATGGCCCCTTGTCCCCAGCCCCGGTGTCCCCAACCCCGGTGTCCCCAGCCCCAGTGTCCTCAGCCCCGGTGAATCCAGCCCCAGTGTCCCCCAGCCCCAGTGTCTTCAACCCCAGTGACCCCAGCACCAGTGTCCCCAACCCCAGTGATCCCAACCCCGGTGTCCCCAACCCTGATGTCCCCAGCCCCAGTGTCCCACTCCCTGTTGTCCCCCTCCCCAGTATCCCCAGCCCCAGCGTCCCCAACCCCGGTGTCCCCCTCCCCAGTATCCCCAGCCCCGGTGTCCTCAGCCCCAGTGTCCCCAGCCCCGGTGTCTTCAACCCCGGTGACCCCAGTCCTGGTGTCCTCCTCCCCAGTAACCCCAGCCCCACTGTCCCCAGCTCTGGTGTCCCCAACCCCAGTGTCCCCAGCCCTGGTTTGGCCTCCCCCCCAGAGCACTGTGCAGAGGAAAAGGCTCTGGAGGTGCTGGTTGATGCTCGCCTGAACACGAGCCAGCAGCGTGCCCAGGTGGCCCAGATGGCCAACAGCATCCTGGCTTGTGTCAGGAATAGCGTGGCCACCAGGAGCAGGGGGGTGATCGTCCCCCTGTACTCAGCGCTGGTGAGGCCGCATCTCAAGTGCTGGGTTCAGTTTTTTGGGCTCCTCACTGCCAGAAGGACATCGAGGCCCTGGAGCATGTCTAGAGAAGGGCTACGAGGCTGGTGAGGGGCCAGGGACACAAAAGGGAGGTGTGGGGAGCTGGGGTTGGCCTCTTCTCACAGGTAACTGGTGACAGGACCAGAGGGAATGGTCCCAAGTTGCGCCAGGGGAAGTTCAGGTTGAAAATGTTGAGGAATTTCTTCTCAGAAAGAGCAGTCAGGCGTTGGGATGGGTTGCCCAGGGAGGTGGTGGAGTCACCGTCCCTGGGGGTGTTCAAGGAAAGGTTGGACGTGGTGCCTGGGGACATGGTTTAGTGGTGACATTGGTGGTAGGGGGACAGTTGGACCAGATGATCTTGGAGGTCTTCTCCAACCCTTATGATTCTAGGATTCTTTGTCAGGGGGTGTAGCAATGGCTTAGGCTTTAAACTAAAAGAGGGAAGATGTAGATCAGACACGAGGAAGAAATCCTTCACCATGAGGGCAGTGAGGAGCTGGAACCAGTCTCCCGGAGGAGCTGCAGATGCCTGGCAGTGCCCAAGGTCAAGCTGGATGGGGCTTTGAGTGGTTGTGCCCATGGCAGGGCTTGGAATGAGTCTTTAAGGTCCCTTCCAACCCAAACCATTCTGTGGTTTTATGATTCCCCAGAAACTGGCAGGATCAAATTCATGCCATGTATCAGCGCGACAATCAACCATTTTACAAAACTATATTCAAATAAGCTGTGGGATTCACCAGCTAAATGTCCCATAATTTGTCTGGAATCACAGAAAGCAATCTAAACATGCAAATCCACATTCAAATGGGAGACAAGGATTCTGGAAATGTTCGAGAGGCATGTGGATAATGTCCTCATTCCTTTAACTTTTGGTTAGCCCTGAAGTGGTCAGGCAGTTGGACTTGGTCTTTGAAGATGCCTTCTATCTGAACTATCCCATCCTATCCTGTCCTGTCCTTTGCTAAGCCACCTTGGTTTTCACACACACCTGATATCAAGCCAAGCACTGAATAAAGAATAATTCATCCCAATTCTCCACATTTTGCACTCAAAAGAGATGAGAATGATTCTGATCAATGCTCATGGAGTCCCATCAGTAAGAATCACAACTGAGGGAAGAATTAGATTATATATTTCTTCTTTGTTTCTACTCAGTCTTTTAGGTAACCTGAGGAAACTGAACTAATTTATTCTGCTCAGTTGGCACTAAACTACCCAGCTGGCATTAAACTACCTGAAACACCACCACCACAAGCACCAAACGGCACCAGAATTGACATCTTCCATCAGCAGGCAGCACAGAGGGCAACCTGGACTCGGCTGGGATTTTGTCGTACTCACTCATGGTTTTGTGACCTTGGAAATGGGCTTTAACGTGACCACACGCGGATCTACACTTGCAGAGGTTTTGGCACCAAAGCTGATGCAGATCTCACATTTTTGCTGCTGAATAAGGTTTGTAAGCACAAAGCAGGGTGGGAAAAGTTTCTTCTTGCAGAGGGTCACCCAGATGGCTCTATATGAAGCCTGGGCACCTTCCTAACCTGCTACATTAAAGTCATAGCATTATACCTAGGCCTAGGGTTGAATAAAAATATAATTTTAAAAGAGGAAAAAATGCAGATCTAGATTATGTATTTCCACGCTTGTGCACAAGCACAGAGCTCTCTGACTGTCAGTTGTCGTTTATCATCTTTTTCAAAGTTTTCCCTCCCGGTAGTGTAATGTGCTTCCAGGATTTATGTCCCTTTACAGCTGCACTTCAAGTAGAAGCATCTTCCATGCTCCCGATTGCTAACAATCCAACGCTTGAATCTTCACCTCATAGCCAAGGGTAATTTAGCATTCAGTGTTGCAGTTTTAGAGCTGTTTAAAATAACAATGATATCAATCCTGCAAATACTAAACACTGCAAGCTGGCACTCAACATTCCTCTGCTGCTTCTGAACACAAAATTCAGATTCAAACCCTCCGTCAGATGCCTGGAGCCCAGGTCTCTGCATCAGCCTGGAACACCAGCCTCTCCGACTGCTCAGCAAAACCTTGGTAAAGAAAACATTCCCTCCTAGACAAGATGATGAATGATGAATGTGCTGCAAAGTGATCTGGAGCTTCCCCTCTGGGGATGTTCCACGCGGAGCAAGTGCAGCGGATGGGCAATTGTTCAGCTGAAGTAGCTGAGCTCTGACAACATTAAAGCACCTTTTCCATTTCTCCGAAGCAAGCACATGGAAGTTGTTGAGCAAAAAGTTTATTAAAAGCGGCAATTGCGGTAACGCGCAGGGTCCTTCTTATCACCCTGCTGCAAGCCCTGAGTTCACCACACCTCGATTGCCTCAGCTTTCAAAAACAGCGACACGGTTTTATTTCTGTGCCAGGCTCCTACTTAGAGACCTTTTATTCTTGGAGTTAAGCAGAACGAGTGCAGCTCTTGTGCAGCACTTGCTTCATTGCTCTGTTTGATGAGTGACCACAGATGATGATCCTCTTTCACCAGATAACTCCAGAAAAGATACAATGACTGTGACAAGTATTTTACATCCAGCCTTAATCCTGTTTGATAGCAACTTTGCTCCTCTCCCTCCCAGGGAAATGGTCTAATTGATTTAGAGGAAGGAGGATGGATGACTTGTGGCTGGCTCAGCCCTGTGCTGCAACGAAAGACTTCATTTCTGTAAAATTAATGGTGATGACATGAAGAGGGTGTTTCTCCACTAAATTTTTAAAACCTTGTTGATGCTGTTAAGTTTGGCACTTCACTGTTTAACAGCTCAGAAGACTATACACACACACACATTTTAAAGGAATCAGGGGACTGAAAGCATTTAACATATTTGTTAATACCTGTGTTTTGTTCATATCTTTTGGAGGGAGGCAGAGGGAAGTACACCATAGGTGACTCTTCTGATCTGCAAACAACTGAGAGCAGGAAGAAATTCTTCCAGAATTACAAAGGAGGGAAATCTCATCCTCCTCCCGTTCTCGGTTTAGCTGACTCTCCCCTGTAACCCCATATACTTAAACCTACTGCTAAAACTAGAATCAAAAGTTTTAGCATTCCACTGCTGTTAGGGGGCAACTATTGTACCTAGAAAAACAGGCAAAAAATATGTCACTTGAGAAAGTTTCCAAGAAATTGCCCTATCAGCAAACACAAACATGTAAGTACTGAGTTCCCAGAACTCTGCTGGCCTCCGTACAGATCATGAAGTCTTGTTTCCAGGCAGAGCCTTACCTTTCTCTTCGTATCGCTGCATTTATTGATTGAACTGACTGAAGCTTTAGATCTGAAGGGAAAACAATAACCCCCCATAAGACTCTCAATCGACCTGATCTTTGTATATTTATCTTGAAAAAAATCATTGGGCGGTGTTTGGACCATAATCAGCATTAATGTCCAGAAACAGAGCAGCTTCTTGCTGTTTTATTTATATATGTGCATGTGTGTATATATATATATATATATATATATAATTGTTATGGTATCCCATTTACAGTGTTATGGTATGGCTTTTTGCCTTAATTATGGCAATGGTATGTCGTGTTTTTTTTGTTTTTTTTTTTTTTTTTTTTTTTTCCTTACAATATGTTTTTTGCTTTTGTAATTTCAGGTCAGAAGTTTTAGCTAAAACTCCAGTGGAATAATACAGAGAACATCATGAACAAGGGACAATATACTTGGAAAGGCATCACAGTGGAAGTAAGAGGATGAAAGCAGGTGAGAAAGAGCAAAGCAGGGATAAAAATGACAGTGAGAGGAAACAACACTGCAAGTCCCTGGGTTGTGGCTTGGCTCAGGTCAACCCCCCTTCCTTCATTACCCTAGCTGGGATCAGCAAGCTGGCCCTGCTCACCAAGATGCGTGTAAATGATCAGCGATCATCCCACAGCACAACTTCTTGGTGGAGTTCTGCAGCATGTGGGGATCTTCCATCTGTTCCAGTGTTAGAACAGATTTAGGGCTCATCTTAGGCACCTGCCCAGCTCAGTGTGACAGTGACCCCCTGCTTTGTGATGCTGAGCACGTGCATATGTTTTTTCAGGCTTTATTGCAAGCAGCATCTTTCATAAAACACTTGGGCCAAGTCCATGTCTGAGTAACACCCATTAAGAGCCCAGAGAAGGCAAAACCCAGCTCCATGCATTCACACTTGTCAGGTTTTCACAAGGAGAGAACTAATTTTCCCATGTCACAGGGTTGAATGTTTATGACCCTGTGGCTCTCTGAGTACTTGGGGAATGCTGACTGATGAGATATAGAGCAAGCACTGCTGAAGAAATGCTGTATTTCTCAGCCTTTTGCTAAAATGATTAATAAACCATCTTTTCTCATTCACAGGCTGACTATAGGGGGAAAGGGAGCTGGATTAAAAGATGACAAGAAATTAAATTGTCTCGCAAAAGTTCTTGCTGATGCAGCCAAGGGAACAGGGAGAGCTGTCTCCAGCTCCCTGATAAATCGCCCTGTGCATTTCGATAGGAAATGGACTGGGGTATAATTAGCAAGTGAATTCTCTCCTGTCAGCACAAAAAAAAAGGGGGGTGGGGGAAGAGTTCATTTTAAAACTAAAGCCAGGACTTCACATGTCAACTGACAATTTATAAACTGAGCCTGAAACCCACAGAGCATAAAATTCACAGGGAGATGCACCCCCGCTGTAATCCATGCCTTATCTCTCGGCATTTCCATAGCAGGAGCTGAAACCCAAACAAATGTTTGTGTTGTGATGGGATTAGATGAGCTGCTAGACAAGCAATCGCTGCTTTTCGCAGCCATGAGCTCCCTCTGGAGAAAGAAAAGCAGCTCAGTTTGGGAAGGAAACTTGACCCTGGCTGTGTCACAGAGTCCACCTGGGCAAAGAATGGGCTTGCTTGTAAGGGCAGTGCCTATAAAATGGGTAAGTTATACGTACACAGGCAAGGAAATACCTGCACTCCATCCCTGTATGCTGTTCATTCATACAAACATCAGCATCTACCAGCACATGGACTGGGTTCCACTAATAACATTTTTTCTGCCAGAGGTTTCAATCAGCCCCGAGCCCAGCAGGGAAGCTGTAGGAACCGAGCTCACCACCTCAACAAGCTGTCCAGCCCCTACACTCACATCCCACCAACAGCATGGGTGGCACAGCCCCTCAGGCAGCACTGGGAGTAATCATAGTACTAAAAAGAGCCAACAAAGCACTGAGTTATTCCCCAGCTAGCTACCAACCTCAAGAGCATAAAGTATCAGCTTCAGTCTTCTGGCCTCTCTGCTCTTGGGCTTCTACTGGGAAGTTTTACAAGAACACCAGTACCAAGTTGAGAAGATCTGGGGCCAGAAGCATGTGCTGGGGTAGGGGATGATGCATTGCCATTATGAACATCTAATGTAAAGGAAAAATAACGAAAAAAGCTTTCTTACTACATCAGAAGTTTCCTGTGTGGATGATGCATCGCAATAAGTATTGGACATTATGACTCACTAATAGTTTTGCTCCAGATGAAGCCATCGTGAGACACTTTGTGGCGTGGTTGGTCTGCGTGTTGGCTGTTAGCATAGCACTTGTCAGGAGCAAGATGAAAGAACTGAGAGAACCCAAAGGGATTTGGTTGGTCTCTGAGTGGTGTCAGAGCCTCACGGGGCACAGCAAGTGCCCTCCTGGCCCTAAAAACACGGCCTTGTGAAGACCCCATGTGCTAGGTGGTAAGTGATAAAAGATGGCTAAGCTAAAACCCTTAGCATTAGGTTCCTCTCCTGGTCTGTTTTGCCAGAGCACAGCCAATTTCTGGCAGAGACGGGGCTCCAGCAGCCTGCTCCCACCCCTTAACGCAGCAAGGAGCAGCAGCACCACGAGTTTTACACACCCGTGTTATGAAATCCAGCTCTCAGCAAGCCCGGTGGACAAACCCCCTCCAGTGGCTATTTACTCCAGCATTTCTAGAAGTGGGGACAAGTTCCAGGAAAACACTCAGTGCAGGTGAGACGAGAGCTGCCAAACTCAGCAGGCTGTGGCTGTACAAGCCTCCAGGAACCTCTGGCTGCCCAAGGCTGCGCATCCCCTCCTCGGGGAAGAAGGGCACCATGCAGAGACCAGAAAATAATCCCTGGTGAAAGAAAGGCTTGGTGAAAGAAAAGCTTGCCCTACATTGCCTCCCGGCGGAGGAAAGCTACAGCACACCACAGACAGCTGCTTTTCCAACTAGGAAGGTGAGTGACTGCAAGGAGAATCTTACACTCACCATTTCCAAGCACCCTCTGTAAAGATCCCCATGGGCTCTGGAGAGCTGCATCCCGCTGTCACACTGCTCCTGTGGTTGTCCACGCATGTCCTGGGGCTTCAGCCCCAAATTGCTGACGTATTTCCAAGTGCTGATATGGGTTTTGCTCTGACTGGGCTCTGCATTAAATGGTTTCTTAGAGCTAGACCAAGCAAATAGTGAAGTAAAGCACTGAGAGCTGCAGTGCGCACCACAGACCACGGCAGAAACCACCAAGATACAAGGATGCATCTCTGAACCCTCCTCGTATTATTCCAATTTCCCTGACAGCCAGCAGCAAAGAGCAAACACTGCTTCAGCGAAGGTCCCCAAGCCACAGACAGCAGGGAGAAAGGTAAAAACCAAAAAGCAGTTCTGCTCCTCTGTCCCCAAACAGCACAGCAGCCAGACAGCTTTGGACAGCCCCAGATCCTGCTGCTACACCTTGCTCTACCACCCACAGTTATCCTGGCATCAGTGCTAAAAAAAAAGAGAGCTGGGTAGCACCAAAAATTGTGCTGTGATGAACAACAGCAGGGCAAAATTCAGCGTGAAAGTTCCTCTTACCTACAGGTTGATGGCACTTATCTAGATGACCTCATGGTTATAATACTTAAATTCTCTTGCTGCCTTTGGACTTTTCCATGGAGTGCTCAGACCAGCAAGGGTGTGACAGGGACACTGGAGCATTAGAGACATCTACAGGCACGTTTTTGTGTAATGCAGGACAGATCTTCCTGAGAAATCCTAGGCGTGATTTGTGTATTCCTTGATTTCAGTGAGCAGATAAATGCTTGAGGGGTAAGGCTGGTTCTAGCACGAGAAGGGGCAGCACAACACAACCAAATGCTCTTTTTTGGGTGCAAGCCAAGCAGGAGTCAGCTGAGTGCTCTGTCACCATTGCTGAGGAGACTCTGACACAAGATTTATCAGCCAGTGGGTGTGAACAACTAAAGGACAGCTTTATTTTCCCTGCTGGGGAACACATGTGAATCAGAGCTCCTCCTTACCTCTTCCTTCTGGGACCTGCTGTGACCTTGCTCTGTTCACCCTAAACTTTCTGATCGTCCTGCCAGGTGAAAGGACAGGCAGTGCTGGGTGCAGTACGCACAGAGAACACAATTTGGGGATCATTCAGCTTGAATGGTGCACTCACCTTTGAGAGGATTATATCCAAAAAATCCTACAATAACAGCAACAGATCCAGAAGTACTCCTTGTGCAGCAATACTTACAGCATCAGCTAGAAACACTGAATTTCCCTGGAACATCCCAGCAGTCAAAAGAAATATGCTCATGCCAAGAACTCTGAAAATAACTGGCTAAAGGATACGAGGTTGACATTCACATCAGATTACCAACTCTAATGACCACAGAACAGCTAGGGACTCTGAAAAGCAGCCTCATTTTCAGAGCTGCTGAGCATGCAAAAATATCAAGCCCGGTCAACGACTGGAACTGCAGCCTGGTGACTATCCCCAGGACTACTTATCCTAAATTTAGGGAACATCTCAAGCTAGCACTGAAGCGTGATGACTTGGAGACTTACCTCTCACTGTCACGATGTACTTGACATTCTCTGCGACAGCCACAGCCTAAGGACAAAACTTGGTAAAGACCAGTTAGAAAGGTAGCATCATCCTCCAGAAGCTCAGTTTGAAGCTGGACTGAGCTTTAACAACCTTCAGACAAGGTGAGATGTGGGCTCTTCTCATTTTCTGCTCATATTGTTCAGGAGTGCGGATTCACAAAACCCAGCTACTGCTGCAAAGCACCGTGCTTTTCCTAGAAAAGCTTTCACAGAAACACCCTGGGAAGGAATTACACCATCGTTGTAACCTTTCTTTCCTAAATTTTCTCAGCTACACATGCTTTCCACTGCAGAAAGGAAGCAGGCTTCACTTCCCACCTGTATTATCGTGTGTCCAAGCCAGGAAGGATTATTCACCCCGAGAGCTTCCAGGTGCTTGCTGTCCTCAGCCTGGGGAGCACAAAGCAAACCAAAGCAGACCAGGGGCAACAGGTATCACACCAGCCATCCTTGCACATTAAAAATAACCCCTTTGCCCTGGTATTCCAATATTGTCCAAGACCCAGAAGAGCCCAACTGATTCCAGAAAGCTTAACCGTAAGCGTGGCCAATGCAGAAGTGCATCAGCACGTTTGATTTTCCATTTTCCATGTCTCAGTAGGTCAGGAAGAACTGAACCTTAAAAGCAAAAAAAACACACCATCACCAGCTTCCCCTTATTGATCTTACTTTCCCTCTTTTTTTCTGTCTTCCCCCTTCCTGGAGGCATTCCCCTCCCCAAAAAAAAAATAAATAAAATTTTTCAAAGTCTATCAGTCCCTACAGTATTAGTCCCCAGCGTTACCCTCCCCAAAAACACGCACCAAAATCTGTATTACTTTTGGCAGCAGCTTGCTTCAGGAATTTCAACCAGTCAGCAAGGCATGACCTCTCATTCCTGGAGCCGTACGGCCTATCTTTGATCAAGTTGTGTGTTCCCACTTGTCCCACATTCGATCCCTTTCAAATAGTTCCTAGGTGTCCCTTCCTTCCTCCCACCCAATGCAAAGCAAGCCTAGAACAATCACATGCCTGACAAAAAAATAAAATAAAAATGCTAATTTCAGCCTCCAGGGAGATTTCCTCTTTAAAAAAAGTGATGAAACCAGCAATGAACCTTAAAAGGCAGTTTCATACTGCGATTTAAAAAGAAAAGGGGGAGGAAGCTTCTCTACCTGAACACGAGAGGTATTAAGATAGCTAATTTAAGGTAGATATAACCACATTTAAGATAGATATACCAAAGGCTGGGGATCATGCCTTTACAAGTGAGCTACCCCGTAAATCTGGCAGCAACCAGCTCCTTCCTTACTCAGTGACAGAGTTATACTTCAGGTCTTCTAAGCAGGTTTGGAAAATTAACGTGTAATCAGTAGCACCACACCCTTTCCTGCAGCTTCTTGTTTAGGACACAAAACAGCGAGCAGGAAACACAGCAGCGTGATTCCTGCCTCCATACAGTTAAGCCAGGCTGTGTGTTTCAAAACAAAACTAGGATGAGAAGTCGTCACAACACTGAAAAGCTTAAACCTCCCTGTTCTGCACTGCAAGTTCTTTATGCACCATTTATAGCTCCCATTCTTGCTTCCCCCATCTTCATTGCTGGGAGGGCTGTTAAAATCCTTCCATCGTTTCTGTTTCATGCAGTCACCATTTCTTTCCAAAATCGCACTGAAAACAGCATTCTCCAGGCTAGCTTCTATGCTTCCTGATTCCCTGTTCTCTTGTCTATTGCAGCCAGCTGGAAACAACTGGAAATCAAAGGGTCCCAAGTCACCCAGGAAGAGCAATCTCCAAGAATTTCATCTCCATTCCTGATGCACAGCAGCCATCACTCAGGAGCAAGCTCCAATAAAAGTTTGGGACTTTTTTCTTCCTTACACTCACGAGTTTCTATTCACCTTTCCGAAAACATGCATTTTGAAGACTGCTAGAGCACAAGCTGCACTGATACATTCAGTTTTCATTATTAATCAGACTATTTTTATACAAAAAGCATTGACCTTGCCTGGGTTCTGCTTGGTACAACCTGGTCAAATCCTTGATACGCTTTCCAGCTTTGCATAGAGTTTAGTACTTACACCAGTAGGGCCATCAGGCTAAATTCAAGTAAGCCATTTAAAATATTGGGGGAAAAAAATATGATCCCCTCTATATGGTGATCGTAAGGCATCAGGAGTCAGTCATCAGCAATCATGTCTGCCTGTGTTGAGGGTACCTGCATGAAAGCACTTGTCAGAGTGGGATCACATCGCTGGAACACAGCTCAGCAGCCAGCCAGCAGAAGGGTGAGGTAAGGCTAGTTAGCAAAGCCCTCAGGGAAGAACATGTGCAGCCCATTAGAGGCCCAATTGGGCATAAAAGCCAATTGCAGTGCTTTTGGGAGCCAAGTGTCATCTCACCCACTACAAAGATTTCATTCACAACTAAATTCAATTCCATTTTACAGTTCAGACTAGTACTAACCCCACATACAGTCATTCTCCTCCCCACCCCCTTTCCTTTGTTAAGGAGCAGCAGCAGCTCGACATGTATTTATTTGAAAAATTATCTTTGCATGAAGTAGGACTCACGCACTTCCTGCTTTGGGGATGTTCAGAGAAACAGAGAGAAAATGTCTAAGTTTGTTCCATCCCAGCTTCACTCCCAGTAACAACTTTCCAGGTGTTTCACTATTTAGTCTTCCTCCAGCTCCTGCAGATTGACCACCTGCAGCACGTACACACAGCCTGATATCCCAAATCAATCTTTTCCAAGGAAAAAGAAGCTAGAATTATTTGGCAATAAAAACCATTATCTATTCTCTTAGCCCTGGTGCCTTGTATACTTTAATGGTGAGTCATTTTCTAAAAACGAGACAAGCCTGGTATTTGTAAACAGAGGACCAAGACTGTAGTCTTACCCTCTGCTCTGGCTACAGTTACTTCCTCCAGTTCTCTTCCTGGTCTCTTTCTGGAGGCTATAACATCTCCAGACACCTTCTGGAGGCTATGAAGCCTCAAGACGCTCAGGCAGTGCCCTGCTGCCCACCTAGAAGGCAGAGCAGTGGCAGGGCAGTCCCCCACACAGCACCTTACAGTGCATGCAAGCATCAAGGTTGGTATTTGTCCCTTCCAGCATCACAACACAAAACTGGAGAAGGGCACTTTTCCCAGAGCCAGGGCTTTAGGGGGGAGAGGAGGGGAGGAGGCAGGGGAAATAGGGAAAAATTCCAAGTCTTGTTTCTAAAACCCAGGACAAAGTATTTATTCAAAGAGTCTCTGGGACACAAAACCATATTCCAAGGCTGTTTTCATTGATCCAAGAGTGTGTCGCCTTAACACAGTCACTTTCCTGACCATGTTCTGCAATAAAGTCCATACATGTGCATTTGAACAACAATCCCTCCAGTACGTTGTCTTCTCTGCCAAGTCACCTGAGGTGATCAATCAGGAAGCTGGTCATCTGACAGAACCAGGCCATTTTATTAAAAAACCCTGAAACTCCAAGTTTAGACTTCAACGCAAATACTCAAAGAGACTGCCTTCTGTTAGCCTCTCCGCTCTCACAAAAACCCATGACTCTAGATTTTGGACTGATGCAGGCACATTCACACCATTAAAAATTTAACCGGGTGAAGGTGAGGGAAACCTGCAAAAAGCATTTACAGCTCCTTGGCCACGAATATTCTTCTGCCAGCAGAGCATCTGCTCTTTGTGGCCTCACAAGAGGGACATCGCGTGTCAGATGCAGCAAATGGATTTGCTCAGAAAACTAGATCCTACTCGCACTGATATTAAATAATACTGCTAACTTCTTATGGTGCTTTGCTGAGAGAAAGACTACATTTGAACAGACTTAACACATTATTGGCACAGTTGAATATTAAGGTACAAACTGCACATGATAGCCTAAGGCAAAAATACTGATTGCCTTGGAATCTAACCTAAACCTGTCCCAAAGGGCTTTCAGTGAGTAGAAAGATGGCTTAATGGGAACATGACTCACTCCACATTTATGAATAGGCAATGAACTTGTGCATACCACATGGTATCACTTAGCAGAACACAAACACAACTGCAGTTAGTTACAGCACCACTCTCCATTTTAGGGAGGAATTAGGTGCTCTTAAGACATCCTCCAGCAGCCCAGAATACTTTGAAATTCAGTAACAGACACTTCGGAAAGCAGGAATCTGCTTCTCAGGAAGCAATTCAAACAGATTCCTCTCTGAAGAGGCTTTAAGAAGAATACGACTCCTGAAAAGTGTGGAACACAACCCGAATAAGACCCTCTTGGGAAACACTAGGCAGCTCTGTTTAGGAAGCGATGAGTAAAACTGAAGGGCTTTGGGTCTTTGGAGCACGCTACCACCGGAATGACTATTTCTGAAGGCAGTAATACTGAAGTACCAAGAGAATACTTTCCTTGCGGAGAGATCACACGAGATTCCCGTTGCATACAGCATGCTTCTAGAGGCTGCTAAATTAAATCAACCTTGCTTTAGAAATAGCAGTCTTTAATAACAATACTACTCAAAGTACGTTTGTCCTAAACAACGCACCATTCAGCAGTTCCTTAAAAGCACCTCGTCCTTTATCGATGACAAGCATTCTATAGAAACATTTATGCTTGAGCACAACAGAGAGGTCTCTACTGCTTTAGAAGCAGGTTGCTCTTAGCCTCTGCTCTTTTTTTTTTTTTTTTTTAAATCCAGAAAGTGGCCACCACAGAGCAGCGATGCTGAAGAGCTAAATAGAGGAGTCCACGGTAAAGTGCCCGTTCTGAGAAAGTGTTCTGCGGTCTGTGGTGTTTAACTTCACCACCGTGGGTGTGTATTTGGAATTCCTGTAACAGATGAAGCAGAGGATCCTCCGGAACGTGCTACGCATCTCGTTGTCCCTATAAGAGTAGACAATAGCGTTTATCAACGAGTTGATCTCTGCCAGCAAAAGGACGTATTTCTCCACCGCTAGAACATTGCAGCTCTTGCAGCCCAAGCCATCCAGCAGGAGCACAACTTGTCCTGGAGTCCAGCAGATAACAAAAGCACCTGGGAAGAGAAGAACCCCTGTTAGAGGAAAAAAAAGCAGGTTCCTGGCCCTGCCCAGTCACTCACCACAGGGATGCTCAACTGGTGTTTTACGTAGTGGAAAAATTAAACAGGGAAAACACCAGTTTTCCCCTCTAAATTTTTGCTTCGTGCTTGGGAGGAAGCCTGAGGATTCTGCCACAAACTACTGAAAATGGAGACGTTGCCTTTTCTTCCCCCCCTTTCCTCCACCCTGTTCATTCACAAACGTTTCCAAGTAGCTTGACTTACCTCTCCCCTCACTGCTTTTAGAAAGTGGAGATGAAGTGCTGCTGTGGTTTAACACCGATGGGCAGCCAAGTCCCACACAGCTGCTCCCCCCCCTCAGCAAGAGGGAGGTGGAAGAAAATTGGAAAAAACTTGCAGGTTTGAGATAGGAACAGCTTAAAAATCAAAGAAAAGCACAAGCCACAGGGAAGCAAAAGGAGGAAAATTATTCTCTACTTCCTATCAGCAAGCAATGCTCAGACATGTCCTGGGAAGGAGGGCTTCAGCGTGCCTAGCTGGGGAAAACAAAATGCTTTGTAACGAAAGCCTCCCCTTCTTCTCCCATTACAGTTAGGGAAGAGCCAGAGGAATACAAATTGAACGGAGTCATCCTCACTGTCCCTGCAGCTTATGGGGATTTTGGAAGAGCTGTGACCAACACTGGGGCAGCGCGATGGAGTCCACCTTGCACAACCACACACACAGCCGAGCGATGGGCTGGCCAACGCGAGGGCTGAGCCGGATGGACTCCACCACTGGTTCAGTCTGTTCTTGCCACCACCTGCCCAGCTCTTGGGCTAATTGCTATTTTGCATGGAGTGGGAGGTGCCCCGCAGCTCCTAAATCCCTTTTTACGGTCGCGGTTTTAACTCTCAGGCTGACGTAAATGGAGCACTCGCCCAGCAGCAGCGCGCCGGGAGCTCATGCAGAAGGTTGAAGCACGGGAGCTGCACCCTGCTGCGTCTCCTGGGAAGGGGTGGAAGGGAGCCAGGCTTGCCGAGAACTTCACAACTACACCCTTTACTGGAAAACATCTGAGACGGGAAAGAACACCAGCCAGAGGAGTCGCACCAAAACGAGAGGCTGAATTCAAAGCTGTCATTAAACGAAACGCCGCACTGGGGAAGAGCCAGGGGAGCACACGTAAAGGATCTCCAGGGTTTCTTGAAGCGTTTGGGGCTGATTATAGGCAACTGCATCCTGCAACCCTTTTTATTTGAGCAAACTGTGCTCCCAGAAGGTCAGCACAGCAGCCACCACAACTGGGCCAGGCAGCTTTCCCTGCACTTGCAGCCAGCACTCTGCTTTGCCCCCTTTAAAATTAGCAAAGCTGTAAAATAGATGCCTGGCTGTCACGAAGGAAGGTCCAACGCTTCTCCTTTAAATCGAGTCAATCCGCAGGAAAGGGACCTGCTTGTTTTGTGATGCAACTTTCTTTTTTGGCCAGGTTTTCAGCATCTGCAATGAAAGCCAGATTCTCCGGAGAGACCGGCTCCCAGCAGCACTAAGTAAAGCCAGGCGAATATTAAAGATGTGAATCTTAAAGATGGAAGGGGGAAAAAGGAGTACCTAGAAAGTTTCAGCTGCTTGCTTTGCTCCTTAATGGAAACTAAAGCGTGCCAAAAAGAAGTCTGAACTCTTAATAATCCCCTCAGCATGGTCACAGCAACTCAGCCCCGTAGTTTACTCATCAGGGGATCCCGTCCCGCTCAACCAGCCTGTGGGAAACTCTCCATCGCCTTCCAGATGTACCTTGAACTTCTTATTGATTTCTAGGGACCGGCTTCTGAGTGCCCAGGACCTGCAGGATTTCTACGCTGCGGGTACTTTGCCTTGCATGGAGGAGGCATGCAGCTTCCACACCGCACCCTCGGCTTCCTCCACGCTCACCAGCAGCTACACCCTCTGATGCATAAGGCGCAAAGCATTCCTCTGAGCAGAGTCCAAGTTTGCAGAAGGCCAGGGAACTAGGGTGGAGAAGGAATTATACCAGGGCTTTCACGGGGAGAGGGGAAAAAACCCTCTGCAGTCACAAGCACACGCCAGGTCTGAGCTGGAAGGTGTTGGCCCTGGGTTGGGGAATTCCTCCTCTTGTTCCTACCCGTGCGAGTGACCTGTATGAAACAGTCACTTCCTTCCAACACTGCAGGAAAGGGAAAAAGCCCTCGGGTTACGGGAGTCCTAGAGGCCCGAGGAGCTCCTCGCTCTCCCTCAACTTTCCACATGAGTTTCCTCCCCACTCTGTCCAGCCCCAGCCACCAAATTCCTCGTGAAACCACAGCAGCTTTTCCAAGCCTCCTGTGACCCAAGCTTTACTCACTCGAGGGAGAAGACAAAGGCAGGCAAGCCAAGCCAGGAGCGGGGACAATAAGAGGAACGGGATATCCCAAAACAAGGCGATGCACCAAGCATGAATTGCTTTTTTCCTTGTAGCCCAGCACTCCCACCCTGCCAACCCTCTTCCAGAGGAGACTGAAGTGCCATAAAATTAAGCAGCCCTGCTGTTACCATGGGATGACCCCTCGGATACTTTTCAGGAAGAAACGGAGGAAACAAAGCTTTCCCCTCTGCTCTGGATTGCAGAAAAACAAAAAGCAAATTCTTCTTTAGCCCCTCTACACTGCATCTGATCAGCTCCGAGGCAGCCGGAGCTCCCAGCTGCGCACAAGAGATGGCGAGATCGTAAGGCAGGCAAGGAGGCATCCCGCAGAAGGCAGGAACAGGCACAACCCCCCCCAGTTTCGGTGCCTGCAAGTTACAACAGGACACAGCAAGCAGCAAAGTGCCCCCGAGCAGGGATGCACCGAGCAGCAGAGGCTGCTCCTCTCTGCTCCCCCCACTGCCGAGCCCGATGCTGCCAGCAGGAGTTTGCAAGGGAGTAGTCTTTGTTTGCAGCTCCGAGGTTTCCCTGACTGAGCAAATTCTGCACTTATCAGGCAAGATTTACAAGCCAGGGGGTTGTGACCGTAAGCCCAGAGTCGAGCAGGGTTGCAGAAAATCCAAATGTGTTGCTTTATTTCGCTCTAAAGGAACATCGCTAGCCCAGTAAAACAGATTTTAAAACGCCGTGATCTGCTGATCAGCTCACAAGCATGCCAGCCTGCCTTGTTAGATCTCTAGTATTCCTCAGAGGTGTCCTTCAGAGACACTCGCACGCTCGCTGCTGTCTGGGGATTGCAGACAGAAGCCTCTGCACAACTTACACAGAGACAAAATGCACAGAATGGTGTTTGGAAGCAGCATTTACCCATTCATCTCGGTAGCCTGGCTACCAAGACGCACAGCACCGTGCGGAACATACCCGCATAAGGTTAGGTATCTGGAGTGTGTTAAATGGCTTGGAGAGGCAGAGCCTCAGTGCCAACCACTTCCAGTCACTGATCTGCTCCTATTTGCACTACAAACCGAACCCAGCTGGGCTAACTCGTGGGCACTTAGCACTCTGCTGGAGACCCCGCTCAGACCAGGAGCTGAGACGTCCCAGTAATTTATTTACCAGAGCAGACAGACCCAGCACTAGCTGCTTAAAAAAAAAAAAAAAAAAAAAATCGGAGCAAAGTTTAGTGCTTTGTTCCAGTAAACAGTCGGAGGAATTTGGACAGAACTCCCTCATTGTCTTCCCCGTCACCTTGTGATGTCTGCCCCAAACCTCCTTCCATCCTCTAAAGGATGAATCCTTCTTGATAAGGGCTGTCTATGGGCTCTAGTGCCGTGCAACCGTTGTGTGCTTGCTCTGTGGAAGAGCAGAGGGCTTTTTGCTTGCCTAAAGCACACGAATGTAGTCAGATGTTACAAAAATGACATCAGTAACAGCCCCTTTTCTCTCTGCTAGCCAGAGAAGGGATTTGGGAGCTTGCATTCTCTCTGCCTGCCTGCCCCGACCATGGCTCGCACAAAATTCAGTCCCAAATCCATTGAATTACCCAGCAGCCAAACCCAACCAGCACCCCAGCAGCTTCAGAGAAGCAGAGAGGCAATTCCCAGCCTCCCCTGACCCAAGCACGTTCACCTGCAGCCCCACAAAACCCAGGATGGAGCATCAGGGCTTCGACTCGAGCAAGGGGACTTACTTAGGATAATCGTGACCGTCTTGACGAGGCTGATCATGGTCTCCTTGTAGCGGGGGTGGAAGCTGGTGTGCTTGGACATCCGCGTCATCTTCCTCTTCACGTAGATGAAGATGTGCGTGTACACGACCACCATGATGAGGAAGATGACCAGGTTGGAGATGGCCCAGAAGGTCAGGTAGCTCCTGCTGTAGAGCGGCGCCATGCTGGAGCACTTCTCCAGGGCACAGAGGCAGTGCCAGCCGTAGGACGGGATGAGCCCCAGCAGCAGGGCCGTGACCCAGATGCAGAAGATGAGGATCATCACGCGCTGGTTGGACATCTTGCTGTGCAGCTGCATGGTGAAAACAGTCTGGTGCCTCTCCACCGCGATTGCCAGCAGGTTCACCACGGAGGCGGTCAGGCTGGTGTCCAGCAGGCTCTGACGGATGAACCAGGTCTTCAGGGAGAGCTCCGCGGTCCTGGGCCCCGTGTGGAACATGAGGAACATGTAGGCGATGCCAGCGAAGAGGTCGGCAGCTGCCAAGTTGCCCAGCAGGTAGTAGATGGGGTAGTGGAAGCGGCGGTTGATGATGATGGCGGTGATGACCAGCAGGTTGGTCAGCAGCACGATGACGCTCACCGTCAGGCCCAGGGCAACCACCAGGACGTCCTTCGTCCTCCAGTACGTGGTCAGCTCCTTGCGGCTGTTGTTGTAGAAGAACCCCACCGTCTCATTGTAAAAGCAGTGCTTCATCGCTGCTGTCCTGAGGAGGGAGCAGAGCATCGTTAGCTCGTCGTGCCCACACAATTCTTACCAGCCCAGGGGATGCTGAGCATCGCTTTAGTGCCCTTGACGCACACAGAAACAGCCTCAAATACAAGAAAACATTCTGTAAGAGAGAAAAAATTACACGTCTCCTGAGCTGGATCCTCATCTGTCCTCAAAGCCATGCTGAGGATGCAGCGAAACCTTGAACGCTCCCGGCAGATGCCTGCCAGATCTGATAAGAGATTCTCCCTGCCTGCCCCACACAGCCTCACAGGGGTGACAGACAAAACTATTTTTGTTGTCCCAGATGTCCCGCTTCAGAAATGTGCAAACAAAGCAGCAGCAAAGGAGGTTTATCAGTCAATCGCTAAAAAACTCTGATGGAGAATGAGCCCCTGCAGCTGTTGCAGTCCCCAGGACTGCTGCTTCTGGTTCAGGAAGCACGCATCTCATCTCGCCTGGGGTAGCTTTAGTGCTTCAGGGCTGATATAACCTCACCGTTGCTCCTGAAGACCACTACACACAGCATTTGCTGGTCCTTCCAGACCAGATGAGCCCTCTCCAAAGTCAGAACCAAGTGGAAAAGTACCTAGAGCCAGGCCCAAGGAAGTCAGTGACAGCAAGAAGCCTGCATGTACTGCTATAGGGCTGGGTCTTGATGAGCTGGATCATCAGGAAGAGCTGCAGCACTTCGAGGCTACACACCACTATGTGGGTCAGCATCCCACGCTTCCAAACACCAACCAGCAAGTCACCTGTGCAGGAAGCAACTCCCTTCCAGGTCTGGAACAAGGCTGCAATTCAGGACTCATTATACTTGGTGACAATTTGATAGGAAGAGATGTGCAAGTCTCAGGAAGGGCTTTCCACGTTTCTCTGAAGCACTGGGCATTGCTGGGAGCAAGAGCAGGCAAGCCATTTGTCTGGACCATGACAATAAGTCTTAATTTTCAAAGCCCACGCGCCTCTCTGACATTTTAACTTCCTGTCCTGTGGGCAACCAAACACAAGGCAGCACGTTAAGCTGAAAGATGCTTTACATTACAGCTTTAGGGTCAGAATTTAAACCTGGTAATTGACACATCTTTGCCTGTCTGTGGGAAAAAAAGCGACAAACGCAGCACTGTGAACCAACCCAAGGGACGAGAAGCCCAAGCATTACATCCCACAGCAGATATTCGTGTTCCTTTCCTAACCAAGGGCTTGGAAATCTCAAGTCAGGGCTGGCTGCAGTCCCTGCTGGGAAGGGCAGACCCAGCCTGCAGCCTCCTTCCTCCCAGCACCGCGAGGTGCTGAAAAGTGACATCGTTTTTCCTTACCCTCCTGAGCTCTGCTCATGAAGTCACTGGTTCCTGTCCTCTCGTGAGCTCAGCCGCCGCTCTCATTTTAGAGAAAGCCTGAGACCATGCAGCAAGAGCGCTATCCTCTCCAGACAGGGGAAAAAAAAAAAAAAAACACACAGTTACCAACTTACAATTCATTTTAATCACCCTGAACCCGCAACAGAGTTCAGGAGTCTTAATTACATCTTCCTCTGCTCTCTTGGCAGCAACCTCCCCGTGTTCCTGGACGCTTCAGCAGCAGCTCCTGGCACAACAGCAACGCTGTCGCTGGTACCAGGGAGGAGAGGTAATCGCGGGCAGGCTGGCTCATTATCACCCACACCGCACCCAGCCCTGCCTGCGCACACCACCGAGCTGTGCAAACAGGACGGCTGGGTCTGGAAAGCCTGCTGTGCTCCTAAACTTCTGATCTCCACTGCCTGGTGGGCTCCTCATCAACCTGCTTCACATCTGCCATGAGATGGGAACAAAAAAAGCACAACTCTGCTTAAAAATCCCATCTCTGCTGCTGAATAGGGAAATATCCTTATAAATGCTGGTGAGGAAAAAGGATGAAGAGAAATCAACCGATCCCATGGGCCACTTGGGGCACAGTAAAGTAATTCCATCCTTCTCCTTTCAGGTAATGGTGGCTGTAGATGTCAAGCTGCTGGGCTGTTTGGGAGAGCAGCGTGGTCCAAGCTCAGCACAGGGGGGTGAAAGCAACCAAGTAGGTTCTGCCGAGATACCACGTGGAGACTTGGCAGACCACTGGTAAGGGTTTGGGTTTCAACAGCAGAAAGCGATGGAAGAATGAGGAAGGGAGGAAAGCTTCAGAACAGGATGAACACAACCACGGTGAATCACAGGCAAGTAGATGACCACCTGTGCAGGGTGTATCTGGGGAGGCACCGACCACATCTCCACGTGTAAATCATCTAGGTGAAATCCAGGGCTAGGCCGCTCTTATTGCAAAAACAGTTTTGAAAGCACAAACCCCAAACCAAAAAGGAAACCGCTGCCGAAGTCAGATAAATCACTTTGTTTTTAAGATTACGTACAAGGATTGCCCAGGGAGGAAGGCTGGAAGAACCTGAAGTGGCATCAAAGTTCAAAGCGCCCCATACGCTATCCACCCACGTAAGCAGGGAGCAAGTTTCAAGGGCCCTTTAATCCCATTCATATTTCTGCTGGGGAGCAGTGTTAAATGCTCCCTCCCTCAGGACACGAGTCTGAAGATCATCATGGCACAGGCGCTTGCCTGTGCACGCTGCAGCACAAAGACAGCTCATACCACAGTTAACTTTAAGAAGCCTTTGCAATATCAAAGTGAAATAACATGGCGATGGATCTAGGGTTTTCCTCAGTGATTTCTGAGCAGACACTAAAACAAATGAAATCCAGATTAAACTACCTTTAAACCAGATTAAATCCAGATTAAGCTACCTTTAGTTGCCACTACGTTACAGAAACCAACCTGATTTTGTTGCAAAAAGAAGTTCAGCAGCTATGATGTGCCCCGCCAGCTTCCTGAGTGCTCGCTCCCAAATTGTGAACTTTTTTCACAGCGTTGCACAAGTACTTCAGTGGTACACAGACAGGGGGAGGGGACTACAGAGCTGCACAAACCCACAAAGGAGCTGTGCTCTGCATGTGTAAAGCAGCAGTGTAGAAAGTTCCCAATCCTAATGACAGTTTCTGAACCGCTTCTGTAGGCAAGACCCAGCTGGAGCACAGCAAGAAGCCGGAGAGCTGCGATCCCTCTGAAAGGTGGCGAGGTCACGAGCTGGACCCGTGCAATTCCACGAGCTGGGTGGGGTAAATGACAGGTAAATGCCTGTGGCAGGCCCTGGGAGCTGGCACACCAGCTCATTGCCACTCTGCAATTAGAAAACTGCCCTCGGAGCTTGGCAGCAAGGGCAGACAATGCTGCAAATCAGAATTTAGCAGGCCAGGAGAAAGAAACACCCTGCCCACAGCAGCAAGCAGACAGAAAGGCAGGCTGGGGCCATGATGCACAAAGGAGCTGGAGGAGCCTATTGTTCAGTGTCCGAGCAACCCCCATCCGTGGCCTTACACTCTTTAACGGGATCCTACAAGATTTTCCCCTAGCAGTACTGCTGACTTGGTAAAACAAAACGCTGGCTACACGCTGCAACAACTACAGCGGCCCTTTGAGCAATGCACAGACCTGTCCTCTGCTCTAACCACACTGCTTCAAACTCGGCTCAAGTCTCTCCCCCTTCACACCGAGTCTGGCTCTGCAGGCAGTCCTTGGTAGAAACCACTGCTGTGTGAGCACACAAAATGAGTGCAAAATGCCTTTTTCTCCCTGCCTGAGTTTTACACACACACACGCGCTCTCCCCCTTCTAACTCAGGTAATCACTGCTCTGGGTTCACAGTAAAACTCAGAGTTTTTACACAGAAAGTAAAGGTGCAAGCGTCCTCCCTTCTCCATTTCCTCCTGCTTGCACAAGTGGAAAATGCTGCTCAGCTCCTCAAGACCTGGGAGGACGTTTAGCATTTGGGAACAAGCCACCAGCCATCGATCGCAGCGTGGAAACAAACAGGAATGAATGGCTGGTTTTACGTCCCCTCCTCCCCCCAAAAAACCACAATTAGTGTTGATTAAAACAGAACAATGGATAGGGAAGTCAGCTTACAGGGACTCTAATCCAATTTGTTTCTACCGGTGTCCACTGCATGTAAATTTCTGTGGCCAAATGTTCAAACCACTGCTTTTTTTTGTTGTTGTTGTCGTCATTTAAGCCATAAACAGCACAAGGTTTTACTCTAAAGAAGAGCGTTCTTACCTGGAAGCACAACCACCGCATCCAAACCTGACATTTAGCATTGGTCCCCCCACCACAGGAAACCAGGCCAGCTCTTCAGCAAGGAGATCCCCATCTCGGGAGGACAGAGGTGCTTCCCAAGCCACAGAGAGCCAAGTGCCTTCCAAGCAAAGTTTCAGGCAAAGCTCGCTCCGTGATGGGCTGCGAACCACGGGCTTCTCAAGGCAAGTTTGCGAAAGCTCTGCGAGCCCGTCCCTCCTTGGGTCCTCCCCTAGGCGGGCCCTTGCGGGAGCCCCGATCCACCCCGCAGCTGTAACCCGAGTCCTTTTCGCCTCTCAGAGGCATTTTCCAAGCACCTCCGGTTCTGGAGGAGCTGGCCCGGGGCTGGTTGGAACGAGTCTGCTCCGAAATGCTGCCATCAGCCTGGTGGGGCAGCTCCGCTGCTGGCAGGAGGAGCAGCGAGGTGTGGGAACGGGCACCCTCTGGTCCTGTTCTCCCCTCGCCCACTGCCCCAAAACCTTTGCAGCGCTGCAGGATTGCAGATGAACAACCAGGTGTGTTCCTGGGACGATGCGTTGCCTCCAAACCACAAAGTCTTGTTCTCGTAGCACAGCTATGCTGTGTGCTATTGCGTGCTACAGCTGAACGCGTCTCCAGCGTGCTGCTTAGGCAGGATCTGGTCACCCACATCTGCTGCAGCAGACACTTGCCTCACACCACAAAGGAAGCCTTGATGAACATGAGAACGGGGGCATCAGCTTTTTTTGGTAGGGTATAAGAGATGTCTTGAGACAGAAGGTAAACTGAGGCACGGGTGGGGAAGAAAAGTTACCCCAAGTCGGTAAAAAAAAAAAATGCCGCTACTAGAAAAAGTGCTCACATTCCTACTACGTCAAGGACTGTCCAAGATTGTATTTGTATGGCACTTAGGTAAGACAGACAGCACACTTCGTGCTACCAAACCGTAGCTGTGTAAGTTATGAACAAAACACAGAACACGAGATTTGCGACACACTCGTTTTGATTTACACCTCTTGAAAAGGCCCCAACAATTTCCATTCTGCTCCAATTTCCTATTCTCCCACCCTCCTCCTACCATCGTCTGTTCCCCAAGGAACAATGTTATCTCCAAACTCAACCCTAATCTACTGCCAGCCAGATACATGGTAGAGCTTGGCAGAGCCGAGTAAGGTTTTGTAAGGCAGGCAGAGATTTACAAAGCGAGCTGAACACAAAAGGGGAAAGAGATAAGGCCAAGGATCCAAGAAATCATTAACAGAAGAGGACAGCCAAGAAGTGGAAGCAAGTCAGTACAAGCACTAGCAGAGGAAAAGATGGAATGGGGCAGACTGAGATATCAAAGGGGCAACTATGGAGCCCTACAGAAGCTGAAAATGGCACCAAGCTCCCTAAGCTCCCCTTCCATTCTGTCTCTATGCCCTGTAGCCACCAAAGGTCAGAATCATGCCAGAAAGCTCATGCAGGCCACAAAAAGACCCTGAAGGAACCGATCATTGCCACCTGCTTACAAATGCTGCACCTTCAGACTGGCAACACAAGCCACAAGACAGCACCAGGCACAGGGCCTCTCACAAGATTTCTACGTGCGCTTTAGAAGCAGCAGAATGCTGCATGAATGACCCAGAGTCCTGTCCCGGAATCGCTGAATTTTAACAGATTTGCTTTCTCATAGCAGGGAGCGACCAAGGAACCGAGAAGTCAGGACCTGACACGGGGAGCCAGAAATCCTCGCTGTAGCTAGACCCCTTGGTCATGGATTTATGACAATATTGTGGGTACAAGAAGTCATTTCAAATGATTTCTACGATTCTGTGTGAACTGGCTGAGGTGACACAGGGCTGATCCTCCACTTTCCCCCAAGGCATTTCTTAGCCATTTGGTTGCATGATGGCTTTAAGACCAAAGAGGCAAGTGCAAGCTGGAGTAAAGGATCCCCCCCCATATCCCCAGCCCTTCCTTTGGTCTGCTCCAGCCCTTGTGCTGCCAGCAGTGGGTTTAAGCCTCTGATCCAACCTGCCACAACAGAGAACGAGCAGCAGAGAAGCAGAACCCAGCTTGGGGCAGCCCTTTGGCAGCAGCAGAGGCATCAAGACAGCGCAATCCCCGCGCTGCAGCTGCCGAGTGGGATGGCAGCAGGCTTTCAGGTTAAACTGGCACTCACCGAGCGCTCTGGAGGCGATGTTCTCATAAACAATCAAACACCCAGAGCAATCAGGAAAGCGGCCCAGCATAACTGGTTTCAACTGAAGTGTCAACAATCCGCCACAATAGCCCAGCACGTCAGACAGACCCAGCAGGTTCGCAGCACCAAGGGCTGACAAAGGGTCAGGAGCACGTTTGCAGTTCTGGCCCCACACACGCCAGATCCAGGACAAAGTGGGGTACAAGAAATGCCAGGTTGGATCAGGCCAGGGCTTGTGTAAGCCTGTCACAGACAGTGTCTGCTTTCATATGGAGGTGAAGGAATATTTCGGACCTTAACAGCATTTTTTTTTTTTAGTGGTTTTGTCTAGTTATAAAGAAAAAATAAAACTTTGTTGCATAACAGTAAAACAGGGAGTCTATTTTCAGATTTGGGGGATATTTAACAGACAAATTTATTGTGTGTCTCTAACCTAGCTGACTAAACCCTGCACAAGCTCACCTTCCAGGTTGCTACCTCCAAAATCAAGCACACCTGAAAGCCTCACGCCAGCTTTTGCAGCTGTGCAACTGCTTCAGGACTGAGCTCAGGCATCTCCCAGCAACAACATGCTGGAGTGAGCACAAACAGGACCAAGGAGACGAGACACCCATCACATCCAGCCCCTCTGTAACCCCCTTTCTCCTCCCATCACTCTGGGAGTTTTCCTGTTTTTCCCCATCCAGAAGGGGCTCTCGGAGCCTTGTGCAGCCTCTCGCCACCAGCAGAAAGGCCACTCGAGCACAGTAACCTGATCTCAATGCAGCCCGCAGATCCGATCACATCCTGGTGCCCAGCAGAGAACCGGTAGAGAAATGTTTCTGAAGTCAGACGTTTCCCTCCCCGTTACTACACTTCTGTTTTTCAAAGCAGAGTTAATTGCTTTTTGTAGATTTTGCATTTTCAAACAGACTTCAAGCCAAGCTTTTTCTTTGAGCCTCATAGCTGTGACCGCTCCTGTTGATGACAATCTGAAGGTTTTTTTTTCCCCTCCTCTTTTCTGTGACCCCTCTCCTGGAATCCCTGGAATGTTAAAAACCTCCTGGAAGGAGCATTCCCCCCTTTCCCTCAGCCCCCCCAGCAGCTCTCTACAGAGAACCAGTTCCTCAAATTAATACCTCCAAGTCCCAACTGGCCCAGAGATTCCCAAACTCAGTGAGGAGCACTCCCTGGAGTGCAATAAAACCACCCCATGGTTCCTACAGCTTCAGCTCACAGCCACATCTTTCGCTGGGAAGCAGCGCGTGCATCAGCCTTAGAAATGCAGGAATTTCATAACACCCACTGCTGCTGAAATGCTGCCAACTCCGAGGTGGAGCAGAGCCGTGGTTGCAAGCCTGCAGCATCAAAGAAGAGTTTTCAACAAAGGTGTGGAAAAAAAAGCAGTGCCCACACCAGGAATTTTCTTTCACTCTGGCAAGTTCACAACCACTTACAATCAATTGCTGCAGGACAAATCACAGCGAACCAGGAAAATTCTCCTCCTCCTTCCACCTCCCTGAGGTTTGCCCTGGCTGTGTTTTGATATTTCAAATCAGGGCATTTCTATAGCATAGGCAACACCTTAAATTTACATGGGGAGACCTCCGAAGCAAAACATAGCGTTGGACCTTGCCACATTTGCCTTGTTAAGCAAGATGGAGAAAGAGCAGCCTGGATATTCTCTCAAATGTGCCTGGGTCCTGGCAAAACATCCCTCTTACCTTCGCCAGGTAACTATCCTGGAAATGGGTTTTGTGCGCGTAGGGCTAGCTTCCTCCTGCCTGCAAGTTACTGCCTGTTCGAGCCCTCTCCAAGATGAAAACATTTGCTCTGCAGCAGTGGAGAGAAACCAGGGCAGGGAGGGAAGAGAGGGTTATTTGCAGTGGTGTTTTGTTTGGAGTCGGGATGGTCTAGGGGCCCCTCTGCTGCTGCTCCTCCTAATTCACACAGGAAGAAGGAGATTATCCTGCACAGAGACAAGCAACGCTGAAGGCAGAAGCAGCAGTTCAGAGAAAGAATAGCTTGGCCCCTGCATGATGTCACATCATTAGAAGCCACAGCGAGGTTAAAATCGAGTCAGGATGCTGTGTTTATGGAGCAGGACTCGGCCTCATCTTCGCCCAAAGATAATTTCATCTGGCGCTTCGCACTATTGTCAATAAAAACAGAACTGGATGGAAATTCCCTTCCCGTGAGCCACACGCAGACAGCCCCCAGCTCAGTCTCCTCTTGCAAGGAGGCTGCACCCTGCCTTGCTCTGAACCCTGACCTTGGCTGGCACCCAGCAGGATGAAGCCTCCCGGTTTAGTTGGCACTCGCCAGAAGAGTCAGGGAACTTTACAGGCGCTCCAGCTCCACATGCCTCAGCCTTTGCTTTTACAGGGATTATTTCTGAAAACCCACTTCCCCCGTGTCTCCACTTGGTTTCATGTCGGATGCCTGCAGCTTATGGCTGGAGAGTCATAAAAAGCATTTAACATGCCTTTCTGCTTAAGTCTGGAGAGGAAAAAAAAACACAAAACCAATTCAGAAAAGCCTCCAGCTAGAGAACAAGCAGATGCAGCACAACTGCAGCTTTATCTCAAGCAAGAGCATCAGGGACTGACACTTAACTACTACCCCCAGCAAGGAAAGGGAGAATCCGCCTCTTCAAAGACGTGTGACTTCCTCCTGCGAGCTTGCCTTTGGGGTGGTCTTGGTCAAAACGGATCCTTGGTGAAGGCAACGTGGCTTTTCCCCAGTTCAGTAAAGGTTTCAGATCACTCCAGGGATATTTAATTATGCCCACAGTTGCCTTGTCGATGCACTGAACCATGCTACCGCATCTTGCATTTCTTAAGGATCAGTTCCCACAAGAGTGAGGTCATGTAACAGACACAGATTGCAACAGCCCTACTTTTATAAATAAAATAAAGTGCAAGTTCGTGACCCTTTTGGTGCCCAGACGACTTGGCAAGTGCAGCTGCTAACACCTGAAAATGAACACCGTAAGCAAAGGAGCCCAACACCGATCATTTTAATTTGATGGGGTTCCCACAAATAGTTGTTCAGCAGTGGAGGACCAGCAAAGTGGATTCTACGATGCAAAGTCCCCTTTGTTGGTGCATCAGGAGCTCTATAATCAGCAGCTCCCTCTGCTAGCAGCCCAGAGCAGCCTTCATTAGGACAGATCCTGACCTGATCACTTTTGGTGGCATTTTTCTAATTTTATGAAGCCTTTAGCCTTTAAGCACTTTTCTAATGCAAGATTACTTCCATTCTTGCTCCCATGCCTTTTTCTGCTGCGAAGGCTTCAAAAGCAACAAGAAAGTTAAAGGAACATTTATCTTGCAGCAAGACCTAAGTCATTCTTGTAAAGGGCACAGGAAGCCTACAGGTTCCATCTGTTAAATAGATTTATACTGAGAAATAAACTGGCTTCAAGAGAGTTGTATAAGATACCTACAGAACTGACTGCCTCTAGGGCCTCGGATGCCAAGTATCTGAAACCCACTGTAGAAGCAAGGCTTGAATTACAGCTCTACAAGTCTTTTTTTAAAATAAATGATAGGGGAAAGCAGCCAGTGCCCTGAAAGGACTCTAGCCACAAGCTGTGGGCCTGGATGGATGGACATTGATTTGGTTTAGCTCATCCTAAGCTTTCTGTTCACATGCTTTTCTTGAATGTCCCAAGATGCGTGATGCCTGCAGGTATGTCTGTACTGCAATACAAAGGAAGGGATGGAAGCACGCTGTCTCGATGCCTTTTAGCAAAAACTCTCAAAGCAAATTGCTTTCTGCACTTCAGATGGGTGAGTTCTGGCTGATCAGATATGCCTGGCTTACTTTCTCTCCCAGCTCCCACATGGCTATAGGTACTGTTACTCTGGGCAGTCACAAAAGCAAGAACATCACAAAACATCCCGGGGCAGAGGGAGAAAGAGAAGAAAATAAAAGCTGTTTGTCTCCAGCAGCATGAACTCCCAGCAAGAGGTGCAGAGCAGCTCACTTTTCACTACCTCATCTGCCCAGTGCTCTGCTGCATCCAATCTGCTAATTAATTGTTGGAAGACAGCTTTTAAAAATAAAACAAGAAAGCAGTGATGCTGACATGTCTTATACCCTGCAGTACTCCAGATGTGTTAAAGCTATAGATAGAAATCATTTCATTCACCATGAAATAACAAAAAAATTACACAGCTCTCCTGCTGTGAGACATTCCGTTGTAATGCAAGACAACAAAACAGCTTCAAAGAAGGAATTAAAAATAAGTTTTGTACCTACTGGCGACTGCTGGAATAGCAAGGCAGACCAGAATAACCTACACTGATCTTTAGCTACAACTGGGCAAGGAAGCATCCTGCACAAGGGTAACTTTAGAGCTTCTCACCCTAAAGGAATGAAACCTTCCATCCAAATATAACAGACCCCAAACACAACCCCGAGTTGTGTCTGAACTAGCCTCAGGAAGACGGCAGAGGTGCTGCTTTATAAATAGCTTCACACAGCAACCCCAGCTCGACTCACAGATTCGCAGGAAGACGTTTGCTATCTGGTCACAGGAACATTCAGTGACAGTTTATCTTCTTGGAAGCATTCACTCCGCGTGCTCTCAGGGCATATTGCACATGCACACTACACAGACTGCTAAATTTTGGCATGCTTTAAGTCCCCATGCCCCAGTGACTCCTCTCAATGCAGGCAGCAGGTGAGCCACAAGGAGAACCCAACTGATAAATCAGTTTCTTGTCCCACCACCTTGTATTTGGGTGGCTAAAATGAAACAAAAACTGTCTCATTTTACACTTGAAGAAGGGTAACCAGTTCATCAAACGCTGATATACTTCTTACCCTTAGAAAACAGATTGTGAAGCATAAAACCTGCCAGAGGAAGAAGAAAAAAAACAAAACAAAACAAAAAAAAAAAAACAAAACAAAAAAAAAAAAAAAACTGCTTCTGGGAAACCAGCAGCAACCCCACAAACCACCCCTATTCCCCCCATCACAGCCTCAGGCCATAAACAGGCCCCAGGCCTTGTCTTCATGCTCTAGGGTCACTCTTACACATGCAAACAGTGACAGAGTGTCAAGGTTCAAAAGGTAACACCTGTGAAGGAAGCCTCTTTTCAGCTAATTAAATGGCCTGAACTATCTTTTATTTCCTTTATTTTTTTCCCCAAAGATTCTCCTGCTGGGGGTAACTTTAAGAAATATCTGACATGTGTGCTTTAATCTCCATTTAGCCTCTCCAATTAGGTCATGAGAAGCAACACCACCAAACAAAAATTAAAATGGAAAATGAAGAAATAGTTAAAGAAGGAAAAGAGAAGATCAAGAATGGGACCAAAGCCTTGAGCTCCCTAAAAAAAAAAAAAAAAAGGTGCTGCCTGTTGCTTTGCTCACCTTTGCTTTGTTGGAACACCATAAAGGTAAATCCCTCAGCAGTCTTCACTGGAAAAACCTGAAAACCCTTAAGAGTTGTGGTACTTGCAGGTTTATTTGCTTTGAGCTTTTCAGAAGGATAAAGGTAAGTTGAAGAGCTCCTTTATTGGAGGGCAGGAAGTCTGGGGGAGATCTGCTGAGTTTGAGATGCACTCTCATGTAGCCTGCTCGCAATTAAACACTCAGTGATTAGCAAATGACAAACTCCAAGGGGCTTCTCCTAGAAAAGGGCATCTCCACTCCCTGCCTAAAATTAACTGGTGCTGCAATTTCCCTAATTGAATTCAGAGGGCACCATACGCAGCCCAGCTGCGATCCCTGTTTGGGGAGTCCTGGGGCCTTTGACCTGCTCAGTGAGGGAATGGAATAATTGGAGGGGAAAAAAAAAAAAAAAAAAAAAAAAAAAAGCTTGAAATAGTTTGGTTTTGCTGATTAAAAAATAAACAAATGAGAAGATTGCTCTGGTTTCATGCTATCAGCTGCATGGCAAATGCTGTGATGTGGCAGCTCCACAAGGTGCTGCTGTGAGAACAGCTGGCTGCAGGCAACATTAGGAGCTGACAGGAGGTTTTAAAGAGTTTCCCTGCTCCAGCTTTGTAGTAGGAATGAGGAAAAAAGATGATGAGGTGGTTCCTTGTCAGCATTTCCCAGGACTGGTGCCTGTCCCTTGCCATACGTATGTGCGGCTGAGGTTCCTTTGAAGTGAAGATAGAGTCAAGGAGGGGGGAGAACATGAGGAAATGATGTTTCCCCTCCCTGCCAAGCTTGTTTGAAATTCAGCACTTCACTTTCCAAACCAAACTGTGTTAGCTGTGGCTGGATGACAGAAAATCCCCATCCTAAGCAGGAGGAGAGAGGTTTCTGCTGCTGCGTCCAAGCTCTCCCCGTGTGAGTGAGACCTGGCAGCCGTACAGCTCCGGCTGGAAACGATGCTTTGGCAGCTCTCAGCCCCAACAAATTACCAGCTCTGCAGAAAGCAGCAAGTAACGAGGAGCTACAAGGTAAGAGTGAGTGTGTGTTTTTTTTCTAATAGACTTTTTGTATGCATTGGACTGCTGGAAGGAAAAGCAGAGGGCAGAAGTGCTGTACAAGCCCCGAACATTTCTCCTTGTAGAGCAACTCTCCTATTTAACTATTTAAGTGTTCAAAAGGAAACTAGCATTTTACCAGGGAGCCTATTCTGGCTCTGCTGGTTCCTCAGATTATGAATTATTGTGAGCAATTTACACTTTGGTTTATAGAGACCTGAGTGCAGCTGGCACTCACAATAATAGCCCACTAAGTGTTTACTTAAGCCTTCACTATGTTCGTTTAGCAAACACAGGATAAGCTCATAATAAAACACCCAGTCATTTATTACAGACGCTCTACAGTAAAAGATAACTTAGTACGCCAGAACTCAAAGCAATATATTAACAAATGTACATTGCTCCAGAGATGCAAACTCTCTTTAGGCGAAACTGTACAAATGCGAAGAAGAAAGAGATGCTAAAGAATTAGCATTTCTTTTACAATTCTGTTAAGACCAAAACATATCTGTTGATGAGATGAAAGAGACCTGGAAGGTGGATTGTTCAACCTCTTCAGCTGGCTGGGAAAGTGTAATGTTTTCTTTTAGCACTTAGCTCTTACATTTTCATACACGTGCTAGTGTCTTTGCAGCTGGTGGTTATCACTGAAAATAACCCCAGTGCAGGGTTGTTTTCCAGAGTAAAACCAGAACTTTATAACGTATTTATATTTACACTGTATACACAGCACAACGCCGAGGGAACCTGTAGCATGGCCCATCCTACAGCGCAAAGCTATCCCCAGGATGAGCCGTCGCGAGGTGGCACTGTAGGACCGAGATTTCTCCCGTCCCATTTTGGTGGGCAGAAAATCTGCTGCTGGGGGCAGAAAGGATCCTTGGGGTGAGACGGAGCCCCAGCACCTCGGGGTTACCTCCTTTTAAGACTGATCTGAAGATCTTCTCATCTGCTGGGGGTTCAGCCCCTCTGTGACAGCACCGGCATCACAAGGACTGCAGAAGCTCGAAATGATTCGAGGGAAAGGGTTAATGTTTTGGGGAAGTGGGCCTGGCAGTGTCTTTCCCCTTTATAAAACGTCTTTGTGCTGACCAGCGAGTGGAAGTTCCAGCAACGGAGGCATCCGGAGTGCATGTGCTTTGCCCATGCACCCTGTTTTATTAGCATTACGCTAAAAAATGCTGTGAAATAAAACCAAGGAAAATCAGTGCTTGTTGCAGCTGCCAGAAAGCGGCCACTTGGGGATGTTTTCTGCCCAGTGTCCTACATTTCAGTTACCTCCTGCCAGGCTACATCCTTCCAGCCAGACAATCTGTGTTTCCTTTCCCTTTATTGTGCTTCGTGCTAAACTGGGCACGTTCCAGAGAGAGACACCAGGCTCGTGTGGGTTTGCTGACAAATAAGCAAAGCCTGGGCCAGCTCAAATTCCAGGTAGTTCCCAGCAGAAGCCTTTTCTCCAGCCTGCTTTGTAAATGCAACTGCTAGGATGTTATTCTCACCCCGCTGCTATTCCATCCTTCCACAGGAATTGTGGCGTGGGATTTCAGTCCCCTTTCTGCTGCTTTTTGCCGTCACTTTTAGGGGCTTTGCTCCGGGAGCGTCTCTGGGTTGAGTTTCACTTCTTTCTCAGCAGACCCCAGGCTTTCCAGAGAACCTTCTGGGGATGCTGAAGTGTCGTCGGCTTTAAGCTTTGAGATGATCCTGGCGGTTTCCTCCGTGATCTCAAAGTGTTTGAGCTGCTGTTTGCCTCCTGAGCGGCCCCTGAGCGTGCTGGTGTCGGGCGAGCTGTTCCTGCTCCGAGTCCTCTCCCCCAGGACATCCTTTGCCATGGAGCTGCTCTCGGTGGCGTTGCCTTCTGCACCGGTGTCCGTGGCCATGCTGGATAACGTGGTAGTCCTCAAGGGCAAACTGGAAGGCTTGGGAATGACTGGTTTTGTTTTTGCCTGCACGCGGATGTATTTCACAGGCTGCCGACTGAAATGGCCCCTGGGCTGGGTGCCCATGACAGTGTCCGAATCGCTGTCGGTCTTCTCCTGCACGGAGTCCTCCAGGTCCTCCAGCTCGGAGCCAGTGCTCGTATTCATCTCTGAACAACAACAAAAATAAATAGTTATCTTAGAGCAGTGAGACAGGGTTACTGCAGCAAATAGTTTTGGCTGAGGATTTCTGTTGCTGTTAGAAAGGATGCTGAAAGCCCTGCTGCACCACGAGGCGAAAGCTCCACCCTCTAACAGCTTTGTTCATCGGAAGAAATGTGAGATGCACGCTTGGAAGAGGCACGAGGAATGAATCAGGTTTATATTCTTAGAGCTGTCCTCGGTACACCAAAGCCAGCAGAGCTGGCAGTTGGCTGTGGGGCTGGGAGCTGAGGCAGAAAACCTGTGAGCACCAGAAAACGTGCTTGCACTGCCAGGCAAGCTTTGTGGTGCTATTCTGCACTCAGTGATGAATAATTATGCTGAAAAAGGCCCGGCTACGCTTCCCCTGCTGTGTACCATGGAGGCAGGAGGTGCACGACACAGCCAGCATGGTACCAGGCAGCCTACACCAGCACCAAGACCACCGCTTCGTTTACCTAGGGCATCCGTGCTTAATGGGCTGGGGGCTCCCTCCAGAGTCAGCTCACTGACGGCTTCCCTGGAAGACGAGTTATCAGACACACTGTCCACGCTTAAACCGTGCTGGGAGGAGAAATTCTGTTGGAAAAAGCCAGGAGTGTTTATACAGGACGCTCATTTGACATGAAGACAGCTCCCGCTTCACCCCGACTGCTGCTATAGCCCAGTGAATGGAAGCAAAAACTTAAGTAGAAAATGCCCTGATTTGTCTTAGATTATCTATAACACTTGAGGGAGTAGGGAGGGAGCATGCAGAAGGTCCCAGGGCTGGGCCAGAGGAAAATATTTTGGTTCAAGAGCAGCCTCCAGGCCACAAAACCCGCCCAGAAAGCGGTCGTGTGCTGGGACTAAGGTTCCTGTGCCACATTTCAGGATAGAAAGGGGGAAACATCTGAAACCAAGCAATTATAGCACGGAAATTATGATCGAATGCAGGTGGACAGGTGAGGGAAGGACACGGGGATGCTTGGGAGCTGGAGCTCGCGTGGAACCAGTGTGAGTTTGCACAAGGACCAGGACACCTGGGGCAGGGGCTCCAGAAGTCGGTTTTATTAATCACAAAACGAGTGCCCTCAGAAGCAACTCCCCTTCCTAAAGGCTTGTGACACCTGTAGGATTCAGTCACGCTGCGGACGTTTGCAAAATGCCCTTAAAAATAGTCCAAGGCAATAGCTGTGCACATCTCAGTGCTTTCTGTGGATGTTTATGAACCCTGTGGGATTTCTGCACACAGGGATGGAATTGGTGGTTGTTGGTGATTTCTTTTATTATTTTTTTTTTCATCTGTCTTCACAGTTACTCCAGTTTCTGCTTCCTCAGTGTTTCTACACGGCTGGCATGGGTGTGATTGTGGCAGACGGGCTGTCTTGCAGGAGGCAGAGAGCCCCAAACCAGGGTTCAACTCCCTTTGGCTTAACTTTAGGAAAGTAATTTCCTCTTTTTTTCACTCATCACACTAGCCTTGGAAAGGAAAGAGCAGCCATTTCTGGCTCGGGGGGGTGTTATGCCAATTTTTTTTTTTTTAAAGTGCTGTGAAGTATGTGTGAACTATTGTGAGGAGAGAACCATGGAGCTGGGGAAGAACTCAGAGCCCTCAGGAAAAATAAAATAATTAAAAAAAAAAAAAAAAAAAAAGGATTCACGGCCAGGGATCAGGAATGCAGCAGAGCCCTGTTGGGTTCCACCAGGGAACCTGCTGGCTCTGATGTAGCTGCTTCCAAAATTGTCGAGCTGTTTACACAGGGAAACAGCAGTGTCCCGAGTAATTTAGCATGGAGAAGCCCACAAGTTTTCAGAATGACTGGGATATAAACCATGGAGCAAAACCCACTGTCCAGAGTGGGCTGAGAAGCTGATGAGTGATCTCTAGCTTATATATATATATTTTTTTTTTCTAGTTCTCCCACTCCATGTGCAACAGGCTCTCTGCTCCTTCCTCTTGGAGTAACCCCCTGACAGCGAACAGCTTTTTTTTCCTGTGAATAAAGTTCTCTTTATCTGCCAGTTTGCCTTCCTGTCCCTACAGCAGGGTCAGCAAGCCCAGCTCAGCGTCTGGCAGCTCTACCTCTAGGGTTATTTTCTGGACTGCGCTTGGGCTCTGGTGTCCTTCATCCTTTTCTGTCGGTGCTTCTTGCGAGGGGTTTTCACAGCTGAGGGATAAGGATGGAGGCAGGTCATCCATCCCGAACACCCTTTCGTAGTTCTGGATGAGAAACTCCACGATCTGGGCTTGGTACCCGGAGTCAACGAGGCAGGACATCGAGACGTCGCTCCCCGAGCCTGGCCGGATCAGGGTGGGCCCGAACACTATGCCCAGGTTGTTTGGGGACATCTTGTTCTCTTCGTATTTCTCTGCCACCCTGGGGAAGGGAAACAGGACTGTGAGGGGCTTCCCAGCTCTCAGCCCCAAAGTACTGAGTACACAGAGTGAATGCACCAGCCCCACATCTCCTAGTAGAGAGAGAAACCCCAGCTTTTACAGGGGAAAAAGAGCTCTGGTCTGTGCACAAAAACAAGACAAAAATCCCCAAGGTTGCCCAAATCTGTCCAGGCAGCTCTAATGAGAGTTTTTTTTTCTTGGGACCCCCGCTCTGAGCTGCACGAGAGGGCCCTGATTCACGTTACGTGACCTCTTGCTCTGCACTTAAACTACGGAGTATTGTCAGCAAGGAGCTGCTTATATTTTTTTCTTGTATTTTAATGACCAAGCTTGGTCATTAAGACTTTCTCCTAATTGCCGCAAGTCTCTCCTTCCCACCAATGACTTCTTACCCTCCTCACAGCCTCCTGCTTGGCTCTAGCCCAGGCTGAGGAAGCCCAGGAGCTCACCTTGGATGCTTTTGGTGCTGAGCTGGCAGTGGGGTCTCAGCAGTGGCCCCCCGGGGTCAGCACCTAACGCCCCCAGCACGCTCCTCACCTGTACAGGTGGGCGATGAGGTGCCGCAGGGTGTTGTAGTTGCTTCCAGGCAGTTTGCTCAGCAGGTCCTTCATGCTCTGGATGGGGTCTGAAGGGAAGCCGGCGCAGTCCGTCCTTTCTTCCCCGGGTTTTTGAATCTCTTTGGCGAGCGCGATGAGGCTGTTGTAGAGCTGGTACAGCAGCACCGGTCCTGAAAGCTGCAGTGAGAGGAGGGGGGAAACTGTGTCACTTCATCCTGCTGGCCTGGGGCTGAGGGATGTGGAGGGCTGAACGTGGTGGTCTGGCGGAGGTTTGGTACCCACTTCTTTCAGGAAATGCTTCAGCACCCCGGTGATGTCGTGGGGGGAGTGCTCGGAGAGCTCCACCAGGCTCCTGCCGTTCTCAAAGGCCTGGCACAGCTTCTCCACCCGGGCTTTGGACCCGCTTATCCGATAGATCCCCTGCGTTGGGGAAAAAGGGAATAGATCAGGAGTTTGGGATGGAGTGAGAACAGATCGGAGAAGGTGATGACAACTGAGACAAAACACCCACGGGAACAACTCACCTGCACTCCCAGGGCACGAGCTTCGATCTCCGACGTGCATTTCACCACGATGAAGGGGACCTCCTCGGGGAAGTCTCGAGGAACTTGGGTGAAATCGATGCCGAAAAGGGGCACTCGGTTGGGCAGCTTCCTGTGGCCGCAGGTGATCAGCAGGCTCTCCAGGCACTTCTTGTGGCAGGCCAGGTAGCACTGGAAAAGCAGAAATCCCCCCGAGTTATGCTCTAGCTGCAGTCCAGGTCTCCTTGGAGGACTTTTCCTATTCCCACTCTACCAAAGTCCCTTCCTGGGGTACGAGGGGGCTGTTTTGGGCAACTGGCAGCATACCCATGCACTGAAAAACATGCCTGGTGTCAGGAGAAAAAACACAAAACTTTACAGGGGGGCCTTTCATCCCCTCAGACCTCCAGTGGGATGATCACAGGCTGCTCACGAGGTGCTTGTGATGAAGGCTGAGCTCTCACCTCCTCACATTCGAAGCCGTTGACCATGAAGTTGTCGCAGTCCCGGCACTTGGATGGCCCCCGCAGCTTCCTGAGCCGGTGGGTCTGAGCCGCGCTGGAGAGGAGGATGTTCCTGAATTGTTGCTGGGATGAGCCATTTTCTGCAGAAACAGCACGAAAATTAACTGGTAACTGGGCAGGAAAGCGCGGTGTTCAGCTCCTGAGTCAGATATCCAGGTCGCTCACCGTTTTCAAAGGTTTGCAGTGAATCTCTTTCCTCGAAATCGTCCGAAGAGGACATGGTGCCGGTGGATGGAGCTTTCAGCAGCTTCCTGTTAGAGTTTCCTGGAGAAGAGAGAAAATGCAAAGAGCTGGTCTCATCCTTGTGATCCTCTACAAGTAAAAGCAACTTGTAAAACAAACACAAACTATTAAAAAAAAAAAAAAAAAAAAAAAAAAAGGCAAGTAAAACAAACAAACTATTAAAAAAAAAGGCAAATAAAACAAACAGAAACTATTAAAAAAATGTTTTGTTTTGTTTTGTTTTTAAATTTTAAAATAATTTACTTGTGTCTGTTTTAAATCCTAGGTAAGAATCTGTGCAGCTCTCACCTGGGCTGGAGTTGGGAGAGTCCAGGGATCGGGACTCACAGCTCCCACCGAGGCTTTCTGTGTCACTGCAGAGGGATCTGTTTGTACCTGCAGGAGATGGGCACAGTGACCAAACATCCCCTCCAACCTCCTGGGGAAATTGCTAAGAATTGCCTTCAGCTGAGGTGATCTGTGAATGCCTCTAACTGGATCTTTATTGTTAGCAATTATTTCTCAAAACATCTGTATATTTATCGGTGAATGGCCTTTGAAGCAAGAAAAACAGGCAGGTGCTCAGTAAGTCAAAGCAGCAATCAGTCCTGAACAAGTTAGGCTTCAAAAGATATCTAGATAATAAAGACATCTAGATAATGCCCTTTCTATTAGAAAAAAAAATAAATTAGAAAAAGTTGACAGCTTCTACTCCAGAAAGGGGTGCGTTACAGATGCTGTTAGACAGTGAAATATATTTTTAAACCTGTAAAGAAATGTAATTTTCCTTGCTAGAATGATATAAATACACTTAAAGAAAGGCTGAGCTGAAACAGCAGCTGTGAAAGCCCCACGAAGCTCCCAGCTGCATCGCCGTTCATCCTCTGACACGATTCCTGCCAGCAACAGTTGAGCCTGAGTTAAGGATGGGTTTACGAATGTGCCACTGGCTTTATACAGGTTTGGGTCAAAATTCAAGCCAAACTCCCAGAAAATCTGTGTTTTTCAAGAGTAAGAAGCGGCAGCACAATCTCTCCCAGTTTGAGCAAAACCTTAAACACTGCCCGAAAGATCAGAGAACATCTCCCACCTCTTTTTGGCTACACCACTATCTAAGTTAAACTACGATGACTCTAAAAAAAATTAGGTCTTTATTAAATTCAACCTACTCTGTTCACCATTTGGGGAGAACTGCCTTCTGGACGTGTCTTCTGGAGTGCTGGCGTCCTTGCTGCCCCCCGTGTGCTGCAGTGACATCTTCTTCCTGCTGCTGGGGGGAGACCTGGGAAGGGGTCGCAAAAGATTTTCCAGAGATGAAGAATAACGAGCAATATTGCATTGTGAGGAGATTCGTGGATGCCAAAAGACGTCTGTTTCAGGCAGCTTTTGGGTATAAGCCAAGTTTTCAAGGAGTAAACGCTTGTGTAAAACTAGGAAACATTCGTTTAATCTAATTTCACCTTGTCTATTCACAGGAAAAAATGGGAATTAAAGCAGCACCAATCTGAGAACAGAGTGATCCAAACCTTTGGCAAATGATAGAGATAACCACTCTTTCATCTTCCACCTTTTTTTTTTTTTTTTTTTTTTTTTTTCCTTACCTCTGCCCTCCGGAAGCAAGAGACTCGAATTCAAACACTTCCATGTGAATGTCTTTCTTCTGCAGAGCCTGAATGAACTCCAGGTACTTCTCACCCACTTTGTACGGCTTGCAGACCTCGGCCAGGTGCTGGTATCCCACCGGGATGTGTTCTGACTGAGTCTGCCGCTGCTTAAACATCCTTAACGTGACCTTACAAGGGAAAAAAAAAATAAAAGGCATTGCATTACCCACCTCCGTTACCTGTACTTCTGCTGAATGTCGTTATTCTGCTCTGCAGGATGGACAGAACAAATTATTTGTTGCTGTTGCTTGTTTTTGCTTTGCTAGCTTTTCTTTCTGGATATCTGTCCTGCAAGCAGTACTAATTGAAAATATTCTTATGTATCTGAGAAGTGTTTGAGCAGCAGGTTGGTGACAAAGCGCTGTCCAGAGCGCTCGTCTGATTTCTCTTGCTGGAGAATGGTTAGGCATTGGGTAAAATAAATAAATAAATAAAAATAAGAGGGAAGTGGTCTTATGCCAAAGAGGATTTTCTCTGAAATGAGGGTTGGAGGAGAAATTATGAGAAGGAGGAATTACACGTACCCATGTCAGCACCTCGTCTCCCTGGTAAATGAGCTTCCGAATGTGGGAGACGATGCGTGCCCGCACTTTCTCCAGTTCCTGCCGCCGAAAGTTGGCGTCGTTAATGCACATCTTGTACAGGGCTTCTGTTTCCTGGACCTGTGCGGGGTGGGGAACAGAGCAAAGGGAGGAGAAAGTCACCGGGATGGAAAGGGAGCTGCCAAAACACAGCTCACGGGCTGCATGGGGATAACAGCAGCCGGCCCGAAATTCGTCACCTTGGCTTGTGCCTCCTCGCAGGAGCGGCGCCGCTTCTCCAGCTGCTTGCTGGCACTGCTGGGGTTGACGACTGCTGCGCTCTGGTATTCGTCCTCTGCCTTGGCACTCAGGTACTTGGCTTTCTCCAGCTCCTCGCAGCGCTGCGCGTACTGCAGGCGGGACTTGCGCAGGGATGACAAGGACTCGTTCTTGGACAGGCAAAGAAATAGGGTTAGGGGTCCACATAGGGTTAGGGATCCACGTAGGGTTAGGGATCCACGTGGGGTTAGGGGTCCCCGTGGGGCCGCAGGAGGAACAAATCACAGCAGGGCTCCTCTCGCGAGGAAAGCACCTGCCTCGTCCTTCAAGGGACTGTTTCAGATATTATCCTCCAAACACTCCCCCTTCCTCTCCTCTCAAAGCTCAGGCGCTCCTTAGGAGCCATTGGCAGGATGCATATTACACTATTTAGTTATCGCTTGTTCGTAAATGTTTGCATTTACAAATTACGTTTACAAATTTGCAAAATGGTTACGTTTTCGTTTGTTTTCAGTGTTTTGAGCTGTGACCAGCATAAAGGTCAGGCCCATCTTTCAGCCTCTTACCATCCTCTTTTGCTCCTTTGTCCACTGGTCTTTGAATTCCTTCCTCCACTTCTCAATCTCGTTCTTCTTGGCTGACAGAGGCTGCAGGGGAGTCAGAGTTAGGATGGCAAGTTTCTTAAGAGGTGGGAAAAAATATCTGGCAGATGAGGGCATGACATAGAAAGCAAGCCTTGCAAGGTGCTTCCTTCTCCCTTAATCCTGGTGTGCGTTTCCATCTCTCCTTCCCCCAACCCCACTCCTGTTAGGTTTCTGTAGCACTTCAGCAGCTACCACTGCCTGATTTTCCAGCAAAGTAATCTGTTCTCTGCAGAAATCCAGTACCTGGTAGAATTCCTTCTGTTGGAGCAACCCCACGGTCTCACTAGCTGAATTTCCAACCTTAATGTCGTGTTCTAGGACCATTGCATAGAGTGCTCGAAGAGGCATGTTGGACTGCAGAAAAAAACAACAACAAAAAAGGTATAAAATGACAGATAACCACTCCAGCTTTCCTAAATTCATGAGCTATGACCAAACTTTATTACGGTAACACTAGAGCTGTGTGCACTGGTTAAATGAGCAAGCATTGTATTGTATTTTATTTCAGACACAGATTTGCAGAAGGGTTTTTATGCTGCACAGCATCGTGCTGACTTCCTGCCCTCTGATTCTCCAAGCAATCACTCCCTGTGTTGTAAGCCCACAGAAGAAAAAAAAGGAATAGTTCCAACACTGAGAAGTTTAGGAAGGTTTTTGGAGGGTTAGTTGCTGTAGGATTTACATTCACGTGTGTGGACAGCCTCGCGTTTGCTCCGTGTAGGACTCTGGAGGAAACCCCACGCAGCAAAGCAGGAACATCCCGGGGACCCGTACCTGCTGGATGATGGCATTTCGTCCCGATTCTGCTATCTTCACAATCCCTTTGGCAAACTCTGTTTCTGTGGAAGGATCAGACAGCACGTTAACAGCCGCAGGGGTGGCTGTGAACACCGGGTGTTGCCAGGTAGGATCATTCAGGTAAAGAAAAAATCTGACTCAAGCTCTTTGTCTTCTTATTTGGGCAAAGGAAGTAAAAGGTAAATGTTTGGCTTAGTTCTCACTGCTATAATTTCATTTCCAATTTTATGTTCTCGGCTACAATTAAAAAAAAGCTATCAGACAACGTACGAACTCCCAGCTGGTACCATACACACTGACTCACCGTAGCTCAGACGTTTTTCAATCCAGTTGAGAAGCTCTTTGACATATTTACACCACATTTTGGCATACTCGAGGGCTGCATCAATGCCACCTTCACATTTAATCAGCATTTCATCTGCCTCTTCAACTGGGAAAAAAAAAAATCCAGATTCAGCGTGGCTCTAACTGATGGACAGAGGCTCCCCCAGGAGTGGCAAGAATTGGAGTTGGTGCTCTGAATGCACAGATAACAGCCATAAAAAGAGGTCTTTCCCTGAACAATCATCATGACCTATTTCATGGCAATCCCATGCTGTCCTACCTGTCAAACCGTACAGTTCCAGGTGGTTTAGACCTGTGTATTCCTCCACCCCCACTTTTAATTAGTGCTTTGATTTAATTTGAAAACCACAAGTGGGGAACTTAACGCATTTCTGGGTGACAACGTATGGAGTTGCAAGTATTCTTGTTCCTTAGAAGAAGATAATTACATCATGCTGCAGTAAGCAAATCTAAATACATTTTAAGTTGAAACCTGTGAGAAAGCAGCTTAGAAAATCTCCTTTTTTTTTTTTTTTTTTTTTTTTTCCCTCTGTGGGGACTTCATATAAAAAAAAAATTAGTGTTGTGTTTTATGATGCCAGTGACAAGCACAGACCCAAAGAGAATCATCCCAGTGGGCAACAAAAGTGCTTCAAAGAAAGATCTTCGCTGTGCCTAAAACCTTTTGAGACTGAGGTCTCAGTAATTGGAAGTCAGGACGTCACGAGCACCTTCCTAACAAGACATTAATTGATGAAATATTCACATAATCGTGTTAATTTGTGATCTTACCTGTCATGTCTGCGTGCGCTTGTTTTTCTGAACTGCTTTTGCTCTTGCAGAAACTTTCATTCAGCTGTGGGGAGAGAAAAAAGAACAAGAGGAAAATGGTGAAGGAAAAGGAGTAGTGAGAAGTTGGGAGGATTTTTCAAAAAAGAATAAAAAAGAATAAAAAGTCTGCCATGAACAGAAACGTGGAGGAAGCACATTGTTAATGCAGAGAGATCAGGGCTGGAAAAGGAGTGCTATGATTGAACGCTGGCAGCTCTTATTTTATTATGAATCACAAAATATTTGATTATTATTTTTTTAAGTTTAGCTCTGAGGATAATATGATTACATGAGGACAGTGGCTGTCAGAGAAAAATTAAGTTCCTTGCCCCTTTGTTTACACAGAAGGGCATGAAATGAGGCCAATTACCCCCAAAAGACCCACACTGCCCAAAGCAAGCAAAAGAACCATTAAATTCTACTTTAAAGGGCTTCTGTTTGTCAAAGCCAGAGCTTTAGAAATTTTTGATGCATGACTCTCATACGTATTTTAGGTCTGCTCCCTTGTCTGGTCTTTTTCTTAGAGTGCAGAACTTAAACCAGCAATCTCCACATCTCATTTTTCAGAAAATAAATAAATAAATAAATAAATAGAAAAAATTATCCTATTTATGATATAATCCTAATTATCCTATTTATCCTATATGCCTGAATGCTCCCACTAAATATTGTCCGTTCTTTTGCCACCACCATTACTGCAGTAACCAAATGTTATGCAATTCTTTTCTGTCTACTCAAGTAAAAGCCATAACTATTTTTTTCAGAGGGTCACCTAAAAACCAATTGGAGTAATGTGCATTTTGGCAAAAGACATTGTTAATTTTTTTATTAAGATGGGTAATTCTTTGCCTACCGGAACAATCTCTTTTTCTGCAGACAGGTCTGTGTCGTCAGTGCTGTCAGCATCACCAATGAACAAATCAACTGTCCTGTAAAATGAAAAGGAATGACGTGAAATAAATTGAAAAGGAATGATAAGTTAGGGCTGCAAAGACCCAGAGAAGTGGTTCTGTCCCGTATCTCTACGTACGCGTTGCCGATGGAGATCTCCAAGTCGTCCAGGCTCCGGAATATCTCACTGTATCGCTTCTTGTTTTCAGGTACCCGTTCTTGACTGTTGAGACCTGGGGTTGGAGAAGAAATTGTTTCACTGGAGCACTCAGCCCAGAGCTCCCTGAGGTCTGCAGGACGGTTTCCAGAGCTGCAGGGGGATGCAGCTGAGCTCTGCTATTCTGAGTGGATTCATAGTGACAAACTGCAATGGCCAGGCAAAGTGTAAGGTGAAGCCCAAAATGAGATGGGATTTAAAAGAAAACACTGAGCAATAAGTTTGCCAGGTTTCCCTGGGAAGGACCCCCTGGAAAATGAGCCTGCAGGCGTCCCCAGAAGATACCTGTGATATTTTAGGGCTTGCAAACAGACCCAATGTGTGAAAAGCTCACAGAAATCTTTGTTACAGCTGCGCAGAGCTGAAGCCAGGGCACTGTGCTTGGTTCGGGGCTGGCAGTGCACTGGCAGACCTGGTGGAGGGGCTCACGGGGTGCAGAGGGGTGCTCTGAACCTGGATGGAGCACAGCATGCCCCAAAGGACCACGTGCAGGGCAAAGCAGCAGAAGTGGCTGCAGTCGAGCGGTGCGCGGGCCGAGTTGCACAAGTCGCCCTTTCCTTCTGCATCACGTGCGTGTTGCAATGTGCAGAGCTTCCCCAATATTTCATACGTGCTTATTTATGGTGATAATCCCCATCATGAAATACTGCATCTCGTTCAGTCCCCAGCAGGTACAACTTATTGGGCATGAAAAATATAAATCGGACTCGTTCCCACACGAGGGGCAATGGGTTCCTGCCACAGATCTTCGTAAAGTCTAAGCGTGTCCTGCCTGCAGTCACACACACAGCACGGAGGAGGTAAGCACATGCAATGTATGTGAGGTGATCGGTGCCATTAATCTCACTTTCCACTCAGTTGTGCATTTGTCACTGCAGGCAGGAACTAATGTTGAGTCAGGCTGAAAGCCTGACTTGAGTCAGTGGCTGAAAGCCACTGCAAAAAAATAAAATAAATATATGTATATATAAAAAAGTGGGCACAAGTGTTAAAAAACAAAAGAAAACTTCACTGTTCTTTGTCCTTTTGACATTCCAGGAAACAGGATGTGGTTGACCTAAATCTAAAGTTGCTTCACTTGTAGTTGAGTTTGCTGTCAAAATGAGCAAGTGCTTGCAAATGTCACTTGAATGATGCTTGGTGGAAAAGTCAGTTTGTGTTTCATTTAGCTATAGCTACTCCTGGGCCTTGTGTCAGTCCTGAAAAATACAGACTTTTTGAGCCAGGAGCTGCCATACCATGAAGCCTACAAACGTGGTGGTTTAAACCATGATTAACCAACAGCAACAGGAAGAAAAAAAGAAAAAAAAGGGGGGTGTGAATTAAACCCATCTATGAGCCTGAAAACAGAAAAAAGTGTGAAGAAGGCTGGGTGGGACGCTGACGGTGTGCTTCAGCACAGAGGGGTGCAGACCAGATGCCGTGCTCACTTCTGCACCCAGAAATGAGCTGGAACACTCTGAGCTTTACTTGCCTTTGAGCAAATAATTCAGATTTTTGCTGGCCTTGCTCTTTAAGAGTTTTATGAGCATTTTACTCCAAAAGCGAATGGGACGCTGAAAATGTGTGAAGCCGCTCATTTTTTACCATAAACCTGAAGGAACTGCAACAAACCATTCAGAAAGACCTGGGGAAGGGATTAAAAGCACTGGCGGTGCTAATGCTGTGAGCCGTACCTGGTGCCTGTCCTGGTTAATCGTGATAAACCCACAAAATCCACGTCTCTAAACCCACATCTCCCACCCTGCTCAGCCAGTGCCCAGAGGGGATCCACAGGGGGTTTGCCAAACCCCTCACGCCTTTTCTCTAGAAGAGGCACAAATATTTCATAATCCAAGGCATAACAAATCCAAGCGTGTTAATTTAACGTGAATCCTGACGGCTCTAATGACTTTGTTTGAGCAGACAGACGTCTTCAAGTTCTTGTTTACCACTAGTGGAGGCTTGTACAACAGGAAGGAATGACTCAATTTAGCGGTGCTGGTGACGAGCAGAATGAAACATTTCGCTTTTGAAAGCAGTCATTGTAAGGCACGGTAAGATAAGCCAGAGCCTCGAGTTCTCACAAATCTTTTGCTTATCTTTTTGCTTACAGCAGCAGGACGCTAGACAAGTCGAACCCAAGGAGTGTAGGTAGCCTTGCTGTAGCCGATGTCACTGGCTGCATTCTCATGAGTTTAAGCGTGTGCTTCCCCATGTGCAGCCCCTTCCCTTTATATTCCCCTTGTCCTTCAGCAGCAGCACCGATTAGCCCTGATCCCTACGCACCCTGTGCATATCTCCCGAAGGAAATGAAGTGCCTCAAATGTATCGCCACAGCTGAGCTGCCAGACACCATCCAGGTGTCCCTTCCTGCAATCAAGCCCACCCGTTAAATGTGCAAACCTCTGTCCACCTTTGCCTGGCAGGCTTGCAGGGGCTCCCATAAATATCCACAAATTCATCTGTCAAATCCTGCTCACAGGGAGGATCAGGTCGCAGGCTCACAGAGCATCGGGGTCATAGGACTCCAGGCCCGATGGAGATGCAGGTTCAGTCCTTTCTGTCACTTCCCTGTGACTCTGTTGCTTCACTTACAGATGGAAGCTTCATTTCGAGGCCAGTTATCTCACTGGACATCCCAGTGACAACTGATGCTGATGCAGAAGCTCGCTCTTCTGGTGATTGAAAGCCCACATTCCTAGTCTTGTTTCTCTTGAAGGACCTTATTCTCCTTATTCTCCTTATATTCATCCTCATTCTCCTTCTTCATCTATTCTTTATGCAGCTCTTCAGGCTTCCTGATGCAGTTTTCTCACTGAGAAATGCAATAACAGCTTCAAATGCTTTGCTTGCATGCCATATAACTATTTTTAAATACTACTCTTTAATAAGAGCTACCCAGATAATCCAAGAGAGCGTGGGTTCTGACAAGGGATTCTCTCACAGGTATATACTGTGCGCTGTTTTTTTTCCTATTCCTGCAGTGTTTTTTTCCGATAACCTGCACTGTTTTTTTTTTTCCATTCCCTTCAGAATATATACATAAAGATATGGCAGTTCTTCACCATGTCTGTTAGCTCTTGGGCAAAGAGTTGATTCATGAAAGTGGGGAAAAAGGTCTGCTTGGATAGCAATTTTTTTTTTTTTTTCACCTGAAAAACTCAGAGTCCTGTACACAACTCACTGTGAAGGACGTGGTTATCCCAACAGCAGGTAAAGTGACTAAGACTGAGCCTACCCAAACATCTCGCAATTTTGTCCTAAAGCAAAAGGATGGTTTGAGAAATTAGTACAATATTGCCCCTGGAATATAAAATGGATGTTATCACATTCTTCCAGTCTGCAAATATTTTCCTTTCTGTGTCCTCTGATGGTGGTTATTGTTTAACCCTCCTTCTTCTCCCTGACATCAAGCAATTCCAGCAACAGGGCAGAAATCCTTCCCAGCACCAGCGCTGGACCTGCATCCTGGAGAAAACCTCACACCGGAGCCGACCAGCCGTCATGCAAAGCTCTGCCCCATCTGTGGGTCTCGAGGGAAATGATTCTGTCCTCTGATGTGCATCGACCGTCCGGGAAGCCTGCTGCTCTTCGTCCTGTGCTGCCATCGCGGGGAGAGCAAGCTCCCGCAGAGGTGGGTGTGCAAAGTGCCACGGGTATTTTTAGAAGCCCTTGTTCTGCAGTTTTAGCAGAAGCATCACTTCCCTCTCAGCTAGGGTTACCGTGAAATGAGATAAATGTCTGAGCCCGAATTCAGCATGGCACAGTCGACCGAATATCGCAAGTCTGTCTCAAGAGTTCCTGGTAGCGCCTTCCTCCTCCTCTGCACTCAGCTTTGCAGTTTGCAGCGCGGCTTCCGAAGTTCTCCACCACAGCAAATCCCCTGCACGAGACTTGCACATCGCAGCAGCAGCTACATAAAATGCACTCGCTCTTAAGTCACAGCATGGTTTGCAACAAATTGGGCCAAATCAAAAGCTCAGGTCTGAAAACTCAGATTTTCATTATCTCTTTCTGTGTGAAATCCTCCCTTTTTAACCAGGCTGTTAAAGGCTGCCTAGGTCAGCATCTCTCTGCCTGGAATTAGAACAGCCTTGGAACACCAAGCTTCTCGACAATGGTTTTGCAAAACCAAGACCACTTCCCATCTGCTGCTCTGATTTCTCATGTTATCTTCGTTCAAAAGCCCTGGAACAAACTGAATTTACAAAATCAGCTAATTCTTGAGCAGGTCAGGACTGCTGCTGAACAGTGTGATCACAGGAAATACCCACAAAGACAGATGTCTTAAATAGCAGTACATATTAACAAGGGGATTAATGAAACATGTCAGTGTAGAAAAAGGAGAATTTCCACTTACTACATCAATTCATTTAAAAAAAAAAAGTGTAAACTGCAGATGTTTCTGAGATGTCTGACAGCAGAAACTTAGCACAGGTGCATTAGCTTGCAAAATAAAAATGAGATTATTTCATTAATACTTTTCTTTACAGCTGGCAGAGCTGTGTCTTGATAGATTGCAGCACCATGCAGTGTTCAGCTGCTTACTAAGCCTCACTTTTTTAAATGATCAAAGAGCTGCATTAAACTTCTGGCTTCTTGTTGCTCTAATATTAAGAATAAGGAAATGTCAGCCACAGTTAAGAAGGATTTAGGCTGACAGTGAAGCCCACTAGATGTTTCCAGTACTGGAAAGCAGTAGAAGGAACTCCCAGTTAGTAATAGAAGAATGAATCTAGGACACTTACTGGCTAAAAAGATAAAACTGAGCAAAATAACTCACACCAGTCATCTTGGTTTTGCACAAGAGCTGTTGAACAACCTCCCTTTAAAACAGGAGGTTCTGTTGATAAAAGGAATTCTGTGGATACAGCTCATTTCGATTTCTCAGAGGACTTACAGATATACCCCATTCTGGAGGGGATTCTTGGTCACGGGTTTGTCGGTGAAACCTTTTTTAACATAAAAATACAGCTTTAATCAACGCGTGGGCTTCTAGAGAGGTCTCAGAAACAGATGTCTGCTCCTTGTGGTCAATGAGATGATGATCATAAAGCAACAGACTAAGGCAGACAGACATTAATTGCAGTCTTTAGTGACCTCAGAAATGGTTTTGCTTCCACTGGGGAAAACAGCTGAGCAAATTAGGCGTGGATGCCGTTCCTCCAGGCTGGAGGCCTGCCTTGAGAAGCAGAGAGGGACACGGCAGGTGGTTGCCTAACAGGAGGTTCACATGCAATGCTGTGCAAAGAGGACCTCTGCAAGCCCTGGGTGTGTACGAAAGGGGAACTTCAGGCAGAAAAAAAGCTCGTGCTTCTGCACAGTGCTGTATGGTGAGCACGTCAGACCTTAAAGTCACTCGTGGGGCCCATATGGTGGTGTTGCTGAAGACACCGAAGCAGTCTGTGGGGCAAAGGTGCATGGAAAACTACTCTCACAATACAACCTGTAAGCAAACTCAGCTTATCAAAGACAGTGAAGCATCCCTTCATTATCCCTGCATGTGGTCACGAGATACAGAAATCCTTTTAGCTATTTTTTTTCCCAATTTTTATGACAAAGACAGGACAAGACCCAGCTGCTGGAAAGTGAAAGGCGAGCTGAAATAATGAATTTTCTAGCTACAAGTTAATGTAGCATTTAAATATAATAGCAGGGAAAGGTCTAATGTTTCTTCTTGTGTTTCCTTGATTACAGAGCCAGGGAGCTTTTTCCACCTCTCTCCAAAGTGCCAGGGACTGGCCCTTGCTGAACACGGGCCTCTGGCAGGAGGGATTCAAGCTTGGTACAGAAAACTCTTACACGCTCAGTAACTGTTACTCAGATTCATGCTAATTATGTTCATAATTTAGGCTGACACCTTTAATGACGAGGATTTATAGCAAAGTTTCGTCAGACTTGAACAAACGATGTGCAAGTACCAGCATGATGTACCAATCTCTTGAGAGAAAGCTCTACCTGCTGCCTCCTGGAAAATAAAAGGCAGTTTGCATCCCTGCCTCTTACGTAAGTCAATGTCCAGCACAGATACATCAAATAATTTGATCCGTCAGAGAAAGATTCAATGAGCTCAGCAGCCAGGATCATCATGGAAACCCCATTATCACCTATATTTGCTAAGTGGCTCGCAGGCTGATCTGCCACTCACGTCACACCTTGCCCCCAAAAGCTTACTTTAAAGCGAGTATAAAAGGTTGTACAAAAGGTAGTATAAAAGGTTGTACAGAAGTATAAAAGGAGTGTAAAAGGTTGTTTCAATGCCATCACATACCACTTGGTTCTGGGTCCCCCATGGCTGAATCCTCAGTGTTTTGGTCTGAAAGCAGCAGAATCCCAAACTACCCAGCTTTGAATCGCGGCGGAATTAAGCAAAACACGAATTCCTGGTCGGAGGAGATGCTGTGAGATGATCCGGAGGCTGCATGTGAAGGGGACCTGCCCGAAACAAGTGGCAGGGGCGCCGCCGGTGAGTGTGCGGCCGCTGCAGCCAAATCTGCTTCCTGCAGACACGCTTCCGTGTGGGGAAACAGTGCACAGCACACATTTATTTGATCATCCCATTTGCATAACTCATTTCAGTCTTGGCACACAGCACCGAAAGGACCATTCTGGGGTCCGTTTTTCGCTTATGCCCACGAACTTCCGAGCCTCTGCTGCATTGCTGAGTTTCACCCCAAATGGTTTGCCACGGGTGTAGGATTTTTCACAAAAACATGGCCACTGTTTTAAGGGGCTGTGGATCTCATCCCAAAGGTGATGCCAGGCCACGAGGGGTGGGTTTGGGATGGGCAGGTGACCAGGAGGTGGTGGAAAGAGACCGGGGGGGTCCTCCACCGCTCCTCCACTCTATTCATGTGTGGTATAAGAGTGTAAGGGAGCCTTCTCGAGATCACAGCCCGCCTCGGTTTTAGCCCAGTAAAACTGAAACCTAACCTTTTGGGGGTTGTTTCTTTAATAAAAACAAGCCCTGATTTTGTAGGTTTTTGACAAGCTAAGGAAAAAATCTGTCGCTTGTATCAAGATGTTTTTCAGCCGGGGAGCATTAGCCCAGCAAAACTGAAACCTAACCTTTGGGGGATTGGTTCTTTAATAAAAACAAACCCTGATTTTGTAGGTTTTTGATAAGCTAAGGAAAAAATCTGCCACTTGTATCATGTTTTTCAGCCTGGGAGCATTCTCCAGACCCTGGGCTGGGGGGTGAGCCTTTACATCCCACCCATCCATCCCCCTTGCTGGATGTTTTGCTGCACCTTGGCTACAAAATACTGATTTACCAAGTGCAAGAACCTAGCTAGCAGTGCTGCTGTTAAAATCAGTTAATTTCGCCTTCAATTTGGTGAGAATTTAGAGATGAAGCTGTGATATGGGAAACAGAAAATGTTTATTCAAAGATTCAAGCAAGCAGAAATTTAAGGGAACGTTATCTTCTGCAAATATTAGTGTGAGAAAACGAAGGCAAAAAATGTGACAGCCAAAAAAACCAAGCTTGTGCTAAGCAGTGAAGCTATTGTTCTTGACTAAACCATGAATAATTAAAAAAGCTCTGTTTTCTTATGCAACCTGAACATATAATATTGATTCAAATCAGTTGAAATCACAGTGCTAAATCCCTTTCATTTTATCTTCCTTCCTAGCATGAGCTCTGGCCTCCGAGGCCGTTTGGTGTGTGGAGCAGAGGAAAGCACTGCCCATTTTAGGGGGCATTAATCCTACACTCTAGCTACTTGCAGGTAGGTAAAAAGGGGCAGGTTTCCTGCAAATCTGAGTGAAAACAGTATTTTTAAAGTGCAGGGGCTGACTGTTTTTTACAAGTTTCTGTGGTTTTAAATACACAACTGGGGACACAACACATGACAGTTCCCTTAAGTCCTCCTCTTCCTCTTCCTCCTCCTGAACTCTAACTCAGTTTTGTGATCTTCCTTTCTTTTATTGTTGTCTCTGGAGTGGGAAGTCCGATCCTACAGCTGCTGTGGCACATTATGAACATTTTCATTTGAGCTCCCCAAAATCATTTCCCTTTCCTCAGCATTTGCTGGAGGCTGAAATAATGCCGCTGAATTTCTTCTGCAAAATTTCTCCCTGTGGTTGTGCTTTGTGGCAGACAGATCTATAGGTTTCTCCCCCAATACTTAACAGCATATAGCCAGGAACAAGTCATAGCTAAGGCTGACCTTTCTATCATTAACAGTCATTTAACATTAAAAACATAAAAATTCCTGGAATCCTTGAGTTACTGCTTCTGTGTTGAATGTTTCAGGCTCAGGTGGCTGTGGCATGTGTGAACTCCGGTGATTTCTGCTCAGACTCAGGAATTAACGATTTACTTTTAAAAGGCAGCAGGAGAATGAGGATGCACAGCCACGGTGAGGTGCTGCTGGGATCAGCAGGCTGTCAAGGCGATGAGTTTCTCCCATCAAAGCTTTCCAAGCCCATGTCTCAGCTCCGTATACTCAACCCATGTAATTACAGGTAGGTTTACTCAGTGTAATTATCACATCCAGTTTGTAAAGGGCCGTATTTACAGATAAAAGCTATAAAAAGTGTGTCTGCAAAGGTATTTATAGCCAAAAGGGTTGCAACAGAGTATGTCAACATCCCCAGTTCCCGATTAATAAAAAAGCTAATAAAAGCTAAAAGAGGACAGGGGGGTGTGACTCCTCATTTTCCAGAAATACAACTCATGATCCAAATTCCCAGTTTCATCACTCTGTCTCCCAAACATTCTTGCTGAATGAGTGTGTCTCACCCTTTTTTTTTCCTGTGTCTCGCCCTTTTTTCCCTGTTGTAAGAGTAGGGATGGTAAAACTCCAAACTTTCTTTTGCAGATCAGAGGAGCATAAAAGGGAAGCACAAGAGCTTCTGAGATAGGGTTCATCTTCCACTTCCAAGGCAGCCTGGGTTTTTATACAGCATAATAACACGGTCCCTTAGCAGCAATTTCCACTTGCTGGTGTAGGCAAATCACCATTGATTGTGGAGCAGAAAGCTGCTTCAGCTCTTGTGTTACTGAGATCCCCCAGAGCAGCCTGCAAACTCATACTGCTTGTCTAAAGAATTAATTTTATGAATTACTATTTTAGACCAAGTACAATGGCAAGCTACTACTGTGCACTCTGACAATACCCAGGAGCAGCCCACCACCAGATCTCATTAAACTTCCTTTTACGTCACTTCTGCTATTTTATAAGTCAAATATATTTTCACCTCAGTAAGGCTTTTGAAGATGGGGGAGGAAAGGAACCGCAGAGTGAAAGCAGCTGTTCAGTTGGTGCACTTTCTTTTTTCTCCAGTTCCCTGATGAGAACCTCATGCCAGTGCTAACTCTGCTCTGTGGGGCCCATACGGCAGAATATTGAGACAGGACATTCAGTATTCCCTCTTGAAGCTCACCTGGTCCCAAAACAAGGGCCAGAAACCATCGTGTTTTCAACCAACTAGATTTCAGGTGAGGTTTTCCACTAGATTTCAGTATATCTGAGCTCCCAAGAAAGTAATATACAATGCAGGAAAAGAAAGAGCATTAAAGACTCATATTCCAAGAAGGTCAGAGTGGAGTAGAACAGTAATATTACTTATTTCTTCTTTATATATATACATATATTAGTATATTAGTAATTATTCTTATTTCTTATTTCCTGGAGGCTGTTATCAGTATTTCTTAGTTAGTGTGTGGTGCCCTGGCGACCTCCAAGGGTTGTGTAAAGAAACTATCCCTACAGTTCTGTGGATCAATCTTATTTTCCTCCTGCCATGCTCTCACAAGCAGACGTGTACAAGCATTTTGCACAGCGTTATGCAGGAATTCAGCACTTACAGCTGAATTCAGCTTTGGGAGTAACATGTGCTTTATATACCCATGCACGTGTGCTGAGCCTGGTGTGAAAGCTTTCCATTAGCACTGAGCAGAAGGCAGTGACCACAGCAGCTGTCAAGTTCTCTAAGGTTTTGGATTTACCATGGATTTTGGTGATAAGGGTCGCTACGGCGGGCTGGATGGCATCCCCAGTCAAAGCAGGGTACGTGTTCAGGAAGGAGGAGATGGCTTGCAGGAGGTCTGCCAGTCTGGCTTCAACAGGGCCTGAAAAAACTTCTCCTAAAATCAAGAAGGGGAAAAATTATGATTTTTTTTTTGCATGCATAAACTCTCATCCTCACTTCTCCCAGGGACAAGTCGCTTCAGTGGTGCAGCACAGGTACCCTGTTCTTCCTAAATACTGAAATTATTTGCAAACCAGAAAATAACAAACCCTGAAGACCAAACATCCTGGTTCCTACTGTGGGACTGTTGCACATCCTTGTGTCTTTACATCTGAAGGGTTTAAGAGAAAAACACAGACCTGAGCTGAGCACTCAGATATTCGGTGAGGGAGAGGGAGCCAGCAAAGCAGAGCCAGCCCAGGCAAGCCCAATTTCCACGTTCAGCTGGCACGGTTTGGGGGCTGTTAGAAGCAAGCTATGAGCACCACCGCAGCTAGGAGCTGGCTGGAGAAGCATCACCGACCTGACTCGTTCGGCGTGCCTGGGGTACAAGTCCTGCAGGAACGGAGCTGTTCTGGGAAGAAGGGAGGACAAAAATGCTGGTGTGCAGGGCAGGGACGCACAGCACTTCTGAAAAATCCCAGTTCTCTCAACGGAGTCATCGCAGACACCCTTTTTTTCAGCCAGTTTAACTCACTTGCAAGTAATTGCAGTGTTGTCGGTAGCACTTGGGTATTTTTTTGCATTGCATTTGAAGGAAACTTGTGCATTTAGATGGCTAAGTGCTGTGAAATTTGATCTGTTGATGCAATTCATTACAGGAGAAGGCATTTGAATAATTAAATATCCATACAGAGAGAAGCCACCCTAAATTATCCGAGGGCCATCTAAATTCATGGTTTTAAATACTGCAGCAAGAACGACGCTGGGTTGCTTTTGCCCACGGTTGGGATGTGTTGAACGTTAAGCTGTAAGCAAATAAATGGATTTTTAAAGGTTTACCTTTTCGGAAGAGCTCCCGTAAGTTCTGAAATCTCCCGTCAATGTCTCTCAGGTGTTTGGCGACGCGAGGCACCTCGCTGGCCATGGGGTCCCCACGGCTGCCCCGGTCTTCAGGGACAGGGCTCTGCACCGAAGCCCAGACAGCAGCCAGAAATTCGGAGTCGTGGCCCGGTGGAAGGATCCTGCTGTGGGGCAACCTGCCCACGGTCTGAGCAGCACCGGCTTCATCCCAGGCTCCTGTCCCATTCATGGCACGGCTGCAATGCTGCACTTCCCAGTCCCCCAGGTGAGCTTTTTTTCTCAGGCTATGTTTTTGGGAGCAGATTCCCAAAGTCCTGCAGGTCCTGAGCACGCCTCTCGCTCATCGAAGAGAAGAGGAGCAGCATTCTGTAAATGCTGCTGGAGACACAAGATGAAAAATGTGGAAAGAGATGGAGGGGGTGAGATGACTTCCCATGCTCTCAGCATTTATTCATTTTCTGATCCAGGAGAGCTGTATCCAGTGGCTTCTAGGTTTCTAGCTTCTTCATCCTGCTAGGTTTTAATTACCAAATTTCATTCTACCCTTTTCAGCAAATAGAAACCCGAGTTTAGGAAACTTTTTCCTAGCAAAACTCGGAAATCAAAACAAGCCCCAAATATCCGTATGCAAAGGCGCCGCGTTTCCATATTGGTCTCTCTTATTTACCATACTTTTATCTGCAAGTAAAAACATTGTCTTGGGCAACCTGTAGAGAACATTTTCCACCTCTTCCATTGCCAGTCTTCAGCTGAAAGATGGATCAGGAAAAAGCCATGACCTCTCCGAGGGAGAAATCTCTTGGCCATTTACTCCAAGTCCCGCAGCATCTCGGTGTGTGCTGATGGAGCCCGAAAAGTCTCCTTGTTCCCTCCTGGGGGCTGCAGAGGGGCTCCGGAGGCTCTGCTGTGTCCTACCCCGTGCCAACCCCTGCAGGGGAGCGGAGCTACGTGCCGTCTGCGTGGGGTGAGTCTGAAACCCCAGGCAGGTGTCAGCCGATGCGGATTTTCCACATTCCTCTCGGGAGTTATGAAATTACTCACTTCCCAGGCTATCTCTGCCATCTGTAGGATCAGGCTGATCCTCCTACCTGGCTCTCATTAACTCTTTGCTTTCTAAAGCCTGGGAAGCATCTCTGAGATTCTGCACATTTCTTCCTAGGTTATGGGTCCAGTGCAGCGTGGCCTTTTGGGGGAAGTATGGTGTGACATGAGAAAAAGGTAAAGCAAGAATTACACAGCCTTAAAGTATAACTTTTGAAGAGAATAAATATTTCTTTTTTTAAGTAAAGCACGAATTACACAGTCTCACTGCAAAGTGTAATATTTGAAAAGAATAAATATATCTTTTTTAAGTAAAGCAAGAATCACACAGTCTCACTGTAAAGTATAACACTTGAAAAGAATAAAGATCTTTTTTTTTTCTCCTTTTTTCACTAAAGGATACTTAGATACAACCATAAGCATTCAAATACCTTTTGTTCTACACCCTATACATATAAACCATGAACATGACACATGAAACCAGAGCTAAATGTCTTACAACGCCATGCAACGCTTCCATGCAGCGAATTGGTTGGAGTGATTTTCATATCTGATGGAACCTGAGAAATAATGGTGGTGGCTGATTGTTCTTTGCAGGATTTTTCTCTCACCCGCGGCCAGCCCTGGGTGCAGTGCTGTGTTCGCTCACTAGGCAGAGGATCTGTGGTCGATGTCCCCTCCTCGTTATCAGATCCCCGGAGCCACTCCTGCCCACGATGTGGCTTGAAGATTTGGTTTTGTTGGCTTCTGACGTACTGCAGAGCCTTCTTAGTTATAAGACAGGAGTGGCTCCCGCTCAGTTTTTGTCTAAAGTACATGCGAAAGCATCATGGCTTCTTTTACTTGGCCAAAAAAAAAAAATTGAAAGAAATTGAAAGAAAAATAAAATAAAATTGAAATTGAAGAATAGGAAGCAAAGCTCTGGTTTCTCTTTATTAGAATGATGATGTTAGTAGCACTTCCCAGTGCCAGCACCTTCACTTTCACAGTTGCTCAGTGGCCCTTTCTTGGCCTGTTTTTTTTTTTTTCTCCTCAACACAATAAACCAAGAAAAGAGTAACTTCTGGTTTTGAACCCAAAATAATAAAAATACCATGCTTTAAAAAAAAGAAAAAAAAAAAAGTAGGGCTGGTAAAAGTCCCCATTTTATATTATTTTATGTAAATTTTGGTGCAGCGCATCCTTTTATTGCCATCAGAGTCCCATGGGGGCGAGAAGCACAACCTGACTGCCAGTTAATAGCCACGGTACTCACATGGGCAGCACTTACAGGTGAAAACATTGCCCTTTGCCTCCCTCTTATTTCTCCATGTTCCTTTTTTGTGATTTATTTCTTTTTTTTTTTTTTTAATACAGCTGTAAGTGTTTGCAGACGTTGCCCCAGGTAAATAGAGTACTGCTTTATTACTGACCATCAGAGCACACCAGACAGAGGAGTTTCACTCGTCCAGCAGGTGTGTGACCCGAAAGGACTCTCAGATTTTATTTGCATCCCTTCGTGCAGTGTCCATGTGCCACAGAGAATACAGGGAGCGTCCTGAAAAGGAAGTACCCTTCTTGTTGTGCAGAACGCAGCGTCCCTCCCATCCATTTGTTTTACAGGACTTCTTCCCTCGCCTACCTGCCAGACTTGCTGGGTAAAGAGAAGGGAGGATTAAGTGAGAAAACGAGTTGAACGAGCCGGCCTTGCACAGCCTCCCTGTCTCTCTTCAATGTGCACATTACTTCCCAGGTCCTTCATGCATCCAGTAAAGCTTTTTTAAATTCTCAGCTCACCCCTCAGGAACAGAATAGAGAACCCAGAAAGCAGCAAACGAACAAATCCCTTCCACTGTGCTGCTACCCTTCAGAGCACTAGGTTATAGACAGGGGAGGGTGGGTGCTGCACAATTCCCTGCAGGCTCCATAAGCAAATTTTTGGTTACCGAGCATGCAGCCAAAGGTGTAAAACTGCCCTCTTAGCTGCTCAGAGAGTCACCTTGATACAAATCTCTTGAAACTGAGAGGATGAAGCAGAGAGCTGCTTGCCAAGGATGCGTGCTCAGGAAAAGCTGTGCAAGGGAGTAGAACACATTTGTCCTAGAACAATTTACCTTTCAGAATACTAACGCAATTTTAGCAGGTGTTTATAACACAGATGTTGGTGCTACTGTTGAGAGGCAGCCAGGCTGGGGGCAGCAACCCAAGTGACCTCCCCAGCCAAGTCAGCCCCTACGAAGACTCCTCATCCTCCCCTTTCCTCTCTTCATCCTTGGCCTCCGTCCTCTTGTCCACCTTGTACTTGAGGCGGCGGAGGGGGTCGGTGATGCTTCTCCTAACCCAGTCATCGAAATCCTCTGCCAAGAGGAAATTCCTGTCCACCAGCTCGGCAGCCTCCTGCCAGTTTCGGAAGCAGGCAGGGCCCAGGCGGCTGATCTCCTCCACGGCATTCCCAGTGATCACCTCCCCGTTTGGCTTCAGCACCACCACCCTGGGCACGTCGGACACGGCGAAGCGCTGCTCCAGCTCCCTGGAAAGGGGAAAAAAAACAAAAAACAAATCAAGACACGTCACGGTCCTCCCACCGCACCCTGAGCTCCTTATTTCATTCATTAGGATGGGTAAGAAAAAGGGAGGCTGCCATACGCGCTGCGGGATTATGTGCAGGTCTTGTATAGTTAAGTGATGTTTGGCTGCTTGCTGAGTATCTGCCTTGGGCAGAAGTGGCCTTTGGAAGCAAGACAGGATAAAAACCACCCTGCTCATTTGTTTAAGTGCTGGTAATTATGCAAAGCAGAGCCATATGGAGATTTCTGCAGGGCCAATAAGAGGGGAAGGGATCCAGGTCTTCGGGATAACTGCTGTGACTCGTTTTACACGAGCAGCACACGAGTAACGATAGCAGCAAGAACCCTGAAACTGTGACGTGCTCCCATCTGAAAAGGAACTGGAAATAATCCCGAGGATTAACCACAGCGCGCCCCGTGGCTAACGAGGTTACGGCGAATCCCTGCACATCTCCCACCCGTCCCACCGCACAGGTCAGTGACCGCTGCCGTTTTACGTGCCCTTCCCCGGGGGATGCTTCACAGCCGGAGCTCCTGGGACGTAGAGGCACGACCCTACGCCGTGACCCTACCTCTTGAACTCGTCCTCGAAGGGCAGGGACAGCCACCTCCTGGGCATGGTCCTGAGGAAGGCGTCCTGCTGCTGGGCGGTGGCATCCCGGGAGACGTAGACGAGGCCGAGCTGCGAAGCCCGCTCCACGTAGAACTCATCCGTCAGCCTCACGAAGAAATCCTTCAGCACCGGGGCGAACCGGCGGCACCGCGGGCACCCGGCCGCCCCGAAATACAGCAGCAGCACCTTATTCTCCAAGGCCTTCCCCAGCTCCCGCTCGGTCTCCACCTCGTCCCGCTCCCAGTTGTTCACCACCAGCACCTTCCCGGCGAACAGGGAGGCCATGGGTGGCCTCGGCGGACCTCCGAGACCGATTTACCGACCGGTGAGTGCGGGCTGGGAGGATGCAAGGTGTGCGTGTGTGTCCCCCCCCCTCCATGCTCCCAGCTATTAATAGGGGCGGATTGTGCCCAGCCTCCCGTGATCCGCTTACACCGGGAGGCCGGCGCTTGGAGGCACTTCAGCATCCCGCTGCGGAGGCCGGTCCCGGTGGGGAGCCCTCTACCCTGTCAGAGCTTGCACAGCGCAAAAAAAACACCAGACACAAGGAAGACAAAGCCATTTTTATTCAAATTCACCCCAAAACGGCCTCCCCCCCCCACACAACCTCCCGGCGGCACCATCACGGAGCCTCCACTCCGCGGCGCTCCGGAGGCCGAGCCTCCACCGCCCCTCCCCTCCTCGCCTCGACCAATGGCATCGCGAGCTGGGGGGGAGGCCCCGCCCCCCTCAGGGAGACCCCGCCCCCTTTGGAGGCACCCCCCGGACTCCGCCGGCTCGGCGGAGGCCGGGCTCGCTGCGGGGCAGCGGGGGGCAGAGGCTCAGCCTCCCTCCGCCTCCCTCCCTCTCTCCCTTCCCGGCCTCCCGACAGCCCCGTCCCGTTATTTTTTCCCGTCCTCCCCCCCCCCAATAAGCAGCATGCAGCCGGTGGGGGTCTGCACGGCCTCCCTGGGCTCCCTGGGGCTGATGAGGTTCTTCGGGGTGCCCTGGTCGTGGAGCCTCGCCGCCACGCTGGGCATCTGCCTGGGCAGCGGAGGATGGAGGCTGCTGCGCGTCCTCTGCAAGACGGCGCTGAGGGACCTCTTGTAAGTGCCTCCCGCTGCCCCGCAGCCCGCGGGGCGCAGCCCGCAACGCGGGGCGAGCGTTGGGTGCCAGCCTCCGTTGGTGCCGCTGAGCCTCCGCTCCGCCGGCGCTGAGCGGAGGCAGCGTCCTCGGCCCCCTTTCTCAGCCCTCAAGGAGGAAGAAGAGCCGGGATCGGAGAGGCACGGCCTCAAACGGAGCGAGCGAGGGCTGGGGAATTGTCCTTAGGTGCCCCGGAGGAGCGCGGTTTGGCCCCACGAGCGGTGGCGGGGCGATGGAGGCCGTCCTCTGTCGCTGGCGGGGTGATGGAGGATGAAAATGAGGGGTGTGAAGTGGTCTCGGGGGGGCTTGGAGGTGCGGGGAGCCTGCTGCTGGCTCGTGGAGGTCTGCGGTCTCCGGGCCTCCGCGAGGCTGTTGCCTCCATCGCCGGAGGATTTAGGGCTGCTGCCGCTGCCAGGGCTGCCTGGCTTCGCCGCGGCTGGCAGCGCGCTTTGAAGAGCTGTTTCCTCCCCATCGCCTGGCCGAGCTGGAGAATAAAACCGGGCGAAAGAAAGCCCCTGAAGTATCTGGGAAGCGCAGCAAACCCGTGAAAAGGCTCCTCTGTTCTGCCCTTGGCACGGCTCGGCGGCGGGTCACCGCGAAAGCCCCGCGGGCACTGCCAGCAACTTGCTGCCAAAGGGATCCCTTCCCCCTCCGCCAGGGTTTTGCTGCCCCCGCTGCTGCTCCCGGCACAGCCCTGAGATCTGCGGGGGCTTCTGAGGGCTGATATTAAACGACCTTTCCATTTTTGAGGATCCTTCCAACTTTTTATCGCCGCTGTGAGACCCATTATGTGCTCCCGCTGTCCTCCTTCGGACAGTGCTGGTGAATTTATTTCTGTGCCTGGCTTGTAACCGATAGCCGAAGGGAGGGAGCCGCCAAGTCCCCAAAGATGCCACCAAATCCCCAAAGATAGCATCCTCTGAGGGCATCGGAACGGCGTCCATGGAGCGGCTGGAGCTCACACAGCAGCTTTGCCATCAGGCCAGAAGTGTGTCAAGGTTGAACTGGCAGCCACAGAGACTCGGAATAATTATGTAAATTACAGGAAGCCCCGTTAGATCAGCCTGCTTTGTGCACGGTCACTCTTCATACCCACAGAGGCAGCATTTTTTTTCTTTATAAGGCCTCTCCAGGCTGGGTTGTTTTGATTTTAATTTAAATCTGTGCTTTCTCTCTGGTAGTTTTTAGGCAGCCTGGGTTCCCACCAGCCTGAACAGCATCAGAGGCTGACTCATGGGAGACGTGTGTGCGAGCAGCATGCTGGCAGCTCTGCCTCCTCCTAGAAGCAGCATGCCCGCGTGTCTTGGGGCTAAAAAGGGAGCTTTTGGCTTCATTTGCTTGAAGCTGAGCTCACACGTTGCTGTTGAATGATCAGGTTGTCTTCATCATTTAATTACCTTCAGATCCCGAGGGGTACAACTGTACAAAACAGCACTAAAATGCTGCAGAGTGTGCCAGCAGGAAGGATGCTTCCTTTGTAAAACATCACCTTTTTGGGTGAAAGCAGTGGTTGCAAGGTCCTTTTTTTTTTTTTTTTTTTTTTTTTTTTTAATTATCACAGAAGAGATCCTTAAAAGAAGGGCTTGTAATTTAGCCCCTCTGCTATTTTCCACAGGCTTGTTGGAATTGGTATCAGCGTGTGGATTTTCCCTGATTTGTGGCATGGGAAGTTAGTTACCAAAATGCTAAAATAGGCACATAATACTAAAATAATCATCTTTCTCTGTAGAGCAGCAGCCATTCAATGTCCCAGTTTCAGCATTTAGGGTTAAGCTGTCCAAGGGCAGCCGAATTCAAGTGGGACCCCCACATGGGGTACATGCATCCTGTCCTTTTCCCCTATAACATGGAAATCTGAGCAGAATATTGATCTGAAAGTGTCAGCCTTTTAAAAAAATCGTTTAATTTCAATATCAACTGAAGAATTTTACCAAATTACACAGCAGACAGCCAAAAGCCATCGCCAAACTTGGTGGGGGTCCAGCTAACACAAAGTGGCCCTGCAGAGGGAAGGACCCCAGCATGGATGTGTGAATCTCAGGTGTGGGTATCAGACTGCCTGAGGATGTTGTAATTCCTGCTATGCCTTTTCTTTATTTGCAGCGGCCTCTCGGTGCTGTTACGAGTCAAATACAAGCTGCGAAGGCATCAAAGGGCCAAAAGCACCATTCCGAAGATGTTCCAGGACGTCGTCCGCAGGCACCCCGACAAAGTGGCCCTGATTTACGAGGCCACCGGTGAAAAGTGGACCTTCAGGGGGCTGGACGAGTACTCCAACGCCGTGGCCAACTACTTCTACCAGCAGGGCTTCCGCCTGGGGGACGTCATCGCCATCTTCATGGAGAGCCGCCCCGAGTTCGTGGGCCTCTGGCTGGGCATGGCAAAGGTTGGCATCGAGGCGGCCCTCATCAACTTCAACTTGCGCTTGGATTCCCTGGTTTACTGCGTGACGACCTCGGGTGCGAAAGCCGTGATCTTCGGAGGAGAGCTGTCTTCAGGTGGGCCTCGGGGTGCTGGTGGACGGTGAGCGGCTCGCAAGCTGTTTGCTCGGGCCTGAGAAAGTTGATAGATCTTGGGAAAGATGATAAATCATCTTGGGAAAGGTGATAAACCTAATGGTGTTAAAAAGCAGAAGCATTCTGTTAGTACCCAAGGCTAAAAGAGGAACAAAGCTGCAGGACAGGCTTGTCAGATGCAGCTTTTAAGTGCATCCTCGTTTCCCCAGTGAACTCTGTTCCAGTGGTCATTGTTAGACCCGATGATTTATTTTCCTGGCTCATCTGTGTGAAATCATGGTGAGCATGTGGAGGGGCAATTTTGCACCTTTTTTTTTTTTTTACTTCCTTGATGCAGGTGGTATCTGGATAGGTATGATGTAAATATTGGAAAGGGGTCCCTGGCTCTTCAGGTCCTTCCATGGCAGTGATGTTTTGGGGCAAAATAGGATGTTACGCAGATTATTTTTGCCACTGCCTCGAGGGCTGTGCTTGTTGCGAAAGAGCCTTGCTTTGTGTTGCAGCAATATCCGAGGTGAATGGGATGCTGGGGAAGAACATGGCAAAATTCTGCTCGGGTGACTACAACCCAGAGGTTGTTCCAGCGGAGACCCGACATCTCGATCCTCTTCTGAGCACTGCATCCAGATCGCCCCCAGCTCAGATCCCAGTCAAAGGTTTAGATGGTAATTGCATGAGTGATTTTTGTTTCTCAGCGTGACGCGTGTAAGAGCTGGGTTAGGTGAGAGCAAAGCAAGAAAATGAAGCAAGTAAAGACAGAGGGATTAAATCAACCCACTTTGGGGTCAGAAATAGAAGAAGGGGGGGAAAAAAAGAGAACAAAAACTAAGATCTGGGTCCAGGGTATTCTCATTTCCCAAGACTTCCAAACTTCACCTGCTGAATGTGTTTAATACCTGAAAGAAGGGGATGGATGCATTCCCCAGAACAACTTCTGTTACAGGAGAATTGCCACTGGTATGTGTATGGGGTGAAGAAACCCGTGTGCCAAGGCTCACTACTGCTTTGCTAGCTCTACAAATTTATCTTCTTCATCTGTAGCACAGGACAGCCCGCGTTACCTTCCCCCACAGCTGCCTTGCATGCAATGGAAATCTTTTCTAGTGATATGCCTGTGCGGAGGATGCGTGTCGGTGGTTTTGTGATTCAGGAAAGGGAAAGGAAGAGGCCAGCTGGCCTCCAGTCTGTATTTAAAGAGAGCGAAGCACATCCGAGATCGATGAGGATGAGACTCCCTTTTGGGACTTCATGTTCTGTGGGAGGAACGGTGCTGCGAAGAGGCCTGAGGCATTTCTCCCTTTAGATTTATTTGTCATCAGAGTCTCAGATCTCCTGCCTGCTGTCAGATGCAGGGTAAGACCTTTCCTGTGGGTTGGTTTGGAATTAGTGTCTGGCCTGGAGCACTAATTGAGTTCCAGGGCAATTTGCTGCCTGTTTACCTCGGTGGGTGACATTCAGACCCTCTGCTCGGGTGCAGTGGGACTTCAGAGTCCGCCTCCGGTGCTGTCTTCGTTTCAAAGCCTTTCTCCATCTGCTAGGAACAAACCCTAAAACACCTTTTCCCGAGGGGTTTTCTCAGGCAGCTGAGAGCAGCCTGCCTGACACCTCTCTCCATTCTTCCAGACCGGCTCTTTTACATCTACACTTCGGGCACCACGGGGATGCCCAAGGCTGCCATCGTGGTGCACAGCAGGTGAGGACCTGGGGAGGCCCTTCCCTCTCGCCGTGCTTTTCCCGTAGAAAACCCCAAATCTTTACCCGTCTCGTGTCCTTAGCCTGTGCCGTGTTCTTCCAGGTATTATCGCATCGCTGCCTTCGGTTACTACGCCTACAAAATGCACCCGGAGGACATCGTCTACAACTGCCTCCCGCTCTACCACTCTGCAGGTAAGCCTCCTCCTGCTCCTCCTCTGTGGCAGGGGGGTTGTGTTGGTCCCCCCGTGCCTGCTCTGGAATCACAGAATCACAGAATTGTAGGGGTTGGAAGGGACCCCCAGAGACCATCGGGTCCAACCCCCGTGCCAAAGCAGGTTCCCTAGAGCAGGCTGCCCAAGTAGGCGTCCAGATGAGCCTTGAATATCTCCAGAGGAGACTCCACAACCTCCCTGGGCAGCCTGTCCCAGTGCTCCATCACCCTCACGGTGAAGAAGTTCCTTCGCCTGTTCGTGCGGAACTTCCTGGGCTCCATTTTGTGGCCATTGCCCCTAGTCCTGTCCCCACCGACCACTGAAAAGAGGTTGGCCAAATCCCTCTGTCTCCCACACTTGAGATATTTGTAAACATTGATAAGATCCCCTCTCAGTCTTCTCTTCTCCAGGCTGAACAGCCCCAGGTCTCTCAGCCTCTCCTCACAGGGAAGATGCTCCAGGCCCCGTATCATCTTTGTGGCCCTCTGCTGGACCCTTTCCAGGAGATCCCTGTCTTTTTTGTACCGGGAGATCCTTCTTAGATCCTCCCAACGACCCAGAACAGCCGAAGCTGACTCCGGGACCCTCGTTTTTCAGGTAACATCATGGGAGTCGGCCAGTGCCTCATCCACGGCCTGACAGTGGTGATCAGGAAGAAGTTCTCAGCCAGTCGCTTCTGGGATGACTGCACCAAGTACAGATGCACGGTGAGGGCTCCGCTGGCGCCTTGCTGAGCAGTTGCTGTCTTCGGTGCTCGGCTTGAGAGTCCCTGGTTCTTGCAGTTCGCTGCTTCTTTATTGATTTCCAGATAGTTTCCCATTTTTGGCCTGTCCTCCATTCCTGGCGTTTCACACCTCAGTCCCTGCCTGCCCAGCTCTGTGCTCCTGCCCCTCCGCTCAGCAGCAGCTTTCCCCCAGTTCTCAGCGTCCTCCCTTTGCTTGTCCTCCCTTGTCAGATGTCGAGGCTCCTGTGCCGTTCTCTGTGGGTGGGGAGGCTTTAAGTTAGGCAGGAAAGAGGAATTGAGAATGGGATGGGGAGGCCACAAAGAGGGGGATGGGGTGGACACCCCCTTGTCTTGGAGGCTGCTGCTCCAGTGGTGAAGGATTCCTCCTGGCTTTGCTCATGCAAGTTTGCATTTGTGAAGCTTGGGTCTCCAGCACGGGGAAATCAAACAGGAGAAAAAAAAAAAAAAAAAAAAAAAGATTAAAAAGGAGCTCTTGAGCAGTGTGGGAATAAATAAAGGGTCTGGACAAAGGTAGGAGGAAGGAGAGGTGAAGTCCCTTTGGGAAGAGAAATAAATTTTAAATTGCTAAATCTGGACTGAGAGACTTTTTGAAGTCTTTCATCCATCCTCACCTGTTTCCCCTGTAAAGTTCTCGAGACAGACTCCTAAAACACAAAGGGATTTGTTTGCCTCCGTTGCTGTTGGGGGAAAGCTGTCCCTGAACTTAACCACACTAGGAACGCCTCCAGAGGAATTCTCTTGACAATCCGTTGCCAATAAATACCTGCTTGTGTTTGTGTCAACATCACCCGCTAATTTAAGCAGCTTTTTCTCCTTCCTGGTGTTTATCTTGCCTGTCCCCCACAGGGAGTATTTATAGATGGTAATTGGATCCCCGCTCAGGCTTCGTTTGTGGCTGACCACTCGTTCCCCACATCTTCCTAGGGTGCACCTATTAAAGCATGAGGGGTTTTAGTTAAGGGCTATCTTAATTCACACCTTCTCCACTATTTTGTGCTGTTAATGTGCAGCTTCCAGAGGGCAGTAACTGATTTACTTTTGTATATTTTATCATGGAAGAGAAGAAAAAAACAAACTTAAACTTGCAAACACTGATTTTTATTAAAATGCCTGCCTTGTCTAGCTCCACGAGGTGCACTGGTGCGGGTGGCCTTGTGGTTGGCTTTTTCCAGGGCGTTGTAAGGGTCACCTGAAGCCTAAGCTGTGTTTTTGTGTTTGCTGCTTCAGATTATTCAGTATATCGGGGAAATCTGCAGGTATCTCCTGAATCAGCCGGTCCGGGAGTCAGAAACCCAGCACTGCGTGCGGCTGGCAGTGGGCAATGGTTTGAGACCCACCATATGGGAGGACTTCACCAAGCGCTTCCGCATCAAGCAGATCGGCGAGTTCTACGGAGCCACGGAGTGCAACTGCAGCATCGCAAACCTGGACGGAAAGGTGAGGGCGATTTTGAGGTGGTTTTGCCTGTTTCCTCTTCAGTGGAGGTTAAAGAAAGATTCCCAGAAAGCGGCAGTTCCAAAACCGAGAGGTTTTCCTCAGCCTTTTGTTTTTCCCCGTTTTTTGGAAGGTCGGCGCCTGTGGCTTCAACAGCCGGATTTTGCCCAATGTTTATCCCATTCGTTTGGTGAAGGTGAACGAGGACACGATGGAGCTGATCCGTGATTCCAGGGGGCTGTGCATCCCCTGTCGCCCAGGTGAGTGTTAACCTGAACAAATCAGTCGCTCTTTGTTCTAAAAAAAGGATAAACAATAATCTCTGATAGGTTTAAGGGGCTTCTGGTGTCATATATGGGTTCGCTTCTGGATGTTTCCCCCAGAGATGGGTCAGTTTGGTTACTGAACATCTTTGAGACAAAGCAGGCACTCACTGGCACGCACAGAGCTTAACAACTTGTGGAATACATCACAAGCTGGTGTCATCTTGTGCTGTTTGATCCTGTTGTCTGCAGGAGAGCCAGGCTTGCTCGTGGGGCAGATAAATCAACAGGATCCCCTGCGCCGGTTCGACGGCTACGTCAACGAGAGTGCCACCCACAAGAAGATTGCTTACAACGTGCTGCAGAAGGGGGACCAGGCATACCTTACAGGTACCCTCAGTGGGAGCATGGGATTCACTGCTACTGACTGCAAACGTTCCTCAGCGTTGTGCCAAGACGGTCCAAAGAGACCTAAACCTGAGGCTCTCTTCTGAGAGGAACAGATGTGTTAGTGTTCTGAAGCTCCCAGCCTTTGAGCTGCTCTGGGTTTAAGGAGAGATGTCTGCACTTCGAGGAGGGAGAGATTTTTCCCTGCCTTTTTTCTACGTCTGCAGCTTCCTTCTCTCCTGTATTTTGGAGGTGCAGAGCATGGTGGTGGAAAGGCACCGACCTGGTTCTGTGCTTCTGTGGGAAGAAGGCGATGCAACGTCTGACCCAGAGATGAGAGGGCAACAAGGCAGGCTCGAGTGCTGCTGAACTGCATCGTGACATGGCTCGGTGTGTCTTCTCTCCCTCCTAGGAGATGTGCTGGTGATGGATGAGCTCGGCTACATGTACTTCAAAGATCGCAGCGGTGACACCTTCCGCTGGCGAGGAGAGAACGTCTCCACCACAGAAGTGGAAGGGATGTTGAGTCACATCCTCAACCAGACAGACGTCGCAGTGTATGGAGTGGAAGTGCCAGGTAAAATCTCAAGCCACAACTCTGAAGCCTTTGGGAGAAAAGGCAAACATACCAGATCTGTGTCACACTGCAGAACAGGAAGAAATGGGTCACTTTTATTGAAACCGGGCACCTGAAAATGAGAAGATGTGATGGAGGCTGACAGTGGAGTTTGACAGAGTTGCATTTATTCTGAGCAGTAGAAATAAGCTGAGCTGCAGGGGTAGAATCTTTATTTCTTGGAAAGGGAAGGTTATTTTGATGCGAACTTTGCAGAAGCAAAGTGTGAAAAGACCATTCTCTGTATGTGGAGGCTTTAAGTTACGCAGGAAAGAGGAATTGAGAATGGGGTGGGGAGGGCACAAAGAGGGGGATGGGGTGGACACCCCTTGGAGGCTGCTGCTCTGGCGGTGAAGGATTCCTGGCTGTGCTCATGCAAGTTTGCATTTGTGAAGCTTGGGTCTCCAGCACAGGGAAATCAAACAGAGGAAAAAATAAAGGATTAAAAAGGAACTGTTGAGCAGTGTGGGAATAAATAAAGGGTCTGGACAAAGGTAGGAGGAGGGAGAGGTGAAGTCTCTTTGGGAGGAGAAATTTGTTCTGGACAAGCATTGGCCAGAAGGGTGCCCACTGTGGCAGTGTGGTCCCCTGAATTTTTATCACAGCATATGTGAGAGAAATATGATGAAAAAGATGAAAATGCTTTGTCAGTGGACTTGGTATTAAATTGGGTTTTCCTCAGTGTGTTGCATGGAAAGAGGCAAGGGGGAAATACCTGTCCTTGAGTCTGTTAAGTTTCATGCTTAACTTCTGCTGCTTCTTCGTGTCCTGGTGTCTGTACCCGAGCTGTGCTCTCTTATTTCAGGGGTGGAGGGAAAAGCTGGAATGGCAGCAATCGCAGACCCTAAAACCAAGGTGAACCCCAACGTTCTGTACCAGGAGCTACAGAAGGTGCTGCCTCCCTACGCCCGGCCCATCTTTCTGCGTCTCTTACCCCAGGTCGACACCACAGGTATGGGGGATTCGCATGCCTGCTGCTCTCTGGGTTCAGATTTCAGAAGGAACTGGGTGTTGCCACCTCGGGGTGATGTGAAAGCTGAGAAAGCTGCCCTTAGTGCTGTAACTGGAGTCAGTTGGCTGCTGTCCCTCTTCTTCAGAGGTTGCGTAATAAAGTCCCCTCTTGTAGTACGCCAGGCACATAAATACCATTAATAAAAACTGCTTTTGAGCATTAAACAAGAAACGAGCTAGTTCCAGGCCAAGAAAGCTGGAGCATTTTGCCCAGCAGTGAGGTTCTTGGGAATGTCTGTGAAGGAGCCTTGCATGTGTGCAGCGCCACAGAAGAAATGTGCACAGAAGCTCTTGACCCCTCTAAACTCCTCTGTGCACCCTCTGCTCCCATTCCTGGGCTGTCACCTGGCTTTAATCTGCTCACCCCATGCCCACACGCTCTTAACCTTCCTCACAGTATGACCAACAGCTGTTAACACAAGTAATGATTTGGCTGCCTTTGATGTTTTCAATTTCCTGGAAATCCAGACAGCCCTTCTGCCACCTTATGCGTACGGAGAAGCAAAGATTGCACAAGCTTTCTGTAAGAGCTGGGTAACGATCAGTATAGTTGCTTCAGATAGCTAATTCTTGAGCGAAACTGAACTAAAAATGAAATGCCATCTGTGATGTTTCTCCCTCACTGATGCTTGCCCAGCCTTTTGGATACAACGTGTTTTGAGTATTTTTTTTTCCCTCCTTTGAAGGTACTTTTAAAATTCAGAAAACCCGCTTGCAGAGGGAAGGATTTGACCCCCACCAAACATCAGACCGGTTGTATTTTCTGGATCTAAAGCTGGGGAAATACGTTCCTTTGGATGAATGCCTTTATGAAAGGATTTGTTCTGGAAAAGCCGCTTTATGATCTAGTCTGGATCTCAAGCCTTTCAGAGGAAACTGTGACTAATTGGAGGGATGATGCCTGTGGGAAGCGGCAGATTCCTGCTTAATATGCAATGTGAGATCCTCCTACAGTGAATCACCACCGGGGAAACATCTCGTGGGGTGTTGCCCTCGCCTAAAGCACATTAACCTGTGACCTGCGCCTTTAGAGAGCACTGACACCCAATTAATCTGCTGTTACACACCTAGAGAGAGTATTTTTGTAACCACTAACCACTTAGGTGGAAGAAGTTTTATGGTTTATATTTATTTGTATCCTGAGGATAAGCGGAGATGCTCCTGCCCCGCGTGGGTTTCTTTTTGCTTCATCTCCGAACTTGACTTACCAAGTTAACTTTTAACAGTGCGGGTCGGGCAGTCTTTAATTGTGTTAGGTGATGTTTTACGTTAACTACACCTGGAAATCTCACATTCACGTGTGCCAAGCCCTTAGGGCCGGGGAGTTAAGGACATTAGTGCTTAGAGGCTAGCCTCTGGACTCAGAGCAGGGTGGGATGAGCACCGGGACCGGGGGTCGTGATGGGCTGGGGGGAGAGGAGGGAGCCTGGCGGTGCTGTACCGTGCTAACGTGAACTCTAAGGAAATGTTAACGGCAACGCTGCTGTGCGTGTTCCTTGGGGAGGGCAGGGGGGCCCGGCGAGCCCTGAGCCCAGCGGGATGGTGGCAGGGAAAGGGGGATGAGACAGGGATCAAGGGAAAGCACGTTGATTTTGCAGGTTTTAGCTGCAAATACACAGGATGTATGTTGTGTATCAGTCCTGTCCTTGTGGTTGAGGCAGGGAGTATGAGCCGGGGACGACCCTAAAAGATAAGGGAAGAAATGACTTCATACACACAGGTAATAGAAACAGCAAGAACTGACTTGGACTGCTGAAGTCTGTAAAAAAGAAAGGAAGGGTCAAAAGTTTAGCAGTGAGGAAGACTTCTGGCCTTCATCAGAAGACCACCAGAGTACGCTGGACGACCACCCGAGGACCCTAGAGCGCATGTGAATATGGGTGGGAACCTATGTAAATGATTCTTTGGAGACCTGATGAATATGCAAGAGACTTATGGGGTTGAGGGGGTGAGATGAATATGTATATATCCCACTAATATAAGCAACGTGGCAGTAACCCTTGGTGTGGGTGTTAGGTGGCGCGATCCCCCACACACCCGGTGCCGTAATGAAGAATACCTGCTTAATATCTTTGGTTATTGAGTTTTCACTGTGTCAGGAAGGAGGAGAGCGGCTCAAAAGCTGTGCAGAGGAAAAAGATCTGGGGAGCCAGCAGTGTGCCCGGGTGGCCCAGAAGGCCAACAGCATCCTGGCTTGTGTCAGGAATAGTGTGGCCACCAGAAGCAGGGGGGGTGATGTCCCCCTGTACTCAGCTCTGGTGAGGCCGCACCTCGAGTGCTGGGTTCAGCTTTGGGCCCCTCAGTACCAGAAAGACATCGAGGTGCTGGAACGTGTCCAGAGAAGGGCTACGAGGCTGGGGAAGAGCTTGGGACAGAAATCCTGTGAGAAGCAGCTGAGGGAACTAGGGGTATGTGGTCTGAAAGAGGCTCAAGGGAGACCTCATTGCTCTCTGCAGCTCCCTGAAAGGAAGGGGTGGGGAGCTGGGATCGGTCTCTCCTCACAGGTAACTAGTGAGGAGGGAATGGTCCCAAGTTGCTCCAGGGAAAGTTCAGGTTGGAATTTTTGAGGAATTTCTTCTCAGAAAGAGCAGTTAGGCATTGGGATGGGTTGCCCAGGGAGGTGGTGGAGTCACCGTCCCTGGGGGTGTTAAGGGAAGGTTGGATGTGGTGCTTGGGGACATGGTTTAGTGGTGACATTGGTAGAAGGGGGACGGTTGGACCAGATGATCCTGGAGGCCTTTCCCACCCCTAACGACTCCGGGATTCACCGCCCCAGCGGCCGGGCCGGGGAGGCCACGGGCTCGGAGGCGCAGAGCCGAGGCCTGGCTCGGGGCCTAGGCCGCGGGTTGCTAGGCAACGCGGCAGCGTTCGGCTTCCGGGTTCGGCTGCGCTTCTCTTCCGGCCTCCGGCTCCCCGCTTCCGGCCTCCGGCCCTCCGTTTCCGGCCCTCCGCTCTCCGCTTCCGCCGCCGCCATGTCGCGCCGGGTCTCGGTGTTCCCGTCCCCTCAGGAGCTGGGCCCGGCCCTGGCGCAGTTGGTGGCGCAGCGGGCGGCCGGCAGCGGCGGCCGCTTCTCGCTGGGCCTCTCGGGGGGCAGCCTGGTGGCTCTCCTGTCCCGGGACCTTCCCGCCGCCCTCCCCGGTGGCGGCGGCGACGAGCCCTGGCTGGTGGCGTTCTGTGACGAGCGCCTGGTGCCTCCCGAGCACCCCGAGAGCACCTCCGGGGCCTACGAGGTGAGCGGGGCCTGACCCGCGGGCGGCCGCCGCCGGTCCCCGGCCTCCCCTGAGCGCCTCCCCCCACTCCTCCCGCCCGTGTCCGCAGGCCCAGCTGCTGCCCCGGCTCCCCGGGCCCAAGCCCCGGGTGCTCAGCGTCACCCCCGGGCTGTCCCCGCACGATGCTGCCGCTGACTATGCTGCCAAGCTCCGAGAGGTACCGGGGGGGAGGGTTATGGGGGTGAGGGGGGGTTACCGGGGTGTTCGGGGGGGTTACTGGGGTGTATGGAGGATTACTGGGGTGTTTGGGGGGGTTACTGGGGTGTATGGAGGGTTATTGGGGTGTTTGGGGGGGTTACCGGGGTGTTTGGGGGGTACTGGGGTGAAGGGGGCTCCCCGGGGGGGCTGGTGGGAGATACCGGGGTGAGGACCCGGAGATACCCGGGGACTGGGATCTGGGGGCTCCCAGCACGGCCGAGATCGGGAGGGATCCCGGGGGATCTCCTGGTCTAACCGCTGCCGGCAGGATCACCGTGAGCACAATTTGTGGGATCCGGGCAGGTATCTGGAGGAGAAGACCCCACAGCCCCCCTGGGCAGCCCGTCCCTGTGCTCCGTCACCTCCCGGCACAGAATTATCCCCTCATGTTGAGCCAGAACCTCCTGGCCTTCAGCTTTTGTGCCCGTTACCTCTCCTCCTGTTGCTGGACACAGCCACCAAGACGCTGGCTCCATCCCCTCACCGCCTCCCCTCAGATATTCACACACATCCATGAGCTCTCCCCTCAGTCTCCCTTTTCCCAGCCTAACCAGTTCCAGCTCTCAGCCTGTCCAGTCCTCCCACCACCTTCACAGCCCTGCTCTGGGCTCACACCAGTAGCTCCGTGTCCCTCTGGTACTGGGGAGCCCAGAACTGGGCACAACACTCCACGTATGGCCTAATGCCACCTTTCTTGCAGGCTTTTCGGGGTGCCAGCGTGCCCGTCTTCGACTTGCTCATCCTTGGAGTGGGGCCGGACGGCCACACCTGCTCCCTTTTCCCCGACCACCCCCTGCTGAAGGTGAGCTCGCCAGGATCAGACTCCGGGGCCGTTTTCTCCCTGTATGGGGTCAAACTCTGACGGGTTTTACGTGGGTGCCACTGCCCTGGTACCTAGCAGGTGGCTGCTGTGTGTGAAGCATCACAGGGGTGTTGCATTTAAAGATATCAAATGTGAAATTAAAAAAAAAATAATGTTGGGAGAGTAAAAAGAACATCCTGAACCTGATTAGCTCTCAGGGCTCTTCTAAATTCCTTCTGATTTTGGGAGTGGAGGTAAAAAGGAATAAATAAATCGAGGTGGGTCTTTGCTCGCCCTCAGCAGCCGTCCCTCCCCGTTTGGTGTTGGTGTGGCTGGAGCCAGGCAGCTCCCCCTCCCGCCCCGTGCTTTGTTCTGATCCTTAACCGCCTTTTTAATGCCTTTTTGTTGGTGTTCTCTGCCAGGAGGAGGAGAAAATCGTTGCTGCTATCACCGATTCCCCCAAACCGCCGCCGGAGCGGATCACCTTGACCCTCCCGGTGCTGAACGCGGCGCGCACCGTGGTGTTCGTGGCCACGGGGGGAGGCAAAGCCGCCGTCCTGAAGGTACCCGGGGCACAAATCTCAGCGAAAAGCCGAGCTGCCAGGGCTTTTCTGACCCTCGTTGCAGACTTTTCAGCTGCCTTTCCAGCAAGGGAGGAGTTAAGAAGTTGTACTTGGGGGAAAGCGCGGTGTTTTTAGGCGCAGGGAGCGCGTGGAGGCTGGCGGTGCCGGTTCGTGGCTCCTTTTCCCTGCCCAGCTGTTCTGAAACGCTCTCATTTCTTCCGACAGCGCATCCTGGAAGGCTCCGAGCAGAACCCCCTCCCCGCTGCTCGCGTCCAGCCCCACACGGGGCATCTGCACTGGTTCCTGGACGAGGCGGCGGCGGCGGAGCTGAGCATTCCCCTGGAGAAACATTCCGTCCTGTAGGGCCCAGCCCCCCCCAGCCACGTTTTTGGGAGCCGGGTGGCAGCGACCTCAGCGCCTGCTGCGTGCCATCCCGCTTCAAGGACTCCCCGTCTGGTACTCGGGAGGGGCACGAAGCTGCCACGGGCTTTTTGTCCCCTGGGAAAGAGCCAAACTGCGCGGAGCACAGACTCCTGTGCGATGATTCCTTCGGTTTGGCGTGGACCACGTCCCAGGGCGGTGTCCGGGTGCGACCGGCGGCGCTGGGAGCTGCAGGGGGCGGTGGTGTCGTGCGGGCTGTGTCGTGGGTGGTCGCTGTGGTGTGAAACGAGTGCACGGCATTAAACGAACACATTCCAGCTCACGTTTACTCATTCACTTGGTCTTTCTCACCCTAAATAGCAGCAGCAAGCGGCTGACGGAGCAGCCGTGGGCTTTGTGGCAGCGCGCAGGTGTCAGGGTGATGCGAGGACATCCAGATCTCATCTGGACCAGCCCCGAGCTCTCAGGCTTTCCGTTTCCCTCCATAGCTGATCCCTCTCGGCTCAGTTGTCTTCGTTGTAACCCTGACTTGAACCTCAGTTTGTGAGAAACGTGGGGCTGTGGCTCCCTCCTGCCGTGATCTCCCGTTTATTTGTGTGTCGTGGTACGGTTTTGCCTTGGAGGCTTTCGGTCCCAATCTCCCAAAGCTTTCTGTTGCTTTCAGAGCAGCGGCAATAAAAATGCTCTGACGTTGCGTGGTGCCCAGCAAAGAAGCAGGGCTCCCACGCTGACAGACGAAGAAACTCTGCCAAAAACAAAACGCAGAGGACTTCTGTGCCCTGGGAAACACGGTGCTCCCGTGCCAGATCTGGGAGCAGAACCCAGGAACTGAGCTTCCACCGAACGCGACAGGTCAGAATTTGACAGGTTCATAGCACAGAAGCTGCACAGGGGGCACAACGCAGCTGCCCGGCCCCTTCCTGCACCCAGGGCAGGGAATTGTGGCAGGACACAATCATTCCTGGTGGCCAAAAAGGCCAAGGGCACCAAAACTTTTTGATGGTGAGGGTGACAGGGCGCTGGAACGATTCCCGGTTCTTGGACAAGTTTTAGTGCGATGGATTTGCAAACATGAGTCCGAAAACATGCACTGGTAAATTCTGCAGCTTTCTTTAAAGCACCCCCTGATGATTTCCTTCCCTTGGAGTTCCTCAGCTTTCTGACCAGCCCGAGGACTGATGCAAGAGCTGAACGTTTCTGTTTCCTGTTTCTACACGTCCTGTGGGGTGCGAAGGGCATCAACAACCGCTCGCTGCGCAGCAGCAGAAATGGAAGATTGAGCTCAGCGTGGTTGGGGAAGTGAGAGGAGGTGCAGCGAGGAGCAGCAAGTAGCTCTGTGTCCATGATACACTCTCAAATTTAGAAATAAGTGAGCAAAATCCCCTCGCTGTATCCCACGTTGCTCCTGAACACCCTGGGGGGTTTGTTGAGCCGTGCCTCGTGGCCAGGAGGGCACCGAGCGGGCAGGGCACGGGGAATATTTAAATGTTTGTGTGGTCTGGAGGAGAGAGAGGCAGAAAAGCAGAGGCAGCTCCCGACCTGAGATGGGTACTGGGGGAGCTGGACCCCCAGGGCAAGCCTGCCTGCAGCTCCTGCTGAGCTGGGACGGGATCTGCAGCTGGGAATTCAGCTCCCGAGGCAGCGTGATGTCCACAAAACCCTCCCAGCATCGCTGAGAGCTACCAGGGCGTCGGAGCGCTGCCGGTTCAGGTGCTCTCCTTGCTGCCTGTGGCCGCTAGATGTCCGTGTTCGATCGCCTCTTGTCATTATTTCTATTTTCATAGCAAAAGGCCTCGTTTAGGGCAGCGTCCATCCGTCCATCCGTCCGTCCTTCCCCGCAGAGCTCTGCACCAGCGCTGAGCTTTGCTGTCCCGGCACGACAGCGATTCCCGCGGCTGGCAGGCCAATTCCTTCCTCCTTCTCCGAGATTTTACCCTGCAGGGGTTTGAAAGCAAAGAGGTAAACGTGCTCCCGCCGCAGGGGCTGTGAAACCGAGGTTTTTATTTCATCCTGCATCAAAAAACCTCGCCGAGCAGAGCCAGAAATAGGCGGGGGGGCAGCACGAATGCCTCCGCCCTTGTAAAAGCTGCTGCTCCACGCAGCACGGCACTTCTCCTGGCGTGGGCAAACCCACTCTGATCCCTGACGGTCCTCCCTGCTTTACTGCCCTGCCTCCTGTTCTTTTATTTGTGCAGAATTGGTGCTGAGGTCTGCAGCTGGAGGCCGTGCAAGCGAAACCACCGGAACCAAACCCTCTGGATGCTGCCAGCGAGGAAAGCCGCCCGAAAACCCTGCCCAGGACTCCCCTGATCTCTCCTCCAGGTCCTGGGAAAAGGCTGCGAGCCCAGCAGGCTGCTCTCTCTGGCTACCATCCGGTGCCTTCGCTGTGGGAACGCACTGAGCTGCTCGGCAGCCTGTGCCCGGGGCTCGCAGGTAATTCTGAAACGCCTCCAGCCTCAGAATCACGCGGCGAGGGATGACCCAAACAGCAGGGGCACAGAGCAGGGTTGGTGCCCAGCACAGGGACCTCTCAGTGGGGTCCTCAATCGTTCAGCGGGGGCAGAGGGGATGAAGTGGACGTCGGGCTCCCAAAATCTGGCAGGGCTGAAGGTGCTGAATGCGATTCTCCGGCTCTGCCCCCGGCCAGCAGCTGCGCCGGGGCTGCTGGCAGCCCTCAAGGCTTCCCTTTGCTAGCTGGGAAAGTCATGTTTGCAAAGCAAAAGGCTGGAAACTGAAGTCATGTTTTCAAACCGAGTGGCTGGAAACTAGAAGCAGCTGCAGAGAAACGGTGCCAATGGCCAAAACTCACCCGAAATGGCTTTCTCTGCTGAGCTCCTCGGCGTGCTGCGGCCCTGTGTAGCTGTGTTCCGTAAAGATGCAGCTGGTTGTGATTAAAAAGCCATCGGTAGTTTACATGGAAGCTGCAGACCGTGCAGACAGGGCCAGGATCCTTTCAGTGCGCTGCGGACGCTGCTCCAAAAGGAAGCGAGGCTTTACCAGCTCGCTCTCGGAGCAAATCGTTTGTGCGTGTCCTTGCTGCTCGTAACGCCGTGCCAGAACTGCTGTTTGCTGCGTCTGAAAGGCAAAAAAAATAATAATAAAAAATAGCAAAGCCAAAGACCAGGCGAGCTCCTGATCCGCTGCCACCCATGTGCTGCTTCCTCGGCTCGCCCTCGTTTCCTAACGAGCTGCTGGGGCGCAGAGTTATTGAACAGGCATGAGAAAGACAAGGAATAAAGTCAGCTGTAGTCTTCATCGTGCTGCTGCCGTGGAGTCTGTCCAGGGCAGATCACAGCCTGGCGAGCAGTGAAGCCGCCTGGTGTTTGTATAAAACATGAATTTAAAGCTGTGCCCTGTGCTCTCCCTCCTCTTCCAAGGCAGCGGAGATTGAGGGTCGAGCTGCTGCTGTTTAGACGATTTCCCCTCTTTTTTTTTTTCCCCACTGTCAGTGGATTGATGCCCTCGGTGGTGGGTTTCCTGGGGCACCTCTCGTCCCAGCCTGTACGACCTTAGAGGCAGGAGAAAGGCTGATGTGGGGCACAGGATCTTCTCCTGGGACCAGAACCCGAGGTCTAAACAGATTTGGGGACCCCGGTGCTCCCCACGGCTCCCTCCAAGCTGCAGATCCTCAGCGGTGTGCTGGTGGAGGCTGTGCTGGGCTCCGGGTGATGGGACGGCCGCAGCTGGGGGGCAAGGGGTGGTTTTGGGGTGCGATTTGGCAAAAAGAGCCCCTTCTAGGGCTGCTTTGGTGTCTCTTCTGGAAGTCCTGAGCAGCATGCTGGGGGAAACGGGGAGAAAACAGGGCACAAGGGGCTCAGGGGTTGAGATAAATCCTTCCCAAACCGATCCTGGGAGGGGGAGTCTTCAAGAACTGCTCCCACACGGCTCCGTGGGATCCAAAATGTGGATTTTTTTTGGATTGCTTCATCCCCCAGGAGCACAACCTGGGACCCCCACGGGTGGCAGCTCCCCCACGGGCTGCTTTTGTGTCCTTTTTTTGTGCTGTTGAGGCTGGGAAGCTGCTGTGTTGGCTTGAGCCGGGCCCTTTCTGCGCTCTGGGTTTATTTTTTGAGGGGGGGGGCTCAGCCTCTGCCCTGCACCTTCTGGAGGCGAGGCTGGCGTGGAACGCATTCCTCCCGAAGTGCTCTTCTAAACAATCCCAACCGATGCTAAAAAGAGACGTTTCCAAGGGCGGGTTTTTGTTTCCCAGCTGAAATTCCCACATTTCTACCCAAAGTTATGACTCAGTGGAGCCTCAGGGCTCCCGCCCGTGGCTGCAGTCCTTGGCTGGGGGTGGGAGTTGTCGGGTCCCAATTCCTTTCCCCCTTTTCCCCTCTTTTCCTTCTTTCTTTTTCCCCTTTCCATGGGTTTATTTGGCCACAGTTCTGTTCCAGGTGTCTTTTTTTCCCCCCTGCTGAATGACACAGCTTCACCGTGCGTATTCTCCGTATTTTTGTGTGGATCCAACCCCCCCAAACCCCCCAGACGTGGTTCTCAGGAAGATTTGCCCCCAAACATGAGCTGCTCGCAGGCTCTGACCATGGCAGCAGCTCTGCCCGCAGGCACTTTGCCCGGGGATGGCTGATTTGGATTTTTCTCCCTTTTCTGCTGAAGCATTTGGAGGCCCGACGCAAGCTGCTAAAATCGGCGCAAGCTGCTAAAACCGAGCCTGCGACGGCTGGAGGGGGGGGCTCAGACAACCTGGGTGTAATTCAGCAAGAATTTGGGTCTTGTGAGAAGCTCTGGGAGCCCTGAGGAGCGATTCCTCTTCTCTCCCTCACGCTCTGGAGCTCAGGAGCCTCTGGAAAAGGAGAGCCCAAACTCGCGGGCTGCCAAACCGCAGCTCTTGGAGGCTGCAGGACACAAACCCGGCTCTGTTCCACGCCACGGCCGTGCCCGTCCTTCGGCTGCTTCCCAGAACATTCTGCTTTTCCTTGATTTTTTGCCTTTTTCTGTCTCCTTCTCCCCCCCCTCACTCGCTGCGTCACCGCCTGCAGCAGCTCCCGGAGGCGGTTTGGGGACCGGGGGCACCCGGGAGCACTTTTGGGGTTATTCCTAAAGAATAGAAAAAGAAACTTATTCAGTTATTTATTTATTTTTTTTCCCAGTAAATTCTTTTATAAGAAAGTTATTAATTTTATTCAGTAATTGAGTATAATTCCTGCTAGATTTCACAGCACAGGCGGTGAGATTTTAAACTAACTGGAAGCGTCCTTAATACAAATCAGTTGCTTTGGGTTTTATCGATTTATTTATCGTGACACCAGACTCCAAACGATTTTAGGTGTTTCAGATGATTTTAGGTGTTTCAGATTTTCACCATTTCAGGCGTTTCAGATGATTTTAGGTGTTTAGCAGTTCTCAGAACCTTAGAAAAAAAAAGGGATATCGCTGTAGCCGTTGTGGTAGTTACATCAGCGAGGTTTTTTTTATGTTATTTTAGGTTCTGTAGGCAAACCACTGCTCTTATTTTGTGTGTTGTTTTTATTAATAAAATCTGGCTGCAGGATGTTTGTGAATCAGCTGGGAAAAGAACTTGAGGTGATGCTTTATAAGGAAAATAACGAGATTTTTGGCTTAGTTAGTTAAGTAGGAGATAAAAACATTTTGCACGTATCCAAAATTTAAGCAAGGCAGACGTTGGGTAAGAGCAGATTTTTGGGGGGGTGCTGCTGGGGCGACGCCGGACCCGAGTGTGGGGTTTTGAGCTGGACGGACGGACAGACAGATGGACAGACAGACAGACAGACGGACGGACAGACTGACCCCCCCCCCCCCGGCTCGAGGCCTTCCCCCCTCCCTCGCTCTGGTTCCCAGCCTTCAACCCGGAGCTTCCCGGCTTTGTCCACCCAAATTTCTTTTCCAGATGTTTGCAGGACGGAAACAGGGAGAAAAATCCTCATTTTCTGAGGGTGACGCCAGGGCAGGGCTGTGTTTGGGCCCCCCCCCTCCTTCCCAAAGCCTTTCTGGTCCCGGGGGGGGGGGATCACGGCCACGGGCTGTGGCCTCGGAGCCGCTGCTGCAAGGCAAAAAAAGCTCAAATTAAGAAATTAATTAAAATTAAATTTAAATTAAATTAAATTTTAATTAATTTAAAATTCGGGGGGGGGGGGGGGGGTGTGAGGCCGGCCTCCACAGCGCTGGTTGGGGGGGGGGAAACTGGGAGTAAAAAGTTGGGGGGGGGAAACGGAGGGAGAAGGGCTTCAAGCGCCCCCAGAACCCCCCCCAAAAGCACCCCCCTGCCTGTCACATCCCCCAAAGCCCCCCCCAAAGCACCCCACGCCTATCATGTCCCCCAAAGGGCTGTGACTACTACTGGCCTTCCTCCCCCCCCCTTCCTCCTCCTCCTCCTCCTCTTCCTCTTCTTCCTCTTCTCCTCCTCCTCCTCGTTCCCCCCCCCGGGGAGGCCGGACCTCGACCCCCCCACGGCGATCACCCCCCCCCGTGGGTTCGTGGGGCTGTGACTACTAACAGCCTTCCTCCCACCCCCTTCCTCCTCCTCCTTCCTCCTCCTCCTCCTCCTCTTCCTCCTCCCTTGGGGAGTCCGGGCCTCGACCCCCCCCCCCCACGGACCCCCCCACGGCGATCAGCCCCCCCCGTGGGTTCGTGGGGCTGTGACTACTACTGGCCTTCCTCCCACCCCCCCTTCCTCCTCCTCCTCCTCCTCCTCCTCCTCCTCCTCCTCCTCCTCTTCTTCCTCCCCCCGTTGAGGAGTCCGGGCCTTGACCCCCCCACGGAGACCAGCCCCCCCGTGGGTTCGTGGGGCTGTGCCTGCCGCCCCCCCCCCCCCAATCCTTCCTCCTCCTCTTCCTCCTCCCCCCGGGCGAGTCCGTGCCTCCTCCTCCTCCTCCTCCTCCTCCCCTGGGGGGGGGGGGGAGTTTTTTTTTGGAGGCCCGGCCCCCCCGGCGGCATGGCGGCGGGGCTGTGGCTGCTGCCGGCGGTGGTGCTGCTGCTGCTGGCGGGGGGGGGCGGCTGCTACTTCCCCGAGGAGCGCTGGAGGCCCGAGTCGCCGCTGCGCCCCCCCCGCGTGGTCGTGGCGCTGCTGGCCCGGAACGCGGCCCACGCCCTGCCCGCAGCGCTCGGGGCCATCGAGAGGCTGCGGCACCCCCGCGACAGGACCGCGCTATGGTGGGGGGGGGGGGGTTTTTTTTTGGGGGGGGGGGTTGTAAGTGTGTGTGTGGGGGTTATGAGTGTGTGTGTGGGGCCTATAAGTGAGGGGGGGGGGTGGCTATGAGTGAGAGGGGGCTATAAGTGTGTGTGGGGGGCTGTGAGTGGGGGGGGGGTTGTTTTTTTTTTTTTTGGGGGGGGGGTATGAGTGGGGTGGGGGGCTCTGTGAGTAGAGGGGGGCTGTAAGTGAAGGGGGGGCGGTCCTATGAGTGGGGGGGGTTTATGAGTGTCGGGGGGGGGCCTATGAGTGAGGGGGGGCTATAACTGTGGGGGGGGGCTATGAGTGGTGGTGGGGGGGCTGTGAATGAGTGTGGGGGGCCCTATAAGTGAGGGGGGGGGGCTGTAAGTGTGGAGGGGGGGGCTATAAGTGAGGGGGGGCCCTATGAGTAGGGAGGGGTCTTCTAAGTGTGTGTTTGGGGGGGCTATAAGTGTTTGTGGGGCATATAAGTGAGGGGGGGGGCTGTAAGAGGGAGGGGGTCCTGTAAGTGGGGGGGGGGGGGCTAAGTGTGGAGGGGGGCCCTCTAAGTGTGTGTGGGGTCCCTGTAAGTGGGGGGGGGCTATAAGTGAGGGGGGGGGCCTTTGAGTGTGTGTGTGGGCCTATAAGTGGGAGGGGGGCCCTATGAGTGGGGGGGGTCCTCTAGGTGTGTGTGGGGGGGCTATAAGTGTGTGTAGGGGCCCTATAAGTGAGTGGGGAGGGGTTATGAGTGTGTGTGGGAGGGCTGTAAGTGAAGGGGGGGTCTTTGAGTGGGAGGGGGGCTGCAAGTGTGGGGGGGGGCTCATGAGTATGTGTGGGGAGGTCCTATAAGTGAGGGGGTCCCCTATGAGTAGGGAGGGGTCCTCTAAGTGTGTGGAGGGCCCTATAAGTGAAGGGGGGCTGTAAGTGTGGAGGGGGGGGGGTCTATGAGTGAGGGGAGGGCTGTAAGTGGGGAGAGGGCTATAAGTGTGAGGAGGGGTGTGGGGGGGGTCTCACCGTTGTTTTTTTTTTTTGGGGGGGGGGCCCGATCAATATGGGGGTGTCCCATCAGCACGTCAGCGCCCCAGTTAACACAAGGGGGGCTCCAGTTAAGGAGAGGAGCCTCCAATTAACATGGGACCGGCGTGGGGAGGTGTGTGGCGGTCTCACCTTTTTTTTTTTTTGGGGGGGTCCAAATTCTAACGGGGGGGGGCTGTCCTGGCAGGGTGGCCGTGGACCACAGCGTGGACAACAGCACGGCGCTGCTGCGCGAGTGGCTGACGCGGGTGCAGGGCTTCTACCACCGCGTGGAGTGGAGGCCGCTGGAGGAGCCCCGGTGAGATGGGGGGGCTCTCGGGGGGGGAGGCAGGTTTTTTTGGGGCTGGGGGGGGGAAGGCGCAGCCCCCGAGATGTGGTTGTGGCGTTTTGTAGGGGGGCAGAGAGTGGGAGCCCCCCTGCTGGGAGCTGGGGGGGGTTGGATGGGGAGGACCCCGAAATCTTAGGGGGTTGGTGCCCCCCCCTTATTTTTTTTTTTGGGGGGGGGGTGGGGGTTGGGTGTTGAGAGGCCTTGGGGGTTGGGGGTGTCATGGGGGGGGGTGGGGGTTATTGGTTGGGGGGGTCCCTGGGGGTTTGGGGTCTTGGGGGAGGCTTCTGTGGGTTTGGGGGGGGGCTGGGTATTGGGGGGGGGGCCCTGGGGGATTCTTGGTTTTGGTGGGGGGGGGGGGGGCTTGTGGTTTCATGGCTTCAGGGGAGCCCCCCCACTGGATTTTTTTGTCTCGGGAGGGGGTCCCCGGAGGTTCTGTGTGCTGGGGGGGGGACACCTTTAGGTCCTGGGCCCCTCACAGCACCCCCATTTTGGGGGCTGAGCCCTCCCCCCGGGGGGGGTCCATCCTGACCGTGCCCCCCCCTAGCTCGTACCCCGATGAGGAGGGCCCCAAGCACTGGTCCAGCTCCCGCTACGAGCACGTGATGAAGCTGCGCCAGGCGGCCCTGGAGGCTGCCCGCGACATGTGGGCCGACTACCTGCTGGTGAGGGGGACTTTGGGGACAAACTGCCCGAATTTGGGGCCGAACCGCACGATTTGGGGCTGAATTACCCAGTTTGGGGGCTGAATTACCCAGTTTGGGGCTGAATTATCCAGTTTGGGGCCGAACTGCCCAATTTGGGGCTGAATTACCCAATTTGGGGCTGAATTACATGGGGGGGGGGGTGAGTTTGGGGGCCGAAATACCCAATTTGAGGCCCAAATTATCCAGTTTTGGGGCAAAATTATGTGCTGGTGATGGGGGGGGGGTGAATTTGGGGGGCTGAACTATTCAATTTTGGGGCTGAAATACCCGATTTGAGGCCCAAACTATCCAGTTTTGGGGCCTAATTGCCCAGTTTTGGGGCTAAATTACCTGCTAGTGATTGGGGGGGTGAGTTTGGGTCCAAAGTACCCCAGTTTTGGGGCCTAACTGCCCAATTTGGGACCGAATTACATGCTGGTGATGGGAGGGTGAACTTGGGGGCCAAACTACCCAACTGGGGGGCAGATTCACCCAATTAAGGGGCTGAAGTAACCCAGTTTCGGGGCCAAATTCCCCAGTTTTGGGGCTGAATTCACCAATTTCGGGGCCAAACTGCCCGATTTGCAGTTCGTGGACGCGGACAACGTCCTGACAAACCCCGACACGCTGGGGCTGCTGATGGCGGAGAACAAGACGGTGGTGGCCCCCATGCTGGACTCGCGCGCCGCCTACTCCAACTTCTGGTGCGGGATGACGGCCCAGGTGGGAGCCTGGGTCCCCTTCTCCCTTTGGGGGGGCGTCTTCCTCCCCCTCCCTGCCCCGTTGTGGGGTTGGCAGTGTGGGCGCGGGGTTTTGGGGTCCGGCTGCGTCCTCTGGATGCCGAGATCCCGTTGGGGTGCAGGGTGGTGGGTGTGGGGACACCCGTGCATGGAACTTGGGGCTCCGTTGGGGTGCAGGGTGGTGGGGGGGCACCCGTGTGTGGGTATTGGGGCTCCCCACTATTGGGGCGCAGGGTGCTGGATTTGGGGACACACATCCACGGATCCTGAGGCTCCATCGGGGCACAGGGCAATGTGGGGATACCTGTGTGTGGGTCCTGGGCTCTATTGGGGTGCAGGTTGATGGATGGGGGGCACCTGTGTACAGGTCTTGGGGTTCCCCACCATCAGGACACAGGGTGCTGGATTTGGGGACACCCATCCCCAGATCCTGGGGCTCCATCGGGGCGCAGGGCGATGTGGGGACACCCATGTGGGGGTCCTGGGCTCTATTGGGGTGCAGGGTGATGGATGCAGGGACACCCGTGCACAGATCCTGGTGCTCCCCACCACCAGGACACAGGGTGCTGGATTTGGGGACACCCATCCCCGGATCCTGGGGCTCCATCGGGGCGCAGGGCGATGCGGGGGCACCTACACGCGGCTCCTTCCTCCCCGCAGGGTTACTACAAGCGCACCCCCGCCTACCTCCCCATCCGCAAGCGCGAGCGCCGCGGCTGCTTCGCCGTGCCCATGGTGCACTCCACCTTCCTGCTCGACCTGCGCAAGGAGGCGGCGCGGGAGCTGGCCTTCTACCCCCCGCACCCCGACTACACCTGGGCCTTCGACGATATCATCGTCTTCGCCTTCTCCTGCAGGCAGGCAGGTGAGCCCGTGCCCCCCCCCCCCAGGCTTTGCTGCGGGGTGGATCCGCGGGGTGGCATCCTTGAAATTTATTTTATTTTATTTTTTATTATTTTATTTTTATTTTATTTTATTTTATTTTAATTTTTATTATTTTTATTTTATATTTTATTTAATTTTTATTATTTAATTTTTATTTTATTTTATTTTTATTTTATATTTTATTTAATTTTTATTTTTATTTTATTTTATTTTTTATTATTTTATTTTATTTTTATTATTTTATTTTATTATTTTATTTTATTTTTTATTATTATTTTTTTTTAATTTAAATTTTATTTTATTTTTGCCTTTTTTTTTTCAGAAGTCCAGATGTTCGTCTGCAACAAGGAGGTGTACGGCTTCCTGCCGGTGCCGCTGAGGTCGCACAGCACCTTGCGGGACGAGGTGGAGAGCTTCATGCACGTCCAGCTGGAGATCATGGGTAGGTGGCGGGGTCTGGGGGGGTGTACAATATGGTTTGGGGTCGACTTCGTGCTTTGAGACCCTGGGGCAGGGCTGGGACGGGGAGGTTGTTGCAGAAAACAGAGGCTCGGTGCCTCCTGCAGGCACTGGGGAGCGATGAGGTGTCCGGGCGGGTCGCTCTGCTCCTGCCTTTCTCTTTTCCACGTGAAAGCAGCTTCTGGTTTCCCTTTCCCCCTCTCCACCTCCGAGGCTCTCACCCGTCCCCCCCAGTGTCTTTTTGAAGCCCTGCTTGGCCTCGCTGAGCTCCGTCTCCCTCGCCCCAGGCTCACAGTGCGCCTTTGTTCGGGCTCGCCGGCACAAAGATTCCTTTTAGGCGGGCAGAATCCGCGCCGGTGTTGGAAAAGACTGAGTTGAGCTGCACAAAGATTCCCCTTTTCCACCACCAATATTTTGGGAACAGTGGCAGAGGCCTCGGTTAACACCAGCCCGCGGTGGCTGAGGTTCAGCTCTGGTTTTCTTTGGCCGTCTGCGGGCCGCACGTTCCACGGGTCCGCGCTCGCCTTGTTTGCAGAAGGAAATTTCGGCGATTTCTGGGAGCTGGGCTCTAAGAGGATCCTGCTCAAACCTCCCCTTATTCACGGAGGGTTCCACCGCTCCCACATGGAGCTGCCGCCCTTGGCAGAGATCCCCCGGTGGTGTCGGTGCCTTAAAATAAAAACAGGAGCACAAACGGGGTCGCTTTGTTGCTTTTCCCTAGTGAAGAACCCCCCGGCAGAGCCGTCGCAGTACCTGTCGGTGCCCCCCAAGATCCCCGACAAGATGGGCTTCGACGAGGTGAGCTGGCGGCACCGGGGGGGGGGCTCATCCCATTTCTGGGGGTGTTGGCAGAGCCCCGGGGGTCCAGCAGGAGTGTCCCCACGCCACCACGCCGCCCTTTGCCCCTAGGTGTTCATGATCAACCTGAAGCGCCGGGCAGACCGACGGGAGCGCATGCTGCGGACCTTGTACGAGCAGGAGATCGAGTGCAAGGTGGTCGAGGCGGTGGATGGGAAGTGAGTAAAGGTTGGGGGGTGAAGAATCAAGGCTGGGGGGCCAACGTCCCGCGCGTGGCAGCTGCTGCCCCGTGCCCTGCTGCTTTGCAGAGCCATGAACAGCAGCGAGGTGGAAGCGCTGGGCATCAAAATGCTGCCGGGCTACAAGGACCCCTACCACGGCCGGCCGCTCACCAAGGGGGAGCTGGGCTGCTTCCTCAGCCACTACAAGATCTGGAAGGAGGTGAGAGGGGCTCGGGGGGAGGAAATTCGGCCACCCCAGAGCCTTGGTGGTGAGGAGCTTGGCTGTGCCTGCATCTGCGAGGCAGAGGAGGGGGATGGCAGTCAGCGTTGGGTTGTTGGTGTTCTTTTTTTCCTATTTTTTGACTGTTGAGTTTGTGTTTTTTTTTTAAAAAAAACACGCGACTTTCTGCTAAATTTCCAGATCGTGGAGAGGGGGCTGGAGAAGTCGGTGGTGTTTGAGGACGACCTGCGCTTCGAGATCTTCTTCAAGCGGCGCCTGATGAACCTGATGTACGATTTGGAAGAGGAGGGTTTGGACTGGGATCTGATGTGAGTACCCGAACCCGAAAAGCCGAGCCGACCACAGCAGCGTGTCCTCTGCGAGCTGTGGCTGCCTTAGGAAATCCCAAATGAGGCTTTTTGGGGGCTGTCACCCAGTTCTGCGGGCAATCCAAGAAAAAAAGGTGGTGGGGAGGGCAGCGCGTGCCTGCATTTAACAGAACTTGGAGGTTTTGGGTTTGTTTTTTTTTTTGAGCACCTCTGTCCCCATCCCCTGCAGCTACATCGGGAGGAAGAGGATGCAGGTGGAGCACCCCGAGAAGTCGGTGCCACACGTACGGAACCTGGTGGAGGCCGATTACTCCTACTGGACCTTGGCCTACGTCATCTCACTGCAGGGAGCGCAGAAGCTGCTGGCAGCCGAGCCGCTCTCCAAAATGCTGCCCGTCGACGAATTCCTGCCCGTCATGTTCAACAAGCATCCAGTGTGAGTCGGGGCTGCTCGCTGCGGGAGGTTTTTTGGGGAATAAGCCACGTTTTGGGGCTCACCCGTGGAGGGAGATGCGTGGCGTTGAGGGGAGTGGGAGCTCCTCGCAGGGGAATGGCTCCGAAGCTGTCGATGTTGGTGTCGTGGCCTTTTTCCCCTCAAATTTCTCTGCTGGTGGCTGGTTCTGATCAGTACCTGGGGCTTTAGTGTTTGGTTGATTTTTTATTTTTTTTTTTTTTTTGGAAAATTTTTGCATTTGTTGCAAAAGGCCCAGGCAAGGCTTTGTCCCTCTGCCCCCCCCAACCACACCGCATTCACTCCCTGAAGCTCACTGGGGTGGTGTAACTGGGAAAGCAGAACTTTCTCCCCAAATGGCGTTTTTCTGAGTTAAATTGCTCTCAACCCCGAGCCTGCCTGTCCCAGCTCCGCTCCAGCAGCAGGGCAGCAACCTCAAAGAGCCCCCGCTGCCTGTCCCGCGTCCCCTCGCGTCCCCTCGCGTCCCCTCGCGTCCCCTCGCGTCCCCTCGCGTCCCCTCGCGTGCCCTCGCGTCCCCTCGCGTCCCCTCGTGTCCCCTCGTGTCCCCTCGTGTCCCCTCGTGTCCCCTCGTGTCCCCTCGTGTCCCCTCGTGTCCCCTCGTGTCCCCTCGTGTCCCCTCGTGTCCCCTGGTGCTGTTGTGCCCCAAGAAGGGCCCGGAGGAGGCCACGCCACCCACTGCCTTTCTCCCCCCGGTCCCCAGCGCTGACTACATGAAGCATTTCTCCTCCCGCAACCTGCTGGCCTTCTCCGTGGAGCCCCTCCTGGTTTACCCCACGCACTACACGGGCGACGACGGCTACATCAGCGACACCGAGACCTCGGTGGTGTGGAACGACGAGAAGATCAAGACGGACTGGGACCGCGCCAAGTCCCAGAAGATGAAGGAGCAGCAGGAGCTGCGCAACGAGGCCAAGAACTCGGACGTGCTGCAGTCCCCCCTCGACAGCACCGCGCGCGACGAGCTATGACCGGCGCCCGCCGGGGACTGGCAGCAGGAGGCCGCGGGGCCCCGGGGAGCAGCGGGGGTCTTGCCCTCGGCAGCGGTGCTGGGGAGGCCGCAGGGGGAGCCCCCAGTTTGAGGAGCCCCAGTTTGAGCGGCCCCATTTGGGAGCCCCCATTTTGTGTGGCCCCACTTTGGAGCCCCCTTTTGGAGCCGCCCTTCTGGGCACCCCCATTTTGAAGACGCCTTTTGGAGCCCCCAGTTTGTGCGGCCCCGATTTGGAGCTCCCAGTTTGTGTGGCCCCATTTGGGAGCCCTCATTTTTTGGGGGGGGTCCCATTTTGGAGCCCTGATTTGGAGCCTTCATTTTGTGGGGCCCCCATTTTGGAGCCCCCAGTTTGTGTGGCACCATTTGGAAGCCCCCATTTTGGAGCCCCCACTTCAGGCACCTCCATTTTGGAGCCCCCTCCCCCCACTGGGGAGCCCTCATTTTTGGGGGGTCCCACTTTGGAGCCACCATTTTGGGTGCCCCTATTTGGGATTCCCCCCCCCCTTTGGAGCCCCCATTTTGGGGCGCGAGGAGCAAAGGGTCCCCGCTTGGCCGTGGCCCTGCTGCACCGCAGCAGCTTTGGGGTTGTGTTCTCGTTTTTGTTTTGTTCTTAAATTTTATTTTGGAAGTTTTTGGCCTTTTTCCAGCAGTGCTGGGGAGGGGGGGCTCAGGGGTGAGTCGTGAGGGAAGGGCAGGGGGTGATCTGCGCATGCGCTGCACCACGGCATGCTGGGAGCTGTAGTTCGCCAGCCTCCCGCCTCCGAGCAGCCATTTTGGGCCCCGGGGGCTGCTGGGAGCTGTAGTTCCCCGCCATTCCCCCTCTGGTCGGCCATCTTGGGCCCCAGGGGCTGCTGGGAGTTGTAGTTCGCAGCAGGGCTGGGATCACGGCGCTCCCGCCCCCCCCAAAAAAAATAAACACCGGGGACCCCAGCGAGGCGCTGACACGGGGGGGGGGGGGAGGAACCGTTTTTTATTGCCCGCGGCCCCCCCGGCTCAGTTGGCAGCGTTGTTCTCCCCCTCCCCCCTCCCCCTCAAGCCCCCCCCCCCCAAAAAAAGGGGGGGGCTTGGGGGGTGTCCCAGTCCCGTGAAGGCTGCACAGCTCCTGGGGGGGGGGGAAATGAGGTCAGAAGTGTCTAAAGACCCCCCCAAAAAAAACTGAGGGGGGCAACAAAAAGGGGCTAGAGATGGGAATTGCCCCTCCCCAGAAACCAACTGCCCCCCATGGGCACCAATTGCCCCCCCCAGGGCATTAATTGCCCCCCCGGGGCACTAACTGCTCTACCCCCAAGCAATTAACTGCCCCCCCCCATGGCACCAATTGCCCTCCCAGGCCACTAATTGCCCCCCCCAGGCATTAATTGCTCCCCCAGACACTAACTGCCCCCCCCTTGCCCCTAATTGCCCCCCCCCAGGGCCTTAACTACCCCCCAGGGCACTAACCGCCCCCCCCAGGCACCAATTGCCCCCAGGGGCACTAATTTCCCAACCCCAGGGGCAGTAATTTCTCCCTCCCCAGTGCATTAACCACCTCCCCAGGCCCCTAATTGCCCCCCCGGCCTTTAATTGCCCCCCCCGGCCCCTATTTGCCCCCCCCCCGGGGCAGTACCGGGGGTCAGAGCTCGTCGTGCTCCTCGTGGGGGGGGGGCTGGCGGCAGGCGGCGGGGGTGACGAGCTCCATCAGGTACTCGCAGCGGCTCGGCTCCGTCGTGGCCGTCACCGCCGTCTCCGTCCCGCACGACAGCTTCACCTGGGGGGGGGACACAGGGACACCCCCGGGGTAAGGGGACACCCCCATGATAAGGGGACACCCCCCGGGAAAGGGGACGACCCCCCAGGAAAGGGGGACAGCCCCAGGGTAAGGGGACACCCCCATTATAAGGCGACACCCCCATGATTAGGGGACACCTCCATGATAAGGGGACACCCCCCTGGGGAAGGGACACCCCCCCAGGAAAGAGGACACCCCCTGGAAAAGGGGACGCCCCCCCCAGGAGAAGGGATGCCCCCATGGGGAGGGGACACCCCCCCATGGTAAGGGGAAGCCCCCAATATAAGGGGACACCCCCCCCCCGGGAAAGGGGACAGCCCCTGGGGTAAGGGGAGACCCCCCCCCGGGAAGGTGACACCCCTTCCCCAGGGGGGGGAATTTGGGGACATGGGGGGGCGGTTGGGGACATCGAGGGGGGGTTTTGGGGACTTGGGGGGGGGGCTCGGGGGGGGGGGTTGGGGACTCCGGGCAAGTTCGGGGGGGGCTCGGGGGGGTTTTGGGGACTTGGGGGGGGGGTTTAGGGACAGGGGGGGGGCTCGGGGGAGGTTTGGGGACACGGGGGGGGGGGGTTAGGGACACGGGGGGAGCTTGGGGGGGGGGTTTGGGGACACGGGGGGGGGCTCGGGGGGGTTTTGGGGGCACCGAGGGGAGGTTTTGGGGACTTGGGGGGGGGGTTAGGGACACAGGGGAGGCTTGGGGGGTGGTTTGGGGACACAGGGGGGGCTCGGGGGGGGTTTGGAGACTCGGGTGGGGTTTGGGGGGGTTTTGGGGACTCGGGGGGGGATTTTTTGGGGGGGGGTCTCACAGTGGTGGAGCGGTTGGGGCCCTGCCAGCAGCCGGTGCCGTGCTCGTACTTCATGGCGCTGAAGCGGTCGTGCTCGGGGCCGGCCCAGGAGCCCCAGGTCCTGCGGGGGGGGGGGGGGGGGACACAAACACGGGGGGGGGGTGTTTTAATGGGGGGGGCACAGCCACAACCCCCCCACCTCATCCCCGGGGTTTTGGGGGGGGTCCTGACCCCAGGTTGGTCTCGGCGCCGCCGTGTTTGGGTTTCTGGGAGACGCGCTTGAAGGGGCACAGGCGGTAAATGTACCTGGGGGGGGGCAGAAAAATGAGGGGGGGGTCCCAGTGACCCCCCCGGACCCCCCCCTCCGTGTCCCCATACCCATCCCACCCCCCATAGCCCCATACACTGCCCCCCAAGACCCCCCCCAGTCCCACCATACCCAGCCCCAGCCCCCCCCCAAATTGCCCCCCCCCCAAAGTGCGACCCCCCAGTGCCCCCCCCGCCCTAAAACACGATGCCCCCCCCACTACCCCCATCCCCATCCCCCAAAGACCCCCCAAGACCCCCCAAACCCAGCCCCAACCCCCCCCCAAGCCCCCCCCCACGCCCCCAAGTGCCCCCCCCCGGTGCCCCCCACCCCCCTGGTACCCCCCCCGTGCCCCCCCCGGCCCTAAAACCCGATGTCCCCCCCCACTACCCCCATCCCCATCCCCCAAAGACCCCCCAAGACCCCCCCCACTACCCCCATACCCAGCCCCAGCCCCCCCCCAGCCCCCCCCCCACGCCCCCAAGTGCCCCCCCCCGGTGCCCCCACCCCCCCCGGTGCCCCCCCCGTGCCCCCCCCGCTCACTCGTTGGTGCCCATCTCGTAGCACTGGCTGTAGAGGTACCAGAACTCCCCCTGGGGGCCGAAATCGAAGCCGATTTCCTGCTCCAGGGCCCTGATAAAATGGGGTGAAAAATTGCAATTTTGGGCAAAACGGGGAGTCGGAGGGGTTTGGGGGGGCTTTTGGAGGGATTTGGGGGATTTTTGGGGGGTTTAATGGGATTTTGGAGGGGTTCAGGCTGAGTTTGAGGGGATTTGGGGCATTTTTTTGGGGGGGTTGGGGAGAATTTGGGGCATTTTGGGGGGGGTTTAATGGGATTTGGGGGAATTTGGGGAGATTTGGGGCATTTTGAGGTCTTTTAAGGGGGTTTGGGGGGGCTAAGGGGGGATTTGGGGAGGATTTGGGGTGATTTTGGGTGGATCTGGGGGAATTTGGGGCATTTTGGGGCAGTTTAAGGGGGGATTTGGGGTGGATTGGGAGAGATTTGGGGGGGATTTGGGGCATTTTGGGGGGATTTGGGTCAATTTGGGGTGTTTTTTTTTGGGGGGGGGCCCCACCTGATGGACTCCTCCATCTCCTTCAGCGAGCGCTCGGCCTCCTCGAACTCCTCGCGCGCCTTCTGGGCAGCTGGGGGGGGGGGCAAATTTTTATTTTGGGGGGGGGGGCAGAGGGATAACCCCCCCCCCCAATACCCCAAGGACCCCCTCCAGCCCCTCCCATGTTAAAGAACACCCCCAAAAGCCCCCCCTGGAGCCCCCCCCTATAAAAAAATACAGACACCCCCCCCCAGAAGACCTTCCCCCCCAAAAGACCCCTCCCCAAAAAAACCTAGACCCCCCCCCCAAAAAAACAGCCCCCCCACCCCTGGTGTACCCCAGGGACCCCCCCAAGAGCCCCAAACGCTGCCCAAGACCCCCCCAAACCCCCCAGCCCCCCCCTTTATCCCACCCCAACCCCCCCCAGACCCCCCCAATTTGCCCCCCCCCCAGTGCCCCCCCCGCACCATCAATCAGGGCCTGGGTGGCGGCGTCGAAGGGGGGCTCCGGGGGGGGCTCCTCGGGCCCCTTCTCCTCCGAGTGCTGCGGGGGGGGCACCTGGTGGACGGGGGGGGGTCAGTGGGGTCCCCCCAACACCCCCTGAGGGGAGGGGACCCCATTCGTGCCCCCCCCCTCAAAAAAAAAACCTTCAGCTCCTCCTCGGGGCTGTCACCGCCGTCCTCGTCCTCCTCCTCCTCTTCGGCCTCCTCGTCCTCCTCCTCCTCGGGGGGGGTTTCCTCCAGGGGGGGCTCAGGGGGTGGGGGGGCTTCAGCCTGGCCCTGTGCATGGCCGGGGGGGGGGTCAGGCTCCAATATTCACCCCCCCCCCAAAATATTTCCTTTAATATAGACCCTACACAAACACCGGCAGCAGCACGGCCTCTACCCTTAAAAACCTTGCCCCCCCCTTAAAAAAAACAACAAACAAAGCCACGACCCCCCCCAAAAAACACCAGGGACCCTCCCCAAAATGCCAGGGACCCCCTCAGGTTTTTGGGGACCCCCCAAGGTTTTTGGGACCCCCCCCAAGACAAACCTGGGGCCGGTAGCGCTCCTTGATGCTGGCCCAGATGCGGTCACGGAAAGCGGCGGCGTCCGCCTGTGCCGGGTCCCCCAACAGCTCCTGGGGGGGGGGGCCACAAGGTTGGGGGGGGTCATTTTTTTTATGGGGGGGGGGCCCAGACCTTTGGGTGCCCCCCAGGGTTATTTTGGGGAGGGTTTGGGAGGGTTTGGGGGGGTTTGGGGGGGCCCACCTGCACCTCAGCCTCCGTCACGGCGCCGTCCAGCTCGGGGCGAGCCAGCAGCTCGGCTGCCGTCACCCTGGGGGGGGGGCGTTATAATTGGGGGGGGGGTCAGAGGATTTGGGGGGGGGTTTAGGGTGCTGCCAGCCCCCCCCCGGTGCCCCCACCCCAAAAACTCACAGCCCATCCCCGTCGGCGTCCAGCTGGGCGAACGCCTCGTCCGCCCTCGCCACCTCCTGCGCCGCCGCCGCCGCCGCGCGCTGCTCTGCTGGGACAAGGGGGGGGGGCTTTAAAAACGAGGGGGGGGCTCAAACCCCCCCGTGGACCCCCCCCCAATAAAAAAAAGCCCCCCCTTACCCTCCCAGAGCCGTCGCTGCTGCTCCTTGGCCTCTTTTTCGGGCCCCTCGGCCGCCTCCTTGGCCGCTCGCAGGGCGCCCACGCGCTCCTCCAGCCCCCGGCGCCCCTCCTGCAGCTCCGCCAGGCGGGCCTGGGGGGGGGCAGGGGGTTAAAGCCCCCCCCCCAAAAAAAAATTCCTCCCCCCCCCTTATTTCTGTACCCTCCAGGATCCCCCTATGCACCCCAAAGGTGTCCCCGAAATTCCCAGCCCCCCCCTGCCCCCTTGGAGCCTTTGTAGCCCCCCCCAGGACCCCTCCTGAGGTCTGTGGGGCCCTCAGGGATGTGACCCCCCCCCCCCCCGTGTGGCCCCCCCAGGACCCCCTAAATCCCCTGTAGGACCCCCCCACACCCCCAGGGCCCCCTACACCCCCGTGAGACGCCCCCTGTGCCCCCCAGGACCCCCCAAATCCCCTGGGAGACCCCCCCGTGCCCCCCCAGTCCCCCCACACCCCCTGTGGCATCCACAGGTGACCCCCAAGCACCCTCCTGTGCCCCCTCCACACCCCCGTGGGACCCCCCCCATGCCCCCAGGACCCCCCCAACACCCCCTTAGGACCCCCCCCCTTGCCCCAGTGACCCCCCCATGCCCCCAGTGACCCCTTAAACCCCCTGGAAGACCCCCCCGTGCCCCCCCAATCCCCCCACACCCCCTGTGCCACCCCCCAAGCACCCTCCTGCGCCCTCTCCACACCCCCATGGGACCCCCATGGGACCCCCACACACCCCCCAGGACCCCCACACACCCCCCAGAACCCCCCCCTACACCCCCCAAGACCCCCCCATGCCCCCAGTGACCCCCCATGTCCCTAACGACCCCCTACACCCCCTGGGGCACCCACAGGCACCCCCAAGCACCCTCCTGCGCCCCCTCCACACCCCCGTGGGACCCCCCCCACACCCCGTGGGACCCCCCACACCCCCCAGGACCCCCCCCCCGTGGCCCCCAGGACCCCCCACACCCCCCAAGACCCCCCCATGCCCCCAGTGACCCCCCCCACATGTCCTTAATGACCCCCCACACCCACAGGCGCCCCCCAAGCACCCTCCTGCACCCCCTCCACACCCCCGTGGGACCCCCACGCGCCCCCGTGGGACCCCCCCACACCCCCCAGAACCCCCCCTACACCCCCCAAGACCCCCCCCATGCCCCCAGTGACCCCCCCATGTCCCTAACGACCCCCTACACCCCCTGGGGCACCCACAGGCGCCCCCCAAGCACCCTCCTGCACCCCCTCCACACCCCCATGGGACCCCCACGCACCCCGTGGGACCCCCCACACCCCCCAACCCCCCCCAGGACCCCCCCCACACACCCCCCAGGACCCCCTAAATCCCTTCTGAGCCCCCCCACAGCCCCCCACTCCCCCCGCACCCCCTGTGCCACCCCCCAAGCACCCTCCTGCGCCCTCTCCACACCCCTGTGGGACCCCCACGCACCCCGTGGGACCCCCCCACACCCCCTAACACCCCCGTAGGACCCCCACACACACCCCTAGGACCCCCCCCCGGGCCCCCCCACCTGCTTGTCCTGGCGGCCCTGCGCCGCCTGCTGCACCAGCTGCTGCTTGATGCGGAAACCCTCGCGCGCCACCTCGGCCAGGCGCTGCAGAGCCTCGCGCTCCCGGCGGCCCAGTTCCCTGGGGGGGGCACCGGGTGGGCACCGGGGCACGGGGGGGGGGGCACCGGGACATGGGGAGGGGGATGGGGCATGGGGAGGGGGTAGAGGGTACGGTAATGGGGCGCTGGGATGGCACTGGGACATGGGGATGGGACTGGGACACGGGGATGGGGCACTGGGATGATACTGGGATGATACTGGGACACCGGGGATGGGACTGGGATGGGACTGGGACATGGGGACAGGGCACTGGGATGGCACTGGGACAATGGGGATGGGACTGGGACACGGGGATGGGGCACTGGGATGATACGGGGACGATACTGGGACACAGGGATGGGGCACTGGGACTGGGGATGGCACCAGGACACAGGGATGGGACTGGGATGGCACTGGGACATGGGGATGGGACTGGGATACAGGGACAGGGCACTGGGACAATACTGGGACGGGACTGGGACATGGGGATGGGGCACTGGGACAACACTGGGACGGGACTGGGACATGGGGATGGGGCACTGGGACGGGACTGGGACATGGGGATGGGGCACTGGGATGGGACTGGGACACGGGGATGGGACCAGGGCAGGGGTGGGGAACGGGACTGGGACTGGGGGGGGGGGGGAACAGGGGCATGGGGACAGGGACTGGGGACACAACCCCCCCCCGGAGCAGCCCCCCCGGGACACCGGGGACCCCCAGCCCCTTTTTTGGGGTCCTCGGGGCTGGGGGGGGCCTCACACCGCACCCCCCCCCCGGTGCCCCCCCCCGGACCCCCTCCTCACTTGCAGGTGTTCTGGCAGGCGGCCCCGCTGTTGTACTCGTCCCGTGGCATCGCAGCAGTCTGGGGGGTCGGGGGGGGCATCAGCACCCAAAATCCCCCCCCAGCCCTCCCCAAAGCCCCCCCACGAGCCCCCAAAGCCTCCCCGAGCCCCGCAAAACCCCCCTAAAGACCCCAAAGACCCCACCAAAGACACCAAAGCCCACCCCAAAGACCCCAAAGCCCCCCTAAAGACCCCAAAGACCCCACCAAAGGCCCCCCGAGCCCCCCCCCCCGAGGCCCCCAAAGGCCCCTCGAGGCTTCCAAAGCCCCCCCAAGACCCCACAGCCCCCAAAAGCCCCCCCAAAGACCCCTGAGCCCTCCAAAAGACCCCAAAAGGCCCCCCAAAGCCCCTCCCAAGACCCCTGAGCCCCCTGAAAGACCCCAAAAGCCCACCAAAGACCCCAAAAGCCCCCCCAAGACCCCCAAAGCACCCCCCAAAGACCCCTGAGACACCCAAAGCCCCCCAAAGCCCCCCAAAGACCACAAAAGACCCCCCCAAAGACCCAAACCCCCCCCAAAATCCCCCAAAGCCCCCCAAGACCCCCCCAAAGCATCCCCCAAAGACCCCTGAGACCCCCAAAGCCCCCAAAAGCCCCCCCAAAGCCCCCAAAAGACCCCCCAAAGACCCCAAACCCCCCCAAAATCCCCCAAAGCCCCCCAAGACCACCCCAAAGCACCCCCAAAGACCCTGAGACACCCAAAGCCCCCCAAAGCCCCCCCAAAGCCCCCAAAAGACCCCCCCAAAGACCCCAAACCCCCCCAAAATCCCCCAAAGCCCCCCCAAGACCCCCCAAAGCATCCCCCAAAGACCCCTGAGACCCCCAAAGCCCCCAAAAGACCCCCCCAAAGACCCCAACCCCCCCCAAAATCCCCCAAAGCCCCCCAAGACCCCCCCAAAGCATCCCCCAAAGACCCCTGAGACCCCCAAAGCCCCCAAAAGCCCCCCAAAGCCCCCAAAAGACCCCCCCAAAGACCCCAAACCCCCCCAAATCCCCCCAAAGCCCCCCAAGACCACCCCAAAGCACCCCCCAAAGACCCCTGAGACACCCAAAGCCCCCCAAAGCCCCCCCAAAGCCCCCAAAAGACCCCCCAAAGACCCCAAACCCCCCCAAAATCCCCCAAAGCCCCCCAAGACCCCCCCAAAGCATCCCCCAAAGACCCCTGAGACCCCCAAAGCCCCCAAAAGACCCCCCCAAAGACCCCCAACCCCCCCCAAAATCCCCCAAAGCCCCCCCAAGACCCCCCAAAGCACCCCCCAAAGACCCCTGAGACCCCCAAAGCCCCCCAAAGCCCCCCCAAAGACCCCAAAAGCCCCTCCGAGGCCCCCAAAGCCCCCAAAAGGTCCCCAAAGACCCCAAAACCCCCCCCCAAAGCCCCCTAAAGTGCCGACAAAGACCCCTGAGCACCCCGAAAGCCCCCCAAAGCTCCCCAAAGACCCCCGATCCCCGCCAAAGCCCCCAAAAGCCCCCCAAAGCCCCCCAAAAGCCCCCCCCCTCACCGCAGACGCCGTCGTTGACGTGCGCCGAGGGGATGTTCTGGGGCCGGTACCCGGCGTTGGTGCAGTGGAAGCGGCCGTTGGGGCACGCCGAGGTCCCTGGGGGGGGTCGGGAGGGGGGGTTTAGGGTGCGGGAGACCCCAAAAAGCCCCCCCCCAGGGGTGTCGGGGCTCACCGGGCTCGTCGGAGCCGTCGCGACAGTCGCAATAGTCGTCGTTGACCCACTCGAAGGCGATAGTGGAGGAGCCGTCGAGGCAGGTGAAGGGCTTCGATTCCTCGTAGAAGTGGTGGTCTGGGGGGGGGGAAAAAAGGGTAAAAAGGGTAAAAAGGGTAAAAAGGGGGGGGTCCGGAGCTCGGGGAGACCCCCCCCTCAACAAGGGGAAGGGGAGGGGGAGGGGAGGGGGCGCTTACTGGTGAGGGAGACCCCGCGGGGCCGCGTCACCTCCACGGCACCCAGGGGGGCGCCCAGCAGCAGGGGCAGCAGCAGCGGCAGCATGGTGGGGAGGGGCTTGTGGGGGGGGCAAGGATGTCAGTGCCCCCCCCCTCGGCCCTATAGACCCCCACCTGGCCCTATAGAACCCCCCCTTGTCCTATAGAACCCCCCTTCTCCTATAGAGCCCCCCCATCCCATACAGACCCAGGCCTCCGACAGGGCCCCCAAATCCCTCAGAGCCCCCCAGCCCCCCCCCCAAGAAGACCCCAGACCCCTTATAGAGACCTCAGACCCCCCTCAGAAACCCCCAAGCTCCCCAATAAAAACCCCAGAAGCCCCATGGAGCCCCCCAAACCCCCTCAGCCCCCCCTATACAGACCCCAGACCCCCCCACTAAAGACCCCAGAACGCCCATGGAGCCCCCAATCCCCCTAGACCCCCTCAGAGACCCCCCCAGCCCCCCTATAGACACCCCACATCCCTCAGAGCCCCCAGCCACCCCATGAGGACCCCAGACCCCCTCAGAGCCCCCCAGACCCCCCCATGAAGACCCCAGACCCCTTATAGAGACCCCAGAACCCCCATGAATCCCCCCAAAGCCCCTCAAGGCCCCCAAAATCCCCCTATGGAGCCCCCCACCCCCCCTCAGACCCCCTTAGGGACCCCCAAGCCCCCCATTAAAGACCCCAGGACCCCCATGGAGCCCCCCAACCCCCCTAGACCCCCTCAGAGACCCCCAGACCCACTCAGAGCCCCCCAACCCCCCCCATGGAGCCCCTGAGCCCCCTCAGACCCCCTTAGGGACCCCAAACCCCCATTAAAGACCCCAGAACCCCCATGGAGCCCCCCAAACCCCCTCAGAGCCCCCCCAGCCCCCCTCAGAGCCCCCCAACCCCCCTAGAGAGACCCCAGATCCCCTCAGAGCCCCCCAGCCCCCCCCATGGAACCCCCAGCCCCCCTCAGAGACCCCCACACCCCCCACTCCAGCCCCCAGGACCCCCACGGATCCCCCTAGACCCCCTCAGACCCCCTTAGAGCCCCCCAAATCCCCCCCCCAGGCCCCCCCGCCCCCCCCCCGATACCGCGGGCCCGGCCTCGAGCGACGGGTGCAGGGTCCACACGCCGGAACCGGAAGCGGAGGAGGGGCGCTTCCGGGCGCGCCGCAGCGGAGGAGCCCCGTCGGGCCGCGTCCGCCATCTTGGGTGTGGCGGCCCCTCCCCGGCCGCGCCGTGCATAGAAGGGCGGGCGGCGGCCATGTTGGGTGTGGCGGAAGGCGGCGGAAGGCGCGGCCAATGGGAGGCCGAGCGTCCGGTTGCTATGGCGACGGGGGGCGGGGCGAGGGGAGCCGGGGCCGAGGGCCGAACGTGAGGTGGGGGGGGGGGGGAGGGAATTAAGGGGGGGGGGCGGAATTTTGGGGGGGGGCACGGGGATGGGGGGGGCAAATGGGGGCGGGGGGGGCACGGGGGGGGAATTGGGGGAATTTAGGGGGGGTTGAGGGGATTTTGGGGGGTTTTGGGGGATTTTTGGGGGATTTTGGGGGGTTTTGGGGGGATTTTGGGGGGTTTTGGGGGGGATTTGGGTTTTTTCTTGGGGGGGGGGGTCTTAATTTAGGTGTCCCCCCCCCCCAGGGATCCGGAGCTGCTCGGTGACCCCCCCACAAATTGCCCCCCCCCCACCATGGCGGCCCCCCAAGGCCCCCCCCGTAAGGGACAGAGCCGAGAAAGTGGTAAGGGGGGGGTAAAAAAATGGGGGGGGGGGTAAAAAAATTGGGGGGGGGGGCACA